>NC_051329.1:0-337060 GCF_015220235.1 Choloepus didactylus
GGCAAAAACTGAGCTTTCAGGGTCCGCAGTGTCTGCAGGGCTCTGCTCGCCTTGCTCACCAGCCGGGTGTGAGGTGTTCCCAGGCCCGGCCACGACGGCCGTCTTCTTCGTGCACGGAAGACTCACCAGTGGAAGGCGGTAAATCGTGGCAGGGAGGGTGTTATCTGCTGAATACAATGAAAACCTGGGATCCTCAGAGACTTCCTGTTATCACTAGGGTCTTGGCTCATCTAGGAAACCCACTGAAAACTCCATTTTATTTTTATGCTGATGACGTTATGGGTGGACCTGTGGTCAACGGGAGAAAGGTCCTTCGGCCACGACCGCGGTTTGTCATGACAAGTGTGTGCTGCTGCCCTTTCGGCTCCGGAGCTCTGCCTGATCCATGACCAGGAGGGGTCTGGGGTGGGATCTCCCAGGGCCTGTGCCTGGACCCGAAATCCTCACTGGGAAAGAGACTGGGCAGCCCACCTGGGAGATGCCCCAGTCACCCGCGCGAGCAGCAGGGGCCTCTTTCTTGGCACCGTGGTGGTGGCCAGGACAGTCTGGCTCGTCCGAGGCAGCGTGGTCACGTCCTGCGCTCACGGCAGCAGCGACTACCATGCGATCGTGACACAAACTGCCCATGGGTCAAGGTCAAGGTAAAGGCTCTGTCCCCACAGGTCCACCTGCAAGTCCAGGGGTCCCAGGGCCACCCACACTTCTGACCAACTAGCTACAAATTCTGGGGCTCCCCCACCCCCCAGGTTCAGTAATTCCCTAGAATGACTCACAGAACTCAGGAAAGTGCTTTACTCAGGATTGTAGTTTTATTACAGCAAAAGGATACAAATAAAGAGGAGACCATGAGGCGAGGTCTTGGAGGGCTCCAAACGCAAGGTCCCTCCTCCTCTCCATCACCAGTCAGGGAGGCTCACCTGAGCCTCAGGGCAGAGTCTTGTGGCCTCACATTACATCAGCTTGAATGAACGCGGTTGAACCCCACCTCCAGCCTCTCCCCTCCCCAGAAGGCGGGCTGTTAGGACATGGCTCAGAGCCCTTCCCTAATCAGGGTGGGTCTGTCTGACATGAGACTACAGGTGAGCCATCTCATTAGCATAGACTACAGGTTAGCCAGCTCACTATCATAGACTACAGGTGAGCCAGCTCATTAGAATAAACTTTCAGTTGTGGTCTGGGGCCCACCACCAGCCACAATGACCCTGCTGTCACCCCAGAACAGGACAAGAACCAGCTGTTTGTTGTATCTCCCCTCAGGAGATCACCCTGATCACCCTTGGCTGACAGAGAACCAGGCTTGGACATGAGCCTGTTGCAAGGTGTAAGGATGTTGTCCTGCACCCCCAATTTCTGCAAAGTGTTTAGTGTGGGGTCAGCAGGCAGTGCTATTAAAAATATTAATTCTTTCTTGCCTTCCTCTGGCATCAATTTTGATTTGGAACCTTGCATTGTGGACTCATTTATTTGCAAAAAATCCCATGTTGCATTGGGTTTATTTTCTGGGATACCTAAAGGATGAGTAAGCACTGCCCCAACTTGGAAACTTCCCCCACAGACCACGCCTTTGGGACTGACCAGCTAAATTCCTCAGGCATCTGAGTTCCTGCTCCATGAGCTCCAGCCTCGGTGGAAAGCATCCAGAAACGCCCTGGTCCAGCCTCAGTGGACAGCGTCCTGGAA
Source organism: Choloepus didactylus (assembly GCF_015220235.1). NCBI lineage: Eukaryota > Metazoa > Chordata > Mammalia > Pilosa > Megalonychidae > Choloepus > Choloepus didactylus. The sequence goes on from NC_051329.1 coordinate 1,681, forward strand.
ACGCCCCAGTCAATACCCTGGGGGTTGGAACCCACTGTTTGCTCCCCTAGCTCTGCGACAGGTGTCCTTCTGGTGGTGGGGGTGAGGGGCGGACCACCTGGCAGCGACTACACAAGCACATCACCTCCGTCACAGCCAGGGGGACCCTCTCTAAAGGCAATGGCGTGTTGTGGAGTAAACTGGGAACATCAGGGAGCACAGTCATGCTGTGAGGAATGGGTCACGAGGGGGCTGTGTGACTCTCTGGATTCTGGAGTTGCTGCTGGGCTGGGTGCTGCAGGGGGTCAGAGCCCTGGATGTGGCTCACTTCAGGTCTCCTGGCCTCAGTTTCTTTGCTGCTTTTCATATTGAGCCACGCTCAACATCTCTAAATGTCATTTCCAATTCTAAGATATTATGATTCCAATAAAATTGAGTCTCAAACTACACCGGCCCTGAGCAAAACTTGTCCATGCAACTGTGCCTCCAGGCTCTTCTGCCCAGTAAGTGCCAGGTTAACCTCCTCCTCCAGGACTCAGCACACCCAGTAACTTGGGGAGGGCTCTGCTCCCCCTTACCCTCTTTCAGGGTCCCCCCAGGTGACTCCAATGCTCTCCTTTACCCTCTTTCAGGGTCCCCCCAGGTGACTCCAATGCTCTCCTTTATCCTCTTTCAGGGGCTCCCCAGATGACCCCCAATGCTTTCCCTTACCCACATTTTTGCCCCAGTGGGTGGTCCCACACTTGGGGACGTTTTGGCAGTAACCCTCCAGTGATCGAGGGCTCCTCTCTGGGGAAGTGAAGTGGGCCTTAGAGACCCCGTGGCCTTCTCAGAGGAGTTTCCATCGATGGCGTGTGCCTAGTGTGTTGGGAACACTTTGAGACTTAGTGGTTCAAAACACCCATTCCTGAGTTTTCACTAGAAAATAGATGTGGGTGGAGTGTCCACAGAACGTCATCCACACATGTCGTCTTGCAGCTAGAACATGACTTGTGCTAACGCTGGCTAATTCCTGGGCAGTGGCTTGGAAAGAATTCAGTCTATTCAAAATGGCGGCCCCTCTGTGGCAGCAGACGGAGGCTGTTACCCAGCTCAGCCGTCCCTGCACCCCAGGAGTGAGACCCCTGTGTGTGGGGCCACAGCATTGGGCTCCCCCGTTCAGGGTGGGCGTGAGGAGTGAGCGTGTGTCACACACGTCAGCAGCATGACGCTTCACACACAGCACACAGCCAATTAAAAAGAAGCCGTTGTGGGAGCGTGAAGAAACCATGTGGGACTCAGCCCAGACAGAGCCGATGCTTTGCTGCAAGACAGGCCTCAGTTCCCTGACGTCGTCCTCTGTGGATTGAGTGTGACAGCAACCCCCACCTGCGGCGCCTGCGGCTGCTGTCCACGGAGCCAGTGCTGACCGCGAGGCTCAGGATCCGATGCAGGAGAAGATGCCTGGGGCTACTCTGATCACACACTGAGTTACACATGCATGTTTTCATAACGATAACTTCAAAACACCTTAAAATAAGAAGCACAGCAAAACAAGCCCTCATGTGCTCAACACCCAGCATCAACAATTATCAGCATTTTGACAGTCTGGGCTCATCACCTTTTATTCCTGGAGTATTTCATAAAAATAAATCCTAGATATCGTATCATTTCATTGATACATATGCAGTATATGTTGGGTTGTTTTGTAAAATATTGACTACTTATTTTCAATAAATTTTCAATGCTGAAAAGCCACAGAAAAATAAGAGCCAAATACTCTAATACAATATGTGACCCAAATATTGATAATAATTGCTAACTTTATGTGGCCCTTTCACTCAAAATAATCTCATTGAGTGATTAATTCACTAGGATTAGGTGATGTTCAAAGACATGTGTGAGAAGCAACCTAGCAAAGACACATGTCAGCTGGTTAGGTCAAATGATATTCTACTTGGAAACAGGCAGAATGGGCTTGTAGCTGTAGACACAGCTTGAATTCCCATTACTAATGTCCCAATTTCATCCTGAGCCTACAATGAGCTCAGGGTGAGCCTGGTTCCTATACTGCAGGATTCCGTAAATTATGAGGTGCTTGTAAATGTTTAATGGAATTCAATATTAATTTTGCAGCAAGTTGTCTACCTCCTTTGGATCCAGAGAGAATCGCAATCAGAGGTGGGGTAGGGCTATGGTTTTCTGTGCCTGCAATCTCACAAGTGTGTGCATGTGTGTGCACGTGTTGTGTGCAATCATTTGGTATTAATGGATTCTTTGCAGTTAATGAATTTATTTTATTTGAATTAAGGGATAATTGGTTTTTCATCTTTGCTTTAGAAATAAGGAATTATTTGCAATTAAGGGAGTTTTGCAGTTAAGGAATTACTTGGCATTGAGGTATTTGGAATTAAGGAATTACTAGTTTCACACAGTGAGTGGAGGGCAGTCTTCTGATTCTAATTCTCTGTAAAATTAGTTAGAACTAGGGTTATTCGGTTTGAAAAGGTTATGTGCTGCCAAGCCTCCTGGAGAAGCGGGTTCTTTCTTGGCTGGATGAGAACAGCCCCTGGCCTGGGCTAATCTCCAGGGATGCAGAAAACCTGCACCACCCTGAGTTGAGTAGGATGGGGAATGCCGACGGAGGATAGCTGGGAGCCTGCACTGCCCCAGGGGAAGGGGCATGTGGAGGCCCTTCTGCAAGTTGTGTCAGGTCACTGAGACTTATCACACATGGTCCATGACAAGGACGAGGCTCACATGGGCAGCTGTGCTGGACACACCCGGAGGTGACTTCTGACTGCCCTTCACCAGTGTCCTTGACGCACTGCAGGCCATGAGTCCTTCTGACCCACCCCCCCCAGGGATGGAGCAGGGCCTGTGCCCCGACCCCCTGAACCCCTGGGATGGAGGCTGGACTGTGACCCGACCCTCTGAACCCCTGGGATGGAGCAGGGCCTGTGCCCCGACCCCCTGAACCCCTGGGATGGAGGCTGGACTGTGACCCGACCCTCTGAACCCCTGGGATGGAGCAGGGCCTGTGCCCCGACCCCCTGAACCCCTGGGATGGAGGCTGGACTGTGACCCGACCCTCTGAACCCCTGGGATGGAGCAGGGCCTGTGCCCCGACCCCCTGAACCCCTGGGATGGAGGCTGGACTGTGATCTGACCCTCTGAACCCCTGGGATGGAGCAGGGCCTGTGACCCGACCCTCTGAACCCCTGGGATGGAGCAGGGCCTGTGCCCCGACCCCCTGAACCCCTGGGATGGAGGCTGGACTGTGACCCGACCCTCTGAACCCCTGGGATGGAGCAGGGCCTGTGCCCCGACCCCCTGGACCCCTGGGATGGAGGCTGGACTGTGATCCGACCCTCTGAACCCCTGGGATGGAGCAGGGCCTGTGACCCGACCCCCTGGACCCCTGGGATGGAGGCTGGACTGTGATCCGACCCTCTGAACCCCTGGGATGGAGCAGAGCCTGTGCCCCGACCCCCTGAACCCCTGGGATGGAGCAGGGCCTGTGACCCGACCCCCTGGACCCCTGGGATGGAGGCTGGACTGTGACCCGACCCTCTGAACCCCTGGGATGGAGCAGGGCCTGTGCCCCGACCCCCTGAACCCCTGGGATGGAGGCTGGACTGTGATCTGACCCTCTGAACCCCTGGGATGGAGCAGGGCCTGTGACCCGACCCCCTGGACCCCTGGGATGGAGGCTGGACTGTGACCCGACCATCTGAACCCCTGGGATGGAGCAGAGCCTGTGCCCCGACCCCCTGAACCCCTGGGATGGAGCAGGGCCTGTGACCCGACCCCCTGGACCCCTGGGATGGAGCAGGGCCTGTGACCCGACCCCCTGGACCCCTGGGATGGAGCAGGGCCTGTGACCCGACCCCCTGGACCCCTGGGATGGAGCAGGGCCTGTGACCTGACCCCCTGAACCCCTGGGATGGAGGCTGGACTGTGATCTGACCCTCTGAACCCCTGGGATGGAGCAGGGGCCATGTCCCTATTGCTGACCCCTGGCGTGGCTGGGTTGCCTGAACACGGGGTGTCCTGGGAAATGTGCAATCACTCATGTTCATTCCCAGGTTTTAAGGTACAAGGTAGTAAATATGACTTTAAAATTTTGCCAGAGGGTAGTATAAGAAACTTTATCATTTGTGAAAATCTTTCACCTATTTGATAATAGAACTCTATTAAATTTATAAACACAATAAACAAAAGAAGTGTAGCCTTAATTGTCATTCCAATAATCATGTTAGTGGAATGCGTATTTGGCATATTTTTTTTGTCTGACTCTTAGACTCACCAATGAAATTTGTTAGCTATAATAATTTCTTGACATTGTTGCCAGGCGGAAATGCTCAAACTCAGCATCTTGTCTCTTATAGAAGGAGGAATGCAGCCCCTGACGCCATTTGACTGAATGGCTGGCAGCGTTTGACTGAAATCCAAACACGGAGATTCTCGGCTGCTGAGCAGCAGCCTGTCGACCCCAAGCACTGGTTTCGTGAAGCAGCGCGCGCCGGCGGTTTTCCCCAGCAGGGGCCCGGCTGCAGAAGGGCTCATGAGCACCCGGCTACCCGGCGTCCTTGGGGAGCAGCTTCTGACGTTCTTCCTGCACAGACCTGTCCCCCAGTGGTTTTCCGAAGAATCTGCTAGCAGGCGGCGCACACCCAAGCTCAGACCGAGCCGGGCCCTTGTTCCCTCTTCAGAGCTGACCTCGTGGCGGGAGAGACGCAGCTCACCTGCAGCTAAATGCTGGGTTTTTCCTTGAATACCTCAATGCTAAGGCATCAAGATTAGAGAGGGGTGGTGTGCTGCTAGAGCACAGAGCCAAGCTTGTCTGAGCACCAGCCTCCTGGGGGTGAGAGTTTACATGAAACTTGGCGAAGACCCCGCGCCTCAGGGTCCCGTCTCAGCAGGACCCGACAGCAGCATTCCAGGCACGGCAGGGAGCGGAATCCAGGCGAGTCCGGCGGCAGGGTGGTCCCGGGCCCTCCACCAGAGGACGCTCACAAGAGCAGCTCCATCACCTCGAGGAGGTGGTGGCGACCGCTGGAGGCTCTGAGGGAGGGGATTAAGAATCCGTATGCCACCCGTGATTTTAAAGGAAAAAAGAAGCCGTGCCACGTTAAATGTGTTCTCTGGACTCCACACACCATTCATTTGTTGTTTGTCCACATTAAGTTAGGCATCTGTCGCCCGACTTGCTAGTGTGCGCTCACTCCTGCCTTAGTACCCGCGTATTTGCTGCGCTTCATCCTTAACCTCAGAAGTAGAACAATTTACCCTCCGGCTGGGCTGCTCCTTGGGAGCCAAAAGAGAACTCCCGAAGCTGAATGAACGTGTGTGAGCGCCTCCCGGCGCCCGGCGTTGCCACCGATTGCCTCCACAGGGACCCCAGACCCAAGGTCAACACAGCCCGCAGGAGAAATCGAGCGGAGTAAGAGTCCTCTTCCGCATCACGCTCCGGCTCGTCTTCTCAGTTCACTTTCTCCTAATCCGGATCCCGGCTCCGGATGAGAGGCGGACTCTTCGCGCCCTTGTCTACACCCCGGACTCAGAGAGGCTTCCAAGAGGAGCCATCCAGCTCCCGGGGCCGGATTCCCGTTTTCTTGTTCGCCAAGAGACCCTCCCCGGCCCGCCTCCTGCACCTCACTGAAGGAGCTTTCGACATGAAGGATTCAGAAGACGTTGCCACACGAGGGCCTCTGCCCTGCCCCAGGTCGGGATGTCCTGGCTGCCCCTCTGCTGCCCCAGCTGTCGCACCTGCTACCACACGATGCCCTTCGTCTCCAGAGAAAGGCGACCCCTGCCCCCCGCCCGGCCGGTCTCTGTGCCGAGCGAGCTTTCCCACCAGCCACGGGTGCGTTCCGGCGGCTCCGCGTCCTCGCCAGGACGAGTCATCTAGAGTCTTTTCAGCGTTAAGTCTTTTTAGTGGGTGTGTCGTGGACTTTCACTGTCTTTTCAACCTGCATTTCTCTGATGACTAGTTAAGACTCCTCACTTTTTATCTGACGTTTGTGTATGTTCTTAGGTAAAGTGCTCAAATTTTTTTACCCGTTTTTTGGAAACAGTTTATCTTATTGCGATGCACGAGTTCATTTATTTCCAGACATAAGCAGTTTATTAGATATAAGTTTTGCAAATATTTGACTAACCTAGATCCTTTGCATTTCCAAACAATTTTAGACTCAGTATGCCAGTTAAAAAGAAACCCTTCCGGGATTTTGAGTGGGACTGAGTTTATCTATAAACCCACTTGAGGAGAATTGATATCTTAATTATATTGAGTTTTCCAATTAAGGAATGTGGTCAACTCAATTATTTAGCTATTTTTTAATTTCTCTCAGAAATGTTTTACAGTTTTAAGAGTTAATGTCTTGGGCATATAAACTTTTTCCCTAGGAATTTCACATTTTTATGTTGTTGTAAATAGTAGGGCTTTTAAAAGAGTTTTAAATTGCAAATTGTTTATTGAAAGTATAATGAAATGCAATTTTTTTTACTGACCTTGAATCCTGTGACTTAACATGTATTAATTTTATAGCAATTTTGCATCTTCTTTACTATTTTCTACAAAGATGGTTATGTCCTCTGTGAATAAAGACAGTTTTTCTTCTTCCTTTTTGATCTAAAATATTTCTCTATCACAGTGGCAAGAACCTCCAGTAGAATGTTCAGTAGAAGTAGTGAGAGCATCTTTGTGTTGCTCCTGAACTTACAGGGGATACATTCGCTTTTTATCCAAAGTTTGATGTTGAGTTTATGTTTTAGTAGATGGCCTTTATCAGGTCATGGAACTGAGTTTCTATCACAAACGGATGTTGAATGTCATGATCATGTCTCACATATGCACACGTACTATATACTGTACACTAAACCATGCACACCTTCACCATCAACATTACAAATTACAGAGACTCCTTCTCAAATGTTAAGCTGACTTTGCATTCCTGGGATAAACCCAACTTGGTCATGATGAATTATTCTTTTTATATGTTAATATTTTGGTAAGTATTTTTGCATGTTTGATCATGAGTGAGTGATATTGATCATTATCTGGATTTGATATCACGGTAATGTTGGATTCCCAAAATGCGTTTGGAAGTGTTTTCCTATCTTCAATTTTATGGAAGAATTAATGTAGAATTGGTTCTATTACCTCCTGAAATGTTTCTGTCCCTCCAATTGTAAAGATAAAATGGAATCATTAAAAAATCAACCCAAAAGAAGTCAAGAAAATAGGAAAAAGGGAACAAAGAACAGGTAGAACATATTACAAACTGAAAAACAACCCAACTTTTAGTGCAGTCATGTCCGCCCTCAATCGTCTGTGTCACACTGGGGAGGCCGTCCCTCCTCCTCCCGTCTTCACTCCGAGCCGCCCAGGTCACCGGCACTGGGTGTCCTGCCCTGGCTCAGTGCCCACCCCACCCCCAGTGGGCAGGTGCCCTTGGCTTCCCCGTCCTGGGCCCCAACTGCAGACAAATGCCAGGGGACCCCCACGTCCCACATCCCGTGGGCTGCAGCCCCTCAGCCTTCATCTCTCCCTCTCGTATTTGTTTGCTTTCACTCTTCACTTTCACTCTCTCTCACTTGTATCTGTAGAGAGGAGAGCGTGAGACTACTAATGATGCTTAAGAAAAGATAAAGCTGGAAACTCAAAAATGTCCCCAGACACCATAGTCCTTGAATAACATTGCTGCCTTTGGAGCGGAACAGGTCCTGAATATGGGATTTTTGGTTTCTAAGCAAATGAATAACTGTTATGCTGTGCTTTCTGTAATCATTAATTCAGATAATAACCAAGTTTTGGAAACCCCACTTCTGACTGATATTGAGTAATATACATTTTATAGCATTCTGTGGTCAACAAATTAGAAATCTGATGGCTAAAGCAATCACATGCTCTCTAGATATAAAGTAGATAAACCTCATTTTCAAATGGCCAAATAATCAATGAAATAATTTAGATCTGTATACTTAAACAATTCATGTGAGTTAAAGATTATTTAAAGGATCATTTTCATGGTGCAGAAAAATTTGTATTTCTGTTTTAAATTATTTTGCTAACATTTGTAATCATTTCAGTTTTCATCTAGAAAATATCATTGGGCTATAGCTATGTTTTTTGCTTGCCTATACATTTTTATTTTTCTAGTCATGCTCATTTAATAAGAAGTGTTCAAAAAAAGTCTTATGTGATAAGTTATGTCCAGAAGAGTTAGTTCACAAATTAATTTCTACTTTACAAAAAACCAGGCCTTCGAGTAAGAACGCCAGTGCAGCTCTTAAAGTCACTATTTGGAGAATATGAAGCTCTGGGACTAAAAGAAAAAGAGCAACTACATGAATTTATAAACTGGTACAAATTCCTCAACCTGAAAACACTGGTCTGAGAGTTTGGTTAAGGTGGACATTCTACACTGTCATGGAGCAAATATTGCCTCTTGAGGAATCTCATTCTCAGTTGTTTCCAAGAAACTGCTCCCAGGAGTATCAGAAAATTAAGTCAGTCATCCCAGGAAAATTTTCATGGCACTAATAAGTCATGGGATGTAGCAATTTATTATTTAAACTTTTTTTAACAAGTCAGTATTACTACTTATTAAATATCAAATCTTTATTATACTGTACAATTTTTTGGGGGGGAGAATAAGTGCTAAATTTCAGCAAGATAGTTTTATATCGGATCTATTTTATCTATTTCCAAGGATCAATGTGAATTTACACTATCCCACCCTTTGTGGTGTTGCTGAATCTTTAATTGATTTCCAGTTGTGCACAAAACAAAAGCCACTTGAGGGTTGATAATGGATTCACGCAGAAGCTGAAGCTCTGAGAGGGTGGTTTAGATAGTCCATGTATCCCTTTCCTCCTGCACAGAAGCAAAGCTCTACTATTCTATTAGAGACACAGTGACAGTGTGGTTCTTCCTGGTTGTCCAGTTGTCCGTCCACCTCTGTGAAACACGTACATGTCCCCCGAGAGGGAAGGCGCTGCAGCAGCCTGTCACCAGCAATGACAACAACAGAAACATAGAGGTGCAGAGACCTAATCTCACAGATAAGGAGCCTGACTCCATCGATAGATCACGACAGTGCGCTCAACAAGAGGATCCACGTCTTTACTGGCACCTGGGAGATTCACCAAAAGTGACCATTTTCTGGGCTGTAAAGTGAGTCTCAACACAGTCAAAGGACTGAAATAACTGGAATCAGGGTCAACAAAGTTTTTCTGAAAACGAGGCCATATACTATCTGCCAGGAATCCTTGAGTCTGCCTTTGTAGCAGAAAGCAGCCACAACGAATGCATAAATGGATGAAAATGACTGTATTCCAGTAACACTTTTTAATATAAGTAAGTGGCAGGCCTAACTCCACCCAACGGTCATAGATTTTTCAACTCTCAGTAGGCTCAGGGCTGCAGTGGAATTACAAAAGGACGTAATAGAAAGTACATACCTGGATATAAATAATATGATTCTAAATAAACTACAGGGTAAATCAGAAATCAGAAGGGAAATTAGAAAATAGTTTGAACTATTGAAAAAAGGCTTAAATAACTTGTAGAATACAGCCAGAGCACTACCTAGAGAGAGATGGAGACCTGTAAATGTCTGCATTAGAAAACAAAAGGCAGAAAGCCAGTGATCTATGCTTCCAACGTATGAAGAAGAAAACGAAGCAGCCAATCAAAACTAAGGAAAGAAGGCAATAAATATTAAATACACAAAAATAAGTTTATCTCTATCTATGAGCAAGGCAGAAAATGAAATAAAATAATACAATTTTCAAATGCCTCTATGCCTAACAATGCTGAACAATATTAAGATAAATTAAGAAGACCTAAATAAATGCAGGAATATATCACAGATGTTATTAGAATATTCGATAGTGAAAATGTGTCACTTCTTCCCAAATTAATGTAGAGATTAAATGAAAACCCAATAAAATTCTCAGCAGTTTTGGAAATCAACATGATTGTTCTAAGGTCTGTATGGAAATTCAAAAGCTCTAGAATAACCACAATAATTCTCAAGAAGAGCAAGCTGGATGAGTGACCAGATGTCAAGCGCTTTTGTAAAGCTCTAGTGGCCGGTTTGTTTGGGGACGGGGACAGGCAGTGCACAAGGGGACGGTCAGACGCGGGTGGTCCCAGGACTGGAAAAGGGTGGTGCTGGGGGAAACAGGCTTCCCACACAGAAGGACATAAACCTGGTTCTTTGCTCACACCACACTCAAAGATCATTTCCTGATAGACTGCAGGTCAAACTGTGCGAGTGACACGGTGAAGATTTCAGAAGAAATCCTGGGGCAGAAAAGCCTTTGAATTATTCAACAGATCTTTCTTAATCACCAACTATAGTGGGAAAAAGGATGGGGGGGTGGCCTCTGGCGGAAGACACCATCAGGGAAGGGCAGGGCAGCTCGCGTGTTTGCGATGCAGCGATTTGAAAAGGAAGGGAACACGGCCAGATGCTTCGTGCGGACGGCGAGGATACGGGGCACGAAGGTAAGCCCGAGGGCTGCGGGGCGCGGAGCTGCTCGGACGCTCCCCGACAAGGCCCCTCCGTCTACCCCGGGCACCCGCGGACCCCGAGCACACGGGGACCCAAGCACGCGCGGACCCCGGGCACCCGCGGACGCCGAGCACACGCGCACCTCCGGGGCCGGGGCCCACCCGCGCTGCGGTGTCAGCTCCCGCGGGGAGCGTCCGGCGCGAGGGGCCTGGGTCAGGTCGTGTCCCTGCCTCGCGGGCTGAGACCCTCTGGCCCCGGGGCTGGCGCCGCGAGCGGAGTGGGCCTTGTTCTGCGTCTTCGTGTCCCATCCAGTGCCGCGAGCCGGGTTCTGTTAGCGACCCCGACACGGCCCACCGTGGGTGGGTGCGCCCCTGGCTGCTGTGCGGGGGGCAGGTGCAGGTGCCCCTTGCTGCCCTCCGCGCGGTGAGACCCCTCCCCCTTCTCACAGTTTGGCCGGCGAGCAGGGGGCCCACAGCCCGGCAAAGAGGCGCTTCACGAAACGAGGTAGCCAAGGGCCAGAAATGAGCACATGCCTAACCTTATCTCCAGAGAAGTGTACACTGCCACCTGCGCGATTCTGCTGCACACGGAGGATGGCCAACATTAAAGGAGGACAACACCAAGTGCTGACTGCGGTGTGGGGCTGCGGCGACTAAGCCCTGCGGGTGGAGGGACAACCGCTTCCCGGCTGCCTGCAGTGCCTTCTCCAAGCGAACATGGGCAAACCCTGCTCCCCTCCGGGGCGGAAGGCCCAGCAGCCAAGCCTGATGCCTGCGCATCTCGCCAGAGGGCAGGGGCCAGCCCACAGGTGAGCAGACCCTTCGCAGTATGTTCCCACGTGGAACACGCCACAGCCGTGGGAAAGAGGCCTGACAACTCCACACAGCGGCGGGGTGAATCTACTGGGCAGCTACCAAGGGGGAGTTCCGTGCGACCCCCTTTATGTGAGGCACCAGAACAGGCAAAACCCATTCCGGGTGACAGACATCGAAGAAGGTGGTCCTCAGAGGTCGTGACCAGAGGGGCCCGAGGGGGCCTCTGGGGCTCTGGAATGTTCTTCATCTGATTGGAGGGTTGGTTGCACAGGTGAGCTCGCTTAGCAAAAAATCGTCTGCCTGTTCACTCAGAATTGTGCACTTTTCTTTAAGTGTTTTATTCTCCAGTGAAAGTTTACTAAAATAATGCAAAATGAATATTTTCAGGACTCAGCATCCAGGTTTCTGCCGTCCTTGCTTAACTGGCTACTTATTGAATTGTTTGCATCACCTAGCAGGGGCATGAGGGCACCTGGGTCTCCCCACCGTGCCTGGTCCTGAAGCCCATCTCTGCAGTGGATCCCGGGTTCTGCTCCCACTTCTGCAGGTGTGCTGGTCACCTGGGTTCCACCAGCGGGAGGAGGCCATCCTCCACATGGCCTCTGCCCCCAGGCACCCCCTTCCCCAGGCTCCCAGACTTGGACTTCGGCCAAGCCCTTGCCCTGCCCTCTCGGGGGACACACCTGGCTGCCGGAGGCCAGTGGCTGCCCCCACTCCTTTTGGTACTTCTCCAAAATCACACTCTGATGTATTTTAACTTCAACTATCTCAGACCTCAGTGACTGTGAAATTCAAGTGGTTTGCTCTTATTGCTTTTTAAGCTAGTTATCAATATATAATACAAGATTTTCTACATTTTGCTAATATGAATTTCTTAATAAAATAACCTCTTTCACCAATGACTCAACCAAAAATGAGCACATCTTGCACCCTTTTCCCACCCCACCCCGTAAAGAAGACTAGACTCTGCAAGCCTTTTCTCATATTTCCTATTATCTAAAGGTAATACCGTGCGTTTTCCTCCCTCCCTCCCTCTCTCCCCCCTCACTCCTTCTCTTCCTTTCTTTTCTTTCTATTTTCTTCTCTTCTTCCTCCTCTTCTCCTGCTCCTCTTTCTTTCCTTTTTTATTTCAGTTTTATTGAGATACATTCACACACCAAACAATCATCCACGGCATACAGTCAACTGTGCTCTGGCACGCCAATCCATTCTGAACACCTTCCCCGTGCTAGAAAGAATAAAAACAAGAACAAAAAACAAAAGTAAAAAAGAACACCCAAATCACCCCCCCACCCTGTTTCTCATTTACTTCTTGCCCGCATTTTTCTACTCATCCATCCATACACTGGGTAAAGGGAGTGTGATCCACAGGGTTTTCACAGTCACACTGTCACCCCTTGTAAGGTGTAGGGAGACAATCATCTTCAGGAGTCAAGGCCACTGGACTGGAGCCTGATAGCCTCAGGTATTTACTTCTAGCTATTCCAATTCACTAAACCCTAGAGAGGGATATCTATAGAGTGAAGAAAAGGCACTTCCCAAATCTGGGTTCGTCACTCAGAGAGGCCAATAGAAGTCACACCGAACCAGGCTGAGGAGGTTGGTTTATTACGCTGGCAGAAGGCTAGGGAAGCTTTCCCAATTCTACCTCCCTGAAGTATTTCTTCAATCACATTTTATACCCAGGTTTAGAGGCAAAGAGAGATAATCATTCAATCAACATGCAACAAGAGTGATGGACAAAAGGCTTTTCTATATCCGGGAGGTTTGGGTCAACCTCCCAGCAATTCTTTAATTGGCTAAACCCATTAGAGACAAAGGCAGTTAATTATTTTAGCTAACGTAATAGGTTTGGGGAACTCCAGTAATTTGTTATTTCCTGTTTTCTAGGTGACACCTGGGAAAGGTATCTCCAGGTGTTTAAGGAGATGATGAAAAGGCTTTATTCATATCTGAGTGCAGACTTTACATTTACAAACTGCTTCTTTGTAAGAATGAGAGCCCCCATTATATCCTGTTTCCAGCTTTGAAGGTTACATTACAATTTCCTGCTTGCTTATGTTTTAAGATCATATTTAAAAAGTCACTGTTAAAATTGTGTGTAACAATGCCCACCAGAGTGACCTCTCGACTCCACCTGAAATCTCTCAGCCACTGAAACTCTATTTTGCTTCATTCCGCTTCCCCCTTTTGGTCAAGAAGATATTCTCAATCTCACAATGCCAGGTCCAGGCCCATCCCCGGGAGTCATCCTGTGTTGCCAGGGAGATTTACACCCCTGGGAGTCAGGTCCCACGTAGGGGGAGGGCAGTGAGTTCACCTGCCGAGATGGCCCAGCCAGAGAGAGAGGCCACACTTGAGCAACAAGGAGGCACTCAGGGGTCAGGGGGAGACCCTTAGGCACAGTTACAAGCAATCCTAGCCTCTTCTTTGCAGCAACGAGCTTCACAAGGGGAAGCCCCAAGATAGAGGGCTCGGCATACCAAACTGTCAGTCCTCAGTGTTTGTGGAGAACAGCAGCAACAACCCAAGTGAGGAAGCCCAACACTTCCACATCCTCCCCCAGCTCCTCAGGGGGGCCCTGCATATATATTTTTATTCTCTGCCCAAATTACTCTGGGGTTCATTGCTATTTCACACTAACCTGTGCAAACCTACCAGATTTCACTTCCTGTTCAAAGTTCCATGTAATCGTGGTGTTTGAATAAACTGACTGTACAAGTTAAATTGTTTAGTGTACTACAGAAAATATAGATCCTGCTCCAGATAACCATCTCTTCCCCTGGTCTCACTAGGAAGTTGAAATTTTAAAACAGAGTCAGTATTATCCTTTACAGTTTGGCCTGATTTGCCCTAATCCTAACCATCTACTTCATTCATATCTCTAATTGAACTCTGGGCTCTTTTTCAGCTTTCTTAACAGTCGCTGTATGTGCTAATACTGACATTCATATCTGCCAAGTTCTAGCTCTGAGTTTCAGCTGTCACACAGATACCCAAAGTTCCAGAGACCAATCAGGTTACATACAAAGGGATCAGCATCTCAGAATCAGGAGACAGCCATTACAATTCAGGAATAGATGTGACTGCTGTAAGAGCTTATAATCTAGAGAGTGTTACAATGAGTGTTACTCTGATAGGTTGTGCTTTAAGATTCAATTCTGAGTTTACATGTTGTAGTTAGTCCATACTGGTGAGGCATTACAGTGTTTGCCTTTGTTTCTGGTGTAGTTCACTCAAATTGCTGTCTACAGAATCCATTCACCTCATTGCGTGTCTCACAGCTTCACTCCTTCTGGTAGTTGCTCAATATTCCATTGTTTGCCTACACCACAGTTCACCATTCTGTTCCTCAGTCTGTGTACCCTTAGGCCAGCTCCACCCATTGTAAATCATGAACACTGCCTCTGTCAACACCAGTGTGAAAATGTCCATTCATGTCTCTGCTCTCGGATCTTCCAAGTATATACCCCATAATGAGGTTGCAGGACCTTATGGCCCCCACATACTTATCTTCTTGTGGAACCACCACAGTGCCCTCCAGAAAGGCTACAACAGTAAATAGGTACATCTCTCTCCCCATGTTTTCTCCAGCACTTTTATCCCTATTTATATTTTTCCCTACAATTTTATAGAGATATATTCATGTACCATACAATTATCCACAGTGTACAATCAATTGTTCACAGTATCATCATATAGTAATCATATAGTAATGCCTTCATCACCACAGTTAGCACTTGAGCATATTGATCACTATAGAAAAAAAGTGTTTTTTAAAGAATAATAAAAAAAGTTAATAAAAAATAAAATATCATAGAATATAATATAATAGTAAGAACAGATAACAACACTACTACCAATAATCCCATATCCCCTCCTTATATCCCTCGCATACACACTTAGCTTTGGTATACTGCCTTTGTTACATTTAATGGAAGCATATTACAATGTTACTGTTGACTGCAGTCTCCAGTTTGCTTTGATTATGTTTTTTCCCCAATACTATCCCTTTTCCAACACTTTGCATGGCCTTCATTTCTTCTCCCACATGTAAAAACATTCCCACCTTTGTACATTTAATCACAATCATCGACTACTCCAGCTTTTGCCAAGTCATACAGTCCCAGTCCCTATCGTCCATCTCTACCTCCGTGTCATACATGCCCCTAGCCACCCCCCCCAAGCTTCACTCACAGACATCTTTGTTCTATGTTCTTACAGTATTGTGCTACCATCACACTCTATTATGCTACCTATTTCTGGATCTATACAGTCAATCCTACTGAACATTCTGTAGTCCTTCAGCATAAAATGCCTGATCTCTGCCCTCTTTCTACCTCCTGGTAGCCTGTGTTATCAGCTTTTAACTCTCAAGGTTTGCTCATTAATGTTAGTTCATATTAGTGAGACCATACAGCATTTGTCCTTTTGTTTCTGGCCAACTTCACTCAACATAATGTACTCAAGGTTCATCCACGTTATTATATGTTCGTGTCTTTGTTTTGTCTTACAGCTGTGTAGTATTCCATTATATGTATATACCACAGTTTGTTTATCCACCTGTCTGTTGATGGACATTTGGATCGTTGCCATCTCTTGGCAATCATGAATAATGCTGCTGTAAACATTGTTTTACAAATGTCTGTTTGTGTCTTAACTTTCAGTTCCTCTGAGTATATACCTAGTAATGGAATAGCTGGGTCATATGGCCAATCTATACTTAGCTTCCTGATGAACCTCCACACTGTCTTCCAGAGTGGTTGCACCATTCTACATTCCCACCAACAATGAATAAGTGTGCCTCTTTCTCCACATCCTCTCCAGCACTTGTAATTTTCTGTTTTTTGGATAATGGTCATTCTGGTAGGTGTGAGATGATATCTCATTGTGGTTTTGATTTGCATTTCCCTAATAGCCAGTGAAGTTGAGCATTTTTTCATGTTTTTGAGCCTTTTGTATTTCCTCTTCAGAAAAGTGTCTGTTCATGTCTTTTGCCCATTTTTAAATTGGGTTGTTTGTCTTTCTGTTGTTGAGTTGTAGGATCCTTTTATATATTCGGGATATTAAACCCTTATCTGATATGTGGTTTCCAAATATTGTTTCCCATTGCATAGGCTGCCTTTTTACTTTTCTGGCAAGGTCCTTTGATGTATAAAAGTGTCTAATTTTGAGGAAATCCCATTTGTCTATTTGTTCTTTGGTTGGTCACACTTTGGGTGTAAGGTCTAGGAAACCACCTCCTATCACAAGATCTTTAAGATATCGCCCTACATTTTCTTCTAAGCGTCTTAAGATCTTAGCATTAATGTTTAGGTCTTTGATACATTTCAAGTTAATTTTTGGGTAAGGTGTGAGTAGGAGTCCTCTTTCATTCTTTTGGAAATGGGTATCCAGTTCTCCAAACACCATTTATTGAAGAGGCTGCTCTGTCCCAGTTGTGTTGGCTTGACTGCCTAATCGAAGACCAATTGTCCGTAGATACAAGAGTCTCTCTCTGGACACTCAATTCGATTCCATCGGCCAGTATATCGGTCCTTATGCCAGTACCATGCTGTTTTGAGCAGTGTTGCTTTGTAATATGTTTCAAAGTCAGGTAGTGTGAGACGTCCCACTTCATTCCTCTTTCTCAAGGTATTTTGGCTATTCAGGGCAATAAATTTGGTTATTGGTTTTTCTATTTCTTTTTAACAGAGGAGGGGAGTGTGAGGATGCTCCATTACCAGGAGTCCTGTGAGGTTCCCCCAGTTCATAAGCCAGTGCCCAGGGACTCAAATTCCACATCTTCTGTGCTCCCAGCCCTGGTCTGTGCCCTTGTAACATTGTGTGTCCACTAGTAAGGGATTTGGAAAAGTTATACATGATAAAGAGTGATAAAAGATGGTCCTCGTAAGGAGGTTTACATCAAAAACTCTATAAAATACCTGTCTCTCTCTCTTTCTCCATGTCTATCATCTCTCTTTCTGTATCTCTCTATCATCCATCAGTCATGTAGCTATCTACCAATCTCTCTGTTCTACCTCCCTATTCATATCTATCATCTACGTCCTTACCTATATCTATCATCTATCTACCTACCTATCTACCCCTCTCTCTCCCTTTCATCTGTCTCTCTTTCTGTCTCTCTAATCACTGATTAGTGCCAAATTCCCCTAAGAATAAGAATAACAGGTACATTTTCCTACATAACCACCACACCATTATCACAGACAAGAGAGCTCACATTGTTCAACAATATTATTTAATATATATTTTATGCAGACTCCCCTGTGTACATATGAATGCATTTATTGCACAGCTGAACTGAAACCTGTATGTGGCACGCCGTCACCCTGTCCCTTGTCCCCCTTACTCTAGACCCTCTCCCCGATATTTATGCCCCTTAAACTGGTGATATTTTTGAGGTTTAGTACCACCCTCTTGTGGATGGTTCCACTCACTGACTTTCCTGCTTGTCTCTGAATGGCGAGACTCCGGGGTGCAGCAGGAGTGGGTGGGGGTGAGGGTCCCTCTCTGAGCCCTTGCCCTGGCCCCTTGCTGCTACACCCAGTGTCGTTTCTTGGTCACAGTGGTCAGAACTCCATTGTAAAGAGGTCCTTTTCCATTTACGATCCATGACAAGTCAACCCATGAGGCGATGCTCGAGAGTGTAGATAACTTGCTCTCACCCAGCGGTTTCAGAATTTGTTGAGGATGCCTGTCAGATTCAGTTACTTGCAGCTTTGGAGTCTGCAGATGGTGATTGTTATTTCTATCCCCTCTTCTCGTCCACCAGCTGATGGTTAGCTGGTGTTCTTCTTTAAAAGGGCATCCCTGCTGACCCACCAGCTCCTCACGTTTGCTTCTCAGCATGGGGCCGTGTTTCTGTTACCTGTATTATTATTATTATCATTAATGCACAGATTTTCCAAAGTCTTGCAGGTGAGAGACCCTAGATGCTAGCTCCTGATTCCAGTCAATTTTGGAGCAATTTTAGCTGCTTTTTTTTTTTTTTTGCAGAAGATGATGATTCAGTTTCACTTTGAACTTTCTCTCCAGGCATGGGCACTAAAGCACACACTCACATATAGCACAAGTATATGATTTAGGAATAAATCTTTATGTATATGTAATATATTATAAAATGCTGGTATACAATAAACATATATTAATTGCATATAAATGTATGTTTATATATTTTTTTGTAGGGAACAGAAGTGCATACGAGTTTACATACATGTGTGTGTATGTTATATGAACGTGTGTGTGCATTTATAGTTATATATGAATACGCATACCGCACACATACATCCAGCCACGCATTCATGCATATTTCTAACTCAAGTTTGCTTGTGCAGACGTGAGGTCATGATATCCTCAATTTTTACCCAATTCTTCAGGGCTGTTTCACTCCTTCCTCCGTGTCATGGCTCTCTCAACCCACAGAGCGAGCCCTGGTTTCTGACAACTCAATAAATTTACAGAGTTTCTCTATTCTACAATATACACAAGAAAGTTTTAGAATTACTATAGTAGTAATTACTACACCACTATCAATTGTATAATGGTGGACTAAATTTCAAGATGTTTTTTGCTTAAAATTTATTCTGCTAAGGGAGTAATTCAACGTTTTTTGAATAGATGATTTTTTCAGGAGTAGACTTGTTGTCAATTTGATTTGCAATTTGGTTCATTTGTTGTTTCCATTCAGTTTTAGGGGTTGCTTTCATTTTAAGCTTTGACAATGCGAATTATTTGTATGCTTCAAAAGGCCAGACCCTGAGGAACCTCTCTCGTCACAGCCCCTTCCACACCCTTGGCCACAACCCACAAGCGGCCATTTTCTGCAGTTTAATAACTGAAGTTTTAGCTCACACCAATCTTCCCTGCTGAGATTTTAGGCTTTTGACCCAATTTGCTGGTTGGACCGAGAAGAGGAGCCAGGCTGGCTCTTGTTCACACAAACACAGTCTCCATATGGCCAAGAAACAACGAAAACAAAACAATGCCAAAAATCCAAGCAGCAGACCCATACAGCACAGTGGGGCGGTTTAGAATCTCCCCGACACAGAGGTCCTGTGGGCTCGGGGGAGAGCCCTGCATCTCACTGTCCACAGACCCCACCCCCCTCGCCAGACTGCTGGAAAGTTGTAGAAGCACCACTGTTAGAGAACAATTTTCCCTCATAATGCTCTTTTGTTGGTGCTTGGGAACTAGAGGAAATATGCTCTTAAAAGCTCTTAAACATCAGTGACAGCAATAAACAGCACTGGAAAAGGCCGTTTTTCTTACGATCCTCTATGCTGAATGGTTCTTTAGATGTTGCCTGCTTGAGATGACAGGGGGGCAGCAACACCTTTACAATCTGTGTTTTACATCACACGTAGAAAACTGACTTGTGCCTGCCATTTTTCCTACACCTTTTCCTAGACGTGGACGTGAAAATTGCCTTTACTCAAATCTAAGCAACAGACTGGAAAACAATTCTGCACTGGCCTGTGGGTGAGTTAATAAAAACAAGTACACAGTTTATGTACTTGCAGCAGGTTCTTCAGACTGGATTTACATAAGCTTGAATTTCAGTCTGAAGTCCAGTGATTTCTTACACAGAAGCAGGAAGAAAGAGACGGTGGGAATGCTTTTTTCCTTTTTCATCTTTTTTGCTTTTCAGAGGAATGAATCCACAGGCGCTTCACACATGGTTAAGTGCTCAGGGGGAAAACCTGAGTAATTCACTTTAAAAATGGTGCTCGATAAGAGCACTTGGAGGAAACTGCCCTGGGCTGTGACACGAATGTAGCCACATCAATTACACTGAAATAGTTTGAAATGCTTTTAGGGTTTTCCTGATTTTATATTTATTTGGCATATTACTAATACCTGGGTTCCTCTTTTCCAAGAATAGACTCCCCTGCAGGCCTTTTGCTACAGGCTTGCTCCCACAGGAGGACCCTCCACTAAGTTCTAAGGGAAACCCCAGCCCGCGAGCCCCTGCTCCTGTTCTGGGGGTGAAGCTTTCCTTGGAGATATCCTCATTCATGTAGTGCAGAATGCCTGAGACCCTGCCCGTGTCCTCCAAGTTCACCTGTGCCCGGAGGCTGCCCAGCATGAGCTCACAGGGCCACGTGGACCCCAGTAACTCAGCCCTGAGGGTTTGTGAAGTGATGGGCTTTGAAAAACAACAGGATTTTGATGGACAGAGGAAGAGAGGGTGCAAGGGGAGAAAGTGTCAGGTTCATTCCAGGCATGTAAATGGAAGAAATGTTCCGGGAATTTCTAGAAAATGTGGCTGCAGCACAGAGTTCAGGCTGCACTGAGTTCCCTCTGCCCATCAGCTCATTTATATGGCTCCACTGATCAAGGCCCACCCCGAATGGGCAGAGCAACACCTCCATGGAAATTATCCAATCAGAGTCATCACCCACAGCTGGGTGGGGCACATTCCAAAGAAACACTCAAAGAATTACAACCTAATCAACACTGATAATGTCTGCCCACACAAGATTACATCAAAGATAATAGTGTTTGGGGGTACATAATACATTCAAACTGGCACAACACCTTTGCATTATTTTTTAGCATTGCTATAGGTTTTACAGCATGCATCTTTAACTTACAATCTGCTTAAAGGTAATATTGCATTATTGTCAGTAAAATGCAGGAACATTGCAGCAGCACAGTTACATTTACCCTTGGAACTGTGTAGAATTGTTGTCAGTATATTACAGCTTTATGCATTATAAACTCAACAGTACAATCGGGCTTTCTATTTCCCCACTAGGCACCGTTTCCTGTGCTCCACACTCCTTATTGTAAAGCTGAATTAACGTCTACTATCACTTCTCCTCAGCCTGAAGGACTTCCGATGGCATTCCTTGTGGTGTCGGTCAGCCAGCAGTGAATTCTCCCATTTTTTATTTTCCCTTTATGTTTTGAGAGAGTTTTGCTGGTTACAGAATTCTGGTTTGATGACTGTCTCGTGGTTTCCTTCGGTACTTTGCATTAGTCAGGCCTCCATTCTTTCTGATGTATTTTTACTTGCAGTAAATATTTAACTTGCCCAGATTCAAACTGTGAATTCTGTACCTCCCTCCATGATGTGAGCAGCTCCTGATTTCCCTGCTTAGTGTTTTTGGCTTCCAGATGCTTGTTGTTTTGACTGGACTCCTGGAGGTCAACGCTGTGTCTTCAAAGGCTGGCCATTAGCCAAGGATTTGGGTGGAGTTTTCACCCAGGTATTGGGGAGTCACTTCTGTGGGCCCCTCACTGCTCGTATCCCTCCCGAGTGTCCAGTTGTTCTGGCCACTGTGTGTGCCACCCACTGATCCCTCCGGCCAGTTCAGTGTCGCCTTCTGCCCCAAGCTGTGTGGCTTCGGGCTCACACTCAGTCACAGGCTCAGTAAGCTCACACGTCTCTCCAGGAGGAGGACCATTTTCCGCCTGCTTTTGCACCAGCTTCGCTGTGTCTCCCATGTGCTTGCACATCTCAAAAGATGCGTTCAGTTCCTGGTTCTCAGCCATTCCAGGCTCTCCTGTCTCTAAAGCCCCCTTAAATGTGCAGCTGCTATGGGACCCCTAACTCTATTACCTGCTCCCTCAACCCAGTGAGGCTGGGATGTCCCACAGCCACAGCCGGAGGGGGCAGAGCTGGGGAGAAACCAAGGAATGAACACCTCGAGCTCGCAGTTCTTACTTGGTGCAGTACGGATTTTCAAAAGTAATCCCTCGTCAGTTTCTCCCCAGCTTTGGTCATTTTCCATTGCCTTCAATAGCTGTCCTTCACAATTTTATCAGTTTCATACTGACCTCATCATGCTTCAACTACAAGATGTACCACCTGTAAAGGTTTTAACATCTCAAAAGATTTATCCTGTTAGAATGAAAGTCTATATAAATTATGACGTTCAATTTGCAGGTCCACATTTTCCTTTTTTGTCCAAGATTTGTTCAAATTTATTTTCCCGTGGCTCTATATAATATGTATCTCGACAAGTCAACCAAAGTATAAAAATATTCAATTACCTTTGTTTTTAAAAAATAGTATCATTTATGTTTCCATTAATGTGATTTCACAATTCCTTAGCTTTTTCATCTGTGAAGCTACTCCTGATGCCAAGGAAATAATTCAAGATCATGACTAATCCCCTCACAATACAACACACGTGTCAGCACTAACCCTGAGAAATGCACGTGGCTAGTTGAATACCTCATTCTGCAACAATAAAACAAAATAAACTGTTTCCTAATACTTATCACAGTGGACTTGTCTAAAAGTCTGGCCAGATAAACCACAAATAGAGATAAACATAAATATATTGTCGTTTTTCTTCTGGCTTACAGAAAGCTACTAGAGTTTGTCTATCTACACAATGAGCAGTCAGCCAGTCAATATCCTATTTCTTTTACAGTCAGAAACAATGATGCAAAATAGAGACACTTGTGCAAATCCTGGAAATCACATAATGTTCCCAAATCTAAGATTTCCTGGCTCAGGATGCCAGCCAGGTTTTCCCCTATATTCATGATCTCTTTCCTGAGCGCACCTCGTTGTTCCTGGATGGGGAGAGGACCACGTGCCGCGTGGACGTGTCAGCCAGCCCCAGGCGGCTGGGAAAGGGGGGCTCGCAGACACTCGGCAGGGGGCCGTGTGATGCTGATGAAGGACCACGGCTCTGACCCCCATTTCCCACCGATGCCTGCAACCCCGAGTTCCTCCTCTTCAAGGTTCCAGGCTCCGCCCAGCTCCTCTTGAAGCCCAAGTCCTGGCCACTCACCAGCCAGAGCGCTGTGTTAAAATTACGGGAATGGAAGTTGGTATGAGCTCAGGGAAAATTATTCTTAGTAAAAGAAAGGAGGCATAAAACTCTTAAATTTACAAAGATAATAAGGTATCATGAGCTTCCCCACACCCTCTTGTCATTTTGTTTCTAGAGACAATAGTCAGCTATTGAATTCAATCTTTAAATTAACACATAAAAATATGTTATATAAAATATTAAATGTTTATTATTTGTAAAGAATTGTAACTAAGTGAACCTGCAAATGCCAAAATGCAAACCCTGGGCCATTGCCACAAGGAACAGCCTCAGAAGAGAGCTATGCGGCCGCGGGGTTCCTGGCTCCTCCGAACGGATGCGAGTCTCGTTCCACACCAGAGGTCACTGAACAACTGGATTACTTCCGTTAGAAATACAACGCTCCTGGAGTGGATTTGCCGGGACTCTGACAAGTGCCATTTTGGTCTTGTTTTCCTGGGTTGTCAGTGCTATCGTTTATGTAAATGTCGACATTGACCATGACTTTGACATACTTCACCAAATATATTAATATTCCTCTCATGCCATTTATGTGCTTTGGAAGCACAGGAGTTTACGTATCTGTATATTCAAGCCACTGAACTTTATGATTTCATTTATGGCTTTTATCTTTCCATCTTGATACAGAAACCAGTTAAATAAATCACTTTAATTGTTTAGAAATCATAGTAATAGTGCATTTAAATATATTTAAATATGCTTTTTAAATACTTAAAAATCAAGTACTAAAGGAACATTATCACAGGGCTGCTGTTTTGACTGCATGCTGGGGGTCACTCGTGTCTTCAGAGGTTGGCAGTCAGCCAAGGGTGTGGGTGGGTCTACACTCGGGTATAGTGAGTCTACACTCAGGTGTGGGTGTGTCTACACTTGGGTGTGGGTAGGTCTACACTCGGGTATGAGTGGGTTTACACTTGGGTGTGGGTGGGTCTACACTCAGGTATAGTGGGTCTACACTCAGGTATGGGTGTGTCTACACTCGGGTGTGGGTGGGTCTACACTCGGGTATAGTGGGTCTACACTCAGGTGTGGGTGTGTCTATACTTGGGTGTGGGTGGGTCTACACTCAGGTATAGTGGGTCTAACTCAGATGTGGGTGTGTCTACACTTGGGTGTGGGTGGGTCTACACTTGGGTATGAGTGGGTTTACACTCAGGTGTGGGTGGGTCTACACTCGGGTATAGTGGGTCTACACTCAGGTGTGGGTGTGTCTACACTTGGGTGTGGGTGGGTCTACACTCGGGTGTGGGGGCCTCTCTCTGGTCCCTTTCAAAGCAGCAGCCCCCAGGCTGTGTTTCTGACACTACACAGCTGCAGCTTTCCGCCCCCAGCTGTTTCTTCTGTTTCGCGGTTAATCAGTTTTATTTCTGTCTAGTTCTTCCCTCTGGGATACACCAGGATCCAGCCCGTTTGCCCCACATTTGCCCCCCTAGACCTCCCCTCCCAGCAGAGGACGCCCCGAGTTTATTTCTTCCGCGTGATGTACTTGTAACCTTAAACCAAACGTCGTTCCGTCAACCAGAGAACCTGGTTCCATGCGGCACCTCCCCAGCCCCGCACCCCCGGGTTCTGTCTTCCTCGGCATTGTTTGTACACTGAGGTTTGTCAAGGCCATTCTGCTCTGTGTCTGCATCGAGATCTTCCACACCTGACAGCAGGTGGCAGAAAGGCACCCTAAATGTCGAACATCAAGAAACAATGACTGTTATTGCACTTGTAAGCACTGTTCTGCTGGAGCCAAGAAATAGACTGGGGCTGCGTCTCTTCATTTGCACAGCCCCTCCCTTAGGGTGTCTGATTCCTTCTCTTGCCTGCACAGGATTCCCCATGGGGCCTGTCCCCTCACTCAGGTATTTATTTACTCGGGGCAGTTTCCTCCTCCTGCCGACACCTGCCCTGGGCTGCTGGAGTGGGTCCCCTTACCTGCACCCAGGAGGGTGGAGGACATCCTGCAGTCACCTCCAGGGAAGGGAAGGTCCGAGACCCCGCGTCTGAACCACATCTGTTCTCACCCTCGATGGGCGGCTTGCAGGGCACTTACCTCTGGGCAAACAGCTGCCCCCAGACTGGAAAGGGGTCCTCCCGGCCCTGCAGCACCGACTGAGCCCACTCCTCCGTGCTGAGCCATTCGCCCTGCTCGGGTCTCCTGGGGCCCTGTGGTGCTGACCCTGCCCCTGCCCAGCCCCTCGGACTCTGTGCCGCTTTGTTCTGAGGAACCCAGAGCGGGCAGCGCCTGGGAGCTGTCGCCAACAGCTGGTGGGGCGGGAGCAGGTCAGCCAGCCCTTGCCACAACTCGGGACAAACCTGAGGCTAAAGTCCACTCTCGAGCTCCTCTCATCGGGGGCTGGGGCTCCTGGACCCCTAGCTCATCCCTTAGCCCCTTCCTGGACCCCACGCCCTTCTCAGCTTCCCCTGGGGTCCCCGCTGGTGAAGTCCACTCCTGGCAAACTCCACCCCAGATGCTGCGTGGGGCAGCTGTGGCCTCCGGGTGGCTGGCCGTGGACTCTCCCAGGTCAGCCGGGCAGCCTTCTGGAGCCCCTGCACTGATGATGCTCTCTCCTGGGTGTCTGGTTCCTTTTGTTCTAGAATTCTTATCCTGGACATCTGGAATTGAGGCCTGTTTTTTTTTGTTTGTTTGGTTGGTTGGTTGTGTTTTTGTTTTTTGTTTTTTGTTTTTTGTTTTTACCTATTCTCTCATCTTTTTCTCTGACACTTCTTTCTGAGATATTCTCAACTTTAACTGGGAAAATGGGAAAATATGAGAGTATTTTGGTGCTTTGCTTTGCATTTTTTTAAATTTTGTTTGCTTACTAATGTATTTTTTATTTTCCAAGGGCTTCTTCTTGCTCTCTAGCAGTTCTTGGCTAATCATCTCATTATTTTAGGGATGCAGCAGCTCCCTGAACCCCAATGAGACATGAAGAAAAGAGATGATGCAGGTTTGATTTTCCAAACCAGGTTGAACATATGTGTCAATATGGGAGAAATTGCCCCTTTGTGAGGTTCCTCCTTGTCCCTGAATCAGCTGCGTTGGTGCCCTGTGGCCACGTGTTCCCGTAAGAGGGTTTCTGGAATTGTCTGCTGAGGCCAGGCTGCCTCTCGGCAGGTGAGAAGGGCTCTGGCTAAGCCCACGGGGCGGGGGCTCGTCCACTGCGGGTGACTCTGAGGTGACCCGGCCTTGACCTGGGAAGCCCCCAAATGCCCCCAAATGTCCCAGCTCTTCAGTCACTCCTCAGGCTTCCCTGGAGGGAATCGGATCCGTGGCCCAGGACAGACTCCTGCCTGCTGGAGGGGACGGTGCTGCCGGCCACACAAGTGGACTTCCATTTATTTCCAGGGTTTTCAACACCCTCTCCCCGCTCTCCCCTTCATTATTCTGGTTTTTCTGAACCCCAGTTTTTTCAGAGGTTGCTGAGTGAGCTGGCTCAGCCCCCTGCCTCAGCCCCTGCAGCCCCTCCCATTGGCCCTTTCTAGACACAGGCTTTTCAGATCTCCCGCTGTTTCGCTTGCTAATGCTGCCATTTCGCAAAATGCCAGAAATGGATTGGCTTTTATAAAGGGGGTTTATTTGGTTACAAAGTTACAGTCTTAAGGCCATAAAGTGTCCAAGATAAGGCATCAACAATAGGGTACCTTCACTGGAGAAAGGCCATTGGCATCTGGAAAACCTCTGCTAACTGGGAAGGCATGTGGCTGGCATCTGCTTGCTCCCAGGTTGCATTTCAAAACGGTGTTCTCCAAAATGTCAGTGTCAGCTTCCAATGGCCATCTTCAAAATGTCTGTCTCAGCTGCAGCTCCTCTTCAAAATATCACTCTCAGTTGCTCTCTAAAATGTCGCTCACAGCCGCTCTGAGTTCCTTCTGTTTGTCAGCTCTTTTATATGGCTCCAGTGATTTAATTCAGACCCATCCTGAATGGGTGGGTAACACCTCCATGGAAATTATCCAATCAAAGGTCTTGCCCACAGTAGATTGAGTCACATCTCCATGGAAACCCTCAATCGATAGGTTCCAACCTAATCAGCACTAAAACATCTGCCTCCACAAGATTGCATCAAAGAACATGGCGTTTTGAGGGACATAAAACATCCAAACCGGCACACCCATCATTCACTGAAAACTCTCCTTAATATCAGCAATTTTCCCATTTTTGATTTCCATATTTTCAATCTTTAATTTTCACTTTAGAAGGAGTTCAGGTGTGAGAGGCGTTAGTTAACTCATGGCCCAGGCTGCTTTACAATGCAACAAAGTGTGTTTTCAAATAGTTCTTTCATTAGAGATGGAAAATACTGTTGTGCTTTTGCAGCAGCCTTGCCATATTTAAATATTAACAGTGTGAGAGTCAAAGCAAAGAATTAAAAAATGGCAACTATAAATTATTTCTGGAAAGAGCCCTGTTTCCTCATTCCTTTTTAGCCTCTGGCTAACCTCAATTTTCCAACCTGCCTCCTGACCTATGTGACCTGCTCACCTGTCAGCACGGCCTCCACCATCAGCCTCACCTGCTCACCTGTCTGCACGGCCTCCACCATCCGCCTCACCTGCTCACCTGTCTGCACGGCCTCCACCATCAGCCTCACCTGCACACCTGTCTGCACGGCCTCCACCATCAGCCTCACCTGCTCACCTGTCTGCACGGCCTCCACCATCAGCCTCACCTGCTCACCTGTCAGCACGGCCTCCACCATCAGCCTCACCTGCTCACCTGTCTGCACGGCCTCCACCATCAGCCTCACCTGCACCATCTCCTGCCTGGAGAGCCTCCACCAGCACACGCAGCACTGGAGGCACCACACTGGGAGCACTGGGAAGACAGTGCTGGGAGGCTCACCTGTCTGCACGGCCTCCACCATCAGCCTCACCTGCTCACCTGTCTGCACGGCCTCCACCATTGACCTCACCTGCACACCTGTCTGCACGGCCTCCACCATCGACCTCACCTGCACACCTGTCTGCACGGCCTCCACGATCGGTCTCACCTGCTCACCTATCAGCATGGCCTCCAGCATCCTTGTTTTTGTTTCCTCTTTGCTAAAGCAAATACCATGCAATGGGTTGGCTTAAACAATGGAAATTTATTGGCTTACATTTTTGAGGCTGGGAGAAGTCCAAATAGAGTTGTCACCAAGGTAATGCTTTCTCCCTGAAGACTGTGGCATCTTGGGGCTGGCTGCTGGTGAGCCCCCATCCTTGGCTTTCCACACATGGTGATGACATGGTGGCCTCCCCTGGCTTCTCCCTCCTCTCCTGGGCTCTGTTGACCTCCAGCTCTGGCTGTTCATGCCCTCTCTCTCTGTGTGGTCTTCCCTATAAGGCCATCAGTATTAGGATCATTACTGAATATTCCTGATTCACCTGGACCTCAACTTAACTGAAATCACCTCATCAAGAGGCCCTATTTACAGGAGCCCACACCCACAGGAATGGATTTAAGACCATGCTTTTCTGGGGCACATGCAGCTCCACACCACTGTCCTGCCCAGCACAGCCTCACCTGCAACCTGCCTGGAGAGCCTCCACCAGCACATGCAGCACTGGAGGCACCACACTGGGAGCACTGGGAAGACAGTGCTGGGAGGACCACAACAGGAGGACCACACTGGGAGGACAGTGCTGGGAGGACAGTCCTGGGGAGGACAATACTGGGAGGACAGTGCTGGGGGGACAGTGCTGAGAAGACCATACTGGGAGGACAGTGCTGGGGAGGACAGTGCTGAGGGGACAGTGCTGGGGGGACAGTGCTGGGGGGACAGTGCTGGGAGGACAGTGCTGGGGGGACAGTGCTGGGGGGATAGTGCTGGGGGGATAGTGCTGAGGGGACAGTGCTGAGGGGACAGTGCTGGGAGGACAGTGCTGGGGACCCTAACCCTGACCCTGACCCTGACCCTAACCCTACAGCAATTAGGCAAGAAAAAGAAACAAAAAACGTAAAGATCAGAAAGGAAGAAGTAAAACTCACTGTTTGCAAATGACATGACATGTAGAAAATCCCAAAAACTCTACAGTAAAACTACTGATAAATGAGTACAGCAAAGTGGCAGGATACAAGATCAATGTGCAGAAATCAGTAGTGTTTCTATACACTAGAAAGGAGCAATCTGAGGGGGAAATCAATTTAAAAAAATTCCGTTTACAATGCCAACCAAAAGAATCAAGTATACTGGAATAAATTTAACCCAGGATATACAAGACTTAAACACAGAAAATTAAACAAACAAACAAACAAACAAACAAACAAAAAAACATGCTAAAGGAAATCAAGGAAGACCTGAATAAATGTAAGGACATACCATGTTCGTGGATTGAAAGATTAAATATAGTTAACATGTCTGTTCTAACCAAAATGATTTATAGATTCAATGCAATGGCAATTAAAATCCCAAAAACTTACTTTGCTGAAATAGAAAAACCATTAACCAAATTTATTTGGAAGGGCAGCGTGCCCTGAATAGCTAAAAAGTTCTTGAGAAAGAAAGATGAATTGGGAGGTCTCACACTACCTGAATTTAAAACATATTACAAAGCTATAGTGATCAAAACAACACAGTGCTGACATAAAGATAGGTATACTGACCAATGGACTCAAATTGAGTGTTTAGAAATAGACCCTCTCATCTACGGACAATTGACCTTTGATAAGGTGGTCACATCAACTGGAACAGAGCAGCCTCTTCTATAAATGGTGCTTGGAGAACAGGATATCCATATCCAGAAGAAAGAAAGAAGACCCTTATCTCACACCTTATATGAAAATTAACTTATAATGCATCAAAGACCTAAACATTAGAGCTAAGACAATAAAAAGTTTTGAAGAAAATGAAGGAAAATATCTTAAAGATCTTCTGACAGGAGGTGGTTTCCTATGCAATGGGAGACAATATTTGGAAACCACATAACATATAAAGGTTTAAGATCAAGAATATATAAAGAAATCCTACAACTCAACAACGAAAAGAACCAAATTAAAAAATGGGCAAAAGACATGGACAGACACTTTTCTGAAGAGGAAACACACATCTCAAAAACATATGAAAAGATGCTCAACTTCACTAGCTGTTAGGGAAATACAAATAAAAACTACAATGAGATGCCATCTCACAGTTACTAGAATGGCCATTATAAAAAACAAACAAACAGAAAACTACAAGTGTTGGAGAGGACAGGGAGAAAGAGGCACACTTATTCACTGTTGGTGAGAGTGTAGAATGGTGCAACCACTCCAGAAGGCAGTTGGGTGGTTCCTAAGGAAACTAAGTATAGAATTCCCATATGATCCAGCAATCCCATTACTAGGTATATACTCAGAAGAACTGGAGGCTATGACACAAATGGACATTTGTAAACTGATATTTATAGCGGTATTATTCACAATTTCCAAAAAATGAAAAAACAGCCCAAATGTCCATCAATGGATGAATGGATAAACAAACTGTGGTATATACATGCAATGGAATATTACACAGCTGTAAGACAAAATAAAGTCATGACACATGCAATAATGGGGATAATCCTTCATTATGTGGAGTGAAATTAGCTAGAAACAAAAGGACAAATACTCTATGGTCTCACTAATGTGAACTAACTATAATGAAGAAACTCTGAGAGTCAAAGTTCAGAACACAGGAAATCAGGAGGTAGAAACAGGGTAGAGATTGGGCAGTTGGCGCTGAAGGACTACAAAAGCTTTCACAGGATTGATTGTCAGGATCCAGAAATGGATAGCATAATACTAGCAGGTGGTAGCACAATATTGTAAGTAAAATAAACAAAACTGAATTTGAGTATGATTCAAAGAGGAAGGCTGGGGGCAGTATGACACCAGAAGGAAAAATACAGGATAACAACTGGGACTGTATAACTTAGCAAAACCCAGAGTAGACAATGATGGTGATTAAATGAACAAATAAATGTTTTTACATGAGGGAAAACAAGTGAATATCACCATTGCAAGGTATTGAAAATGGGATACTGCATGGAAAAAATACAATCAATGAGAACCAGGGTCTATAGTTAACACTACTATAGCAATATTCTTTCATTAATTGTAACAAAGCTAATATACCAAAGCTAAATGTCAATAAGAGGGAGCTATAAGAGAGGGTATGGGATTCTTGATGTTTTTGTTGTTCTTTCTCCTTTTTATATGTTTTTATTCTATATTTTCTGTTTTTCCTCTTCATCTTTCTCTGCAGAAGGGAAGACTTCTAATAAAGATTGTGTTGGTGAAAGCATAACTATGTGATTACACCAGGAGCTATGTATTGTTCACTTATGATGGGATGTAGGGTGCGTGAATAAAACTTTAACAACCAAGCAGAAAGATATCAGTGCTGGAGGGGATGTGGAGAGAGATACACCTGTTCACTGTTGGTAGGGAAGTAGAATGGTGCAGCCCCTCTGGAGGGCAGTGTGGTGGCTCCACAGGAGGCTAAGTGTAGGGCTGCCATATGATCCTGCAACCCTGGCTTTGATATATACTAGGAAGAACTGAAAGCAGGGACATGAATAGGCATTTGCACACCAGTAGGGACACGAATAGGCATTTGCATACCAGTATTTACGGCAGCAGTAATCATAATTTGCAATGGATGGAGGTGGCCTAAGGGTACATCAACTATCAACCAAATGTGAACTGTGGCGTATACATACAATGGAATACTGAGTGGCTGCAAGAAGGAATGAAGCTGTGAGGCAAGCAACTAGGTGAATGAAACTTGAGGACAGTATGCTGAGTGAAATAAGCCCCAAACAGAAAGGACAAATACTGTAAGTCCTCACTAAGAGAAACTAATTATAATGAGCAAATGCTGAGAACTGATTTTGAGAGCGTAGGTTATCAGAGGATAAAACTTGGGCAGACATTGTGCAATCCAATACCATAAAATTCTTATAAGAAAATGTAGGGAACTATATTCAGGACTTTAAAGTATGCACTGATCTTTATATTTCACACCAAAGAAACAAACGACTAAAGCAAAATACAGATATAATGGACTTCATCAAAATTAAAAACTTTTGAGACTCAAAGGACATTATCAATAAAGTGAAAAGAAAACCTACCAAATGAAAGAGAATATTTAGAAATCCTATCTCTGATATTACTACCAAATGCAGAATAAACACAGAATCTCTAAAACTAAATACCAAAAGTCAAACATCCAAATTTTAAAATGGGCAAAAGACTTGAATAGATGTTTCTTCCAGGAAGACATACAAGGAACCAATCGGCATGTGCAAAGGGTTCAACATCATTATCCATTAGAGAAATGCAAATCAAAACTACAATAAGACACTCACTAGATGGCTGTTACTAAACAAATCAGAAAATAACAAGTGTTGTTGAGGATGTGGAGAAACAGGAACCCTAGTACCTTGTCGGTGAGAACGTAAAATGAAGGAGCCAGAAAGTTAAACGTAGAATTGCCATATGAGCTGACAATTCCTCTCCTACCCATATACACCGAAGAATTGAGAGCAGGGACTGAAACAGATATTTGTACACCAATATTCACGACATCATTGTACACATAGCCAAAAGGTGGAAGTAACCCACAGTCCATCAGCACATGAATGGATAAGCAAAATATGCTGTATCTATACAATGCAGTATTATTCAGAAATAAAACAGGAATGAAGTGCTGGTACATGCTAGCACACTGATGAACCTTGAAGACATTAAATTGAGTGAAATAAGCCAGACACAAAAGGCCAAATATTGTATGACTGCTATTATGTGAAATACATAGAAAAAACACATTCATAGAGACAAGAAGCAGAATAACAGTTACCAGGGGTACCTGAGGGGAAGGAATCAGGAATTATTGCCAAATATGCATGAATTCTGGTTTGGAATGATGAAAATAGCCCAGAAATAGACAGTGTTCAAAATTCTCAAAAAGCAACAAACAAAATTCTCAAAAAGCAACAAACAAAACTATGGCATGGCTGCACTTATATGACTTATGTAAAATAAGGAAATACACAGAGACAGAAAGTATAACATATACTCTAATTTGCTCTGGTGCACACAACCAGCATTGACAGATGCACATCTGCAATCAATTTTGAAGACAGGGAACACTCACCTAGATGCTCATTAAGTGAAATCGTGGTGTCCATTCTTCTCATTATAACACGTGTTACAAAATATAATTAACAGTACTGAATTGTATATGAAAATGTGTTTTAAAAACATAGGACTATAAAATACAGTGAACCCTATTGTAAATGCTGGACTATAGTTAATAGTTCAATTATAAAATTGTTCTTTCACGAATTCTAACAAATATACCACAATAATGCAAGGTGTTAGTAATAGGGTGGTATATGGTTCCAGTATTAATAAACAAATTACCTAAGGAAATACTATAGTTTATTGGAATATAATGAGTTCTATGGGAAAAAGTAAACAGGGAAGCAGGATAAGGTGGGGAGGGGCTGGAACAGTAAACACTGTAACGTTTAAATAAAGACGGGACGATGGGTCCGCGGCGCCCAGTGCGAGCATGAACCCGACGGTCTACCAGGTGCACAGGCCCAGGAACGCACCTGGGTCTGAATCGGATCGCTCTGGACGTGAAGGCGGAGTTGGAAGGGGGAACCGCTCACGGGGTCCCGGTGCTGAGCTTCCCCTGGTGACGGGGAAGGCGTCTGGGTTCTGTGTGTTTGAAGGTGGGAAGTGGGGTGTCGGGGAAGGAGCACAGAGGGGCTGACTCGAGGGTGTGGGGATGGAGCTGCTGTTGCTGACGCGGGAGGCGGCGGGACCCACCTTGAGGCTGGCGTGGTGGCGTCGGGACAGGTGACAGGTGTGGCAGGTGACAGGTGTTGCAGGTGAAGTGGCGCTGGCTCCGTCTTCCCCCTGCGTCCATCCCGCAGTTAGGGCAGAAGAGCAGCATGGCGGAGGCTTCCCATCGCCCCCCTCCCCCCGGCCCCACCTACCTGGCGGCCCCGCAGCCTCACCCCACCTGGAACCGACAGACTAATTACTCGCTTTCAGCCCCCGGGGCAGGACACCTGGGCTTCTCATTGGCAGCGCGGCTCCGCCCCTGAGCAAGGGGCTACCTGCCCTTTCTGCACATACGCACACCTGGCCCTGGGAGCCGGGGCTAGGGGCTCGATCCTGCAAGAGTCCAGGCCTGGGGCCAAGAGGCAGGAACGAGGAGAGGGTGAAGACGGAGGCAGCGGGCAGATTCCAGGAGGGTCCTGCCCAGGTGCTGCGGGCCCCCCTGCTCTCCATGTACCCACCCCTCCCACGTTCAAAGTAGGTTCATGGAGACCCCAGGAGCTGAAGGAGCCTGTGAAAATATTTTCAGAAGGGCCCCGGGACCACCGGATCCCGGCAGGGCCAGCTGCTGATGCGCAGGCACACGCAAGACCTCCCTGCAGGAGCCGGGGGTGCGGGTGTCTGCGGATCCTCCGCAGGTTTCAGAGGCCAGGAAGGGCCTGTCCCGGCCCCTCCCGTCAGCAGGGTCTAGTCCAGGCCACGGAGTGGGACTTTAAAAACTATCCAGAGGCTCATTCCCCCCCGAGCAACACGAGGCATCTTTCCTGAGCCTCCCGGGCGTGCTGGAACATGAGGGGACTTGAAAAATCCTCAGGATGTTCCCACAGCCAGGAAGCAACAACCAGGATCCAGACCAGACCTGCGGGCCCCCAGATCTCCTGCTGTAAGTCGGACTCCAGCGGTTTCCATCGATGTGGGCATGACAAGGTTTTGTGATGCATCATCGCCACCCTCCCAGTAGCCTTGACTGTCACCCTGTCTCCCTCGCAGATGAGCCCGCCACATCTGCCTCGCCCCAACCCTCGCCCTAACTCAAGGTGGGGACACTAGATTGGGAACAATCAGTCCCTGTCCCACACACGGCCAGGGGACGGGGCCTCCCTCGGGTGGGACGTGGGGCGGGTCCTCGGGGCAGAGGCAGCAGGTGTCACCAGGCGGCCCCGGAACCCGCGCGCGGAGAGGCTCCGGGGGCTGCGCTCCCCTCCCAGGGCGGGGGCCGCGGTGGGGCGGGTTCTCGGGTCCCTCCGGGTGGCATCCGGCGGGGATGGGGGTTGTGGGAGTCGGAGGGAGGCGGTGTTGGGGGTAAGGGTCCCAGGGTTCCACGGACTCGCGGCTTGTGCCCCTTTCGGCAGTTGTGCGTAGCACGCGCGTCCCCCTCCACGGAGGCTGCCGGGCGAGGGGACAGACAGGCCTGGGACCACCTCGGTCCCGGCACCGGGCTTCGGAGACCCCCGCCCCACACCTGCAGCGTCTTAGGCAAGCCCTGGCGGGGAAGGGGCTGCGGGGCACGAATGGAGAGGGCTGGGGTCCTAGTCCGCAGCCGCTGCGCGTCCAGGGTTTGATTGGGGTTGGGGGGAGTCGATAGGGTCAGTTTCTGAAGGTTCCACAGACGATGGGGAGTGGCGGGAGCCGCGGGTAGATGACGAGATCCCGTGAGCTGTGGACCCTCAAGCCGCCCAGGGTGGGCCGGGGCTTCCGCAGTGTATTAGGAGAGTCTGGGGGATGCTCACCCAGCCGACTACCCGGGGGCTCCGGAACCAGGCCTGCAGGGCCCACCCAGGCTCCCAGGAATCCGCCAGCCCAGGGTTCCAAGCCCTCAGAGGGGGACATAGCCGGTTTCTGGGACGGTCATCGGAATACTGTCACGGTTTGTCTCCACCTCAAACCTGTGATCTCCCTTGGAAAAGGCCTGAGCCTCATCACGTCCTGATTCAGCTGGTTTGGGCCTCATTCAAGGAACCTCCCACTCAAATCAGCACATAGGGACAGACAATAGTAAACAGCACTGTATTAGTTAGGGTTCTCCTTGGAAACAGAATCAATGAGAGATGTCTCTGATTATCAAATTGTAAAAGTGACTCACGCAACTGCGGGAGCGCACGAGTCCAAATTCTGCAGAGCCGTCAACAAGCTGTCAACTCCAAGGAAGACGTCCGACGAACTCCTCGGGAAACGAACCGACAACTTTGACGAACTCCTCAGGAAACGAACTGGCAACTTCGACGAGCTCCCCCAGGAAAAGCTTCACTGAGCAGCTGAAGAAGAAGTGAAGGTTCGCTAACCCTCCGGCTTATAAGCCTCCAACTGATCACCCGGACCAAATCCAGCCAATTGCATTCTCTCACTGTAGAAGCACGCCCCTTGATGAGTCATCAGTCAGCCACAGTCAATTGAATGATGATCCGACAAACCAACCAGCCTCAAATAGCCTCACAGGAATCGTCAGGCCAGTGCCCGCTTGACCAGACAGCTAGGCCACCTAGCCAAGTTGACACATGAACCCAACCATCACAAGCACTCAAGACAAGAATTCAACTACAACACACTGTTACTAAACGAGAATATAGGGTTAAAGGAACAGGTTTACAATGTAAACATAAATTGATACATTATGAGCCTGGGAACTCCCACCTCCAGACATAGCTGGATATGAGATCAGAGAGCTCCCTCTTGTGTAAATAAAAGACTATTTACAGAAATTTTAATTTAGGATACATTCACCTAAATCATATTCGATTTTTATATTTCAGCTAGGGGTGATGAACTAGAGGTGGGGAACCACGGGTGGTGGGCACAGGTGAGTCAAAAAACAACGGAGGGTATTCACAGCATTATTACAGACTCAGACTTAATCTTGAATATTTACAAAACTTTCCTGAAAACATTTCTACTAATTAAGCTATGACTATTGTAGAAGAAATATAATATTCCTTTTACTCCTAAAAACTGAAAATTAGAAGACAGATTACTATTCTTTATATCTAAATTATTAGTATGGTTTTGTTTCATTCTATAATTAGTTTAGCCATTCCATTCTTTTATGTCCCACATTTCCTCCTTTTTCACTTGGGCCTGTTTAGCCTCTACCTCCATACAATCTTCTAATATAGGACGCGAAGGATTTCTCGCGGTTTGCTGCAAACTGCGGGCCGCGAGAGAGCGGGAAACGGTGGGAAAATACGCCTGCCTGTGGCATCACGAAAGCACACTTTCCTCCTGTGTGAAACGGGCAAACGCTATGAATCCACAGAAGGAGAACGCAACCGGCTCCCACCCATGACACTGCTCACCCTCCAACGATAAAGAGCCACTGAGAGCCCCCGGGACCCCCGTCCTGCCCCGGCCCGCGTGCAGCGGGAACAGCCACTCCCGGTGCGTTGCCCAGGACGGGCTCCCAGGAGGGAAGGACCTGCAGGCAAGAGCCCGGGACGCCCAGACGGACAGAGAATGACAGACAGCAGAGCCGGAGAAAGACAGAAGAGGCTCAGAGGGGAAAACAGCCTTCAGCCTCGCCCACGGACGCGGGGCAGCCAGCACGGCCCCCGCCCCATGACAGTGACGAGGATCGACGACAGCTGACGGAGACGAGCCGAGCCCAGCCCGAGGGGGCGGAAGTGGACGGCAAGTGGCGAGGACCGACGGAAAGTGACGAGGACCGACGGCAAGTGGCGAGGACCGACGGCAAGTGGCGAGGACCGACGGAAAGTGCCGAGGACAGACGGAAAGTGCCGAGGACCGACGGAAAGTGGCGAGGACCGACGGAAAGTGCCGAGGACCGACGGCAAGTGGCGAGGACCGACGGAAAGTGGCGAGGACCGACGGAAAGTGCCGAGGACCGACGGAAAGTGGCGAGGACCGACGGAAAGTGACGACACGGAAATCGCGGGCGGTTTACCAGAAGGACAGTGACGGAAGGAGCCCAAGAGGGCTGAGACCACACGGAGAATGGCGGGAAATGGCGGAGATTAACGAAGAGTAACGGAGCAACGGAAAGAGCCGAAGCTGATGACGGAGAAGGGCGGACTGACAGGAATCCGTGTAGGGGAGACTGACCTGCTCGGAGAACAACAATGAACGAGAAGTGCTAGAGAGAGTCGGAGACTGAGGGAGAGGGAGAGGAGTGAGGAGATCCAGCCCTGTCAGGGCGGAGGAGGGCTGACGCGTGACGGAAGGAGCGGACCTGGAATCTACCGGGACAATGACGAACAGCGCGAGGAAATGGACATTGCCGGACAATGACGGAAACTGGGCATTGACGACAGGCGCCGGGGAATGGCGGAGGGAGCCCAGCCCGATCCGACATTGGTGTCCGGAGACGGCGCGGAGGGTGCAGCTAAGTGACGGCGAGAGAAACCCCCTGGAGGGGGATCCGGGGCTGCAGCCTTGTGACAAGCCGGGCAGCAGCTCCTCCACGCGGGTCCCCAGGCCCGGGCCTCGTGGCCTGCTGCCTGCACGCAGTCCCTAAGGGCTCGCTGCTCCTCGGAAGCCTCACAGGCTGCTGCGCTTATGGGATCACTGTTCCCGACCGCCTGGAGCTGCTGGCCTGCTGCCTGCACTCAGTGCCTATGGGCTCACTGTTCCTGGCCGCATGGTCTTGTGTCCGGTGACACACTCTGTTCCACAGTTAGTCTATGACCAGCCAAGTGGCCACTAGAAAAGTATCTGTTCACACTCAGTCTTGCCCAGGGTCCCCAACAGGGTCGCGGTCACACCCACACAGGTGTATTCGGGGCAGCAGGTATTGGTTGGTTTGGGTGCCACTACCTGACCCATTGCTTGGGGATCTCTGATCCTACCTGGTCCCAGCTGACCTGGTTGTGGGACTGACGAGGTTCTTGCTCCACCCAGTGGTTCAGGGCTGCAAACCTGACCTGAGCTGGGCCAGTGAAAGCTCTTCTCTCAGAATGTCCCCAGTCTCCTCACAGGCTGAAATGTAAGGTGGAGATAACTCTTCAGCAGTGAGAGAAGAATTCAGACACTATTTGGAAGGAAGCAGATTGAGCTATGGAGAAAGTCTTCGCTCCAGCTGATTCTGAGGCAGCCCTACCTCCTCCTTTCCCGGGGCTTGGCTTTTCAGTTCCTCCGTGAGATACCTCTGCACTCTCTCAATACATTCTCCTTTTGCTCAGCTACCTCAAACTGGTTTTCTCTTTGCAGGCATACTGTACACATTAGGGGTGACTGGTGTACCCCAGACCCGAGGGTATCCAAGGAAGCTCAGCAGAGTGGTTAGAAGTGCAGGCTCTGCAATCCCAGTGCTGGCTTTCATCTTGGCTTGTCCACTTCTTGGTCTCCCAAATCTGCCAAGTCACTCAAGCTCTGTGCTTCAATTTCTTTTTCAGAAGAACAAGGATAATAAAACTGCCTACCTCAGAGGGTTGTTAATGGCATTAATTACCTTAATACAAATAAATCACTTAGCTCTGTGAATGGCACATTTTAAATACATAGTTTTTTATATTATTGGGTACTTACTTGTTTGTAAGTCTTTAACAGGCAGAGACTAGATCCTTCTCTCTAATATATATCCAGGGCCTAGAATACTCTCTGGTTATAATAGGTACTCTATAAACAGATTTTGAATTTGTTTTGATATTTTGTATCTTTGGGTTGGAGCCTACATCATCTTTGATCAAGCTCTCACATCCAGTTTCCTTAGAGCTCTTTAAGTGCTAGTGTCGTGAAATACTCCTGCAATCTTTCTTGAAAATAGGATTTTACAAGAAAAAGCATCTCCAGAGAATTCCTCTGAAAAAATACTTTTATGGCTCTTCTATTCTGCAGGTGTCCTGGGAGATGGAGGAGGAGCAGACAGCCTCAGTAATTCCATTCCTGGAGACTGGAGTTCCTCTCCTAATGTGTGCTAGAGGACTTAATACAATGCAATGTCTTGTTTGTTTCCCCTGCAGTTGGGGATGGGAGTAGATTCTTCATTTAAAAGCAAGTTGCACCTCGCTTACTCACTTCCTATATAAATAAGCCGCTAAAAAGAATAAAGCATATTTTCAGCAGCTGTTGCTTACAGGGTTTAGGACCTTTCAGGTGAACAGCCTGGACCCGGGCACCCAATGCATCTGAAAGAACGGATTGGGGAGGGAGCAAAAGCCCTTCAGAAAGGTGGTTTCCACCTCACCCAGACTTTGTTCTGAAGGATCCCTGGGATGAATGAACTCTGGATATAGGAGGGGCCCCAACCTCCTCTACCATAAATGGTGAGGTCCCAGAGAACTCTGCTTGTCACCAAACACAGGTATACGGTCTGGTATACAGAAATATCACATTTACCATCCAAAAGTCAAAAGACTGAATAACAAAATAAATACATAAAAAAGAATAACAAAAACCACGTGATCATCCCAATAGACAAAAAGCTTTTGACAAAATCCAATACCTTTTCATGATTTAAAAACACCAACATTCAAACTAGGAACAGAAGGGCACTTACACAACATGGTAAATGGCATCTATGAAAAACCCACAGCCAGTGTCAAACTGAATGGTGAAAGACCAGATGTCCCTCTTAGAGTATCGATAACACAAAGGTGCCCACTATTGCCACTTCCATTCAGGAGGTTCTAGCCAGGTAAATCAGTCAAGAAAATGAAATAAAAGGCATACACATTAGAAAGGAAGAAGTAAAACTACCTCAATTCACAGATGACATGCGCTCATGTATAGAAAATCCTAAGGCATCCATTAAAAAATAATTATGACTAATAAGCATGTTCAGCAGGGTTGCAGGATTCAAGATCACTAAGCAAAAAGCAGTTGCATTGTTATACACTTGCCGTCTGAAAATGAAACTAAGAGAAAAATTTGATTTAATAGCAGTGAGCTCGCCCACTTGTTGGGGCTGGGAGCAGTGGGAAATGTGACAATAGAGCTTGCACCTGGCTACAATAAGTGTTACAGTGTTGCTTCTCCTTGGTCTTCTCTTCTCGGTAAACAGGTTGGGATCTACAGACCCAGGGGAGTGGGATAGAGGCATGCCAGGGGCCTAAGAAGATGTTTTGAGAGAAATACAGTTACTTTAATGTATAAAGACATGACATTTATCAATAAAAAGGTTATTATTATTTGATGTGAAAATCATTTTATAACCAAGGTGTTCTTTTTTTTAATTCACATACCACACAATCACATACCATACAATCATCCAAAGTGAACATTCAGTTGCCCATGGTACAATCAATTGCCCATGGTACCCTCACACAGCTGTGCATCCATCACCACAATCAATTTCTTTTTTCAATTTTTAGAACATTTTCATTGCTCCGGAAAAAAATAAACACAAAAAAGAAAATTCAAATCCTCCAATACCGCCAACCCACCCCCTTCCATTATTGACTCATAGTGCTGGTATAGGACATTTGTTACTGTTGATGAAAGAATGTTAAAATACTACTAACTGTAGTACATAGTTTGCAATAGGTATATTTTTTAATGATAAACCCCACTATTACTAAGTTCTAGTTATAGTGTCTTACATTAGTTCTAGTTCATGAAAGGGATTTCTAATGTTTCTACAGTTAATCACAGACATTGTCCACCACAAGATTCACTGTTTTCTACATTCCCATATTTTAACCTCTAAGCATCCCCTTTCCACTACTTTCACACTCCATTCAGCACTGTTAGCTTTTCTCACAATATGATACCGTCAACTCTGTCCAATGTGATACCGTCAACTCTGTTCATTTCCAAACATTTAAGTTCACCCTAGTTGAACATTCTGCTCATAATAATCAAGCACTCCCCATTCTTTAGCCTAGTTCTATATCCTGGTAACTTATATTTCATGTCTATGAGTTTACATATTATAATTACTTCATATCAGTGAGACCCTGCAATATTTGCCCTTATGTGTCTGACTTATTTCACTGAATATAGTGCCCTCAATGTTTCTTCACCAACCCATTTCTTAAGAAGGTTTTGTTCACACACTATACATTCCATCCTAAGTAAACAATTGATGGGTCCCTGTATAGTCACATATTTATATATTCACCACCCTTACCACTATCTATATAAAGACATCTCCATTTCTTCCACAAAGCAGGAGGCAGAGTCAAAGATGGTAGAGAAACAAAAGAAAAATAAAAAAACAGAAAGAGAAAAACAAACATGATAGCTAGGAAGCAACAAAAGGAAAGACAGCATTAAATACAGTAGAATAAAGAGTCAGACATTACTAATGCCAAGAGTCCTCTACTCTTCCATTATGCCCCCCTCTTATATGCATTTAGCTTTGGTCTATTGCCTTTGTTACATTAAAGGAAGCATAATACAATGTGTTTATTATACTCTCTAGTTTCCATTGATTGTATTTTCCCAATAGTTCCCTATTTTTAACATCTTACAAGGTTGACATTCATTTGTTCTCCCTCATGTAAAAACATATTTGTACATTTTATCACAATTGTTAAGCACTCTAGGTTTCACTGAGTTATACACTCCCAGTCTTTATCTTTCCTCTTTCCTTTGGTGTCCCATATGGTCCCAATCTTCCTCCTTCAACCAGATTCATAGTCATCTTTGTTCAGTGTACTTACATTGTTGCGCTACCATCACCCAAAATTGTGTTCCAAACCTCTCACTCCTGTCTTTTCCCTTCTGTCTGTAGTGATCCCTTTAGTATTTCCTGTAGCACAGGTATCTTGTTCAAAAACTCTGTCATTGTCTGTTTATCAGAGAATATTTTAAACTCTCCCTCATATTTGAAGAACAGTTTTGCCAGATATTGGATTCTTGTTTGGCTGTTCTTCTCTTTCAGTATCTTAAGTATATTGCACCACTTCCTTTTTGCCTCCATGGTTTCTGCTGAGAAGTCTGTACATAGTCTTATCAAGCTTCCTTTGCATGTGATGGATTGCTTTTCTCTTCCTGCTTTCAGGATTCTCTCTTTGTCTTTGACATTTGATAATTTGATTATTAAGTGTCTTGGTGTAGGCCTATTCAGATCTATTCTGTTTGGGGTACACTGCACTTCTTGGATCTGTAATTTTATGTCTTTCATAAGAGATGGGAGATTTTCATTGAGTATTTCCTCTATTATTGCTTCTGCCCCTTTTCCCTTTTCTTCTCCTTTTTGGACATGCATGACATGTACATTCATGTGTTTCATGTTGTCATT
This sequence comes from Choloepus didactylus, assembly GCF_015220235.1. Lineage (NCBI taxonomy): Eukaryota > Metazoa > Chordata > Mammalia > Pilosa > Megalonychidae > Choloepus > Choloepus didactylus. The sequence goes on from NC_051329.1 coordinate 44,697, forward strand.
CAATTCCCTGAGACATTGCTCATATTTTTCCATTCTTTTCCCTATCTGTTCTTTTGTGTGTAGGCTTTCTGGTGTCTTGTTATCCAGTTCCTGAGTGTTTTCTTCTGCCTTTTGAGATCTGCTGTTTCATGTCTCCATTGTGTGTTTCGTCTTGTGTTGTGCCTTTCAGTTCCATAGATTCTGCCAGTTGTTTTTTTGAACTTTCAATTTCTACCTTATGTATACCCAGTGTTTTCTTTATAGTCTTTATCTCTTTTGCCATATCTTCTCCAAATTTTTTGAATGGAATTAGCATTAGTTGTTTCAATTCCTGTGTCTCAGTTGAAGTGTAAGTTTGTTCCTTTGACTGGGCCATAACTTCGTTTTCCTTAGTGTAGGTTGTAGTTTTCTGTTGTCTACACATCTGGTTTCCTTGGTTACCCCAATCAGGTTTTCCCAGACCAGAACAGGCTCAGGTACCAGAAGGAGGAAGTATCCTGTATCCAGTTCCCCTGAGGGTGTGTCTTACAAGATTGACACACCCTGTGAGGCCTCAAGCCACTGTGATTTTCTTAACCTGCCAAGCAGGTGGCACCTGTCAGTCTATAGCTCCTGACTGGTATAAGAAGGTGTGGCCCATGGCATTCATTTGTTTTCCCTCATGTAAAAACATATTTGTACATTTTATCACAATTGTTAAGCATGCTCTGGAGTCTGGTTTTGAACGGAAGACAGCTAGTAGAGCTAGGTACCACCTCTTTCCTCTTAGGGAAGATACACCCCCTAGGGAGTTTTCATTTGCATTTAAATAGGTTCTTTGTCTCTCTGACTCTGCTATTTCCACCCTTGTCTGGGTCAGAGCATTGTGAGCTGAAAATGACTGAGACTTTCTTCCCTGAGCCACTCAGGTTGACACAAAGAGAAAGGGACAGAAAGACCCTTTCAGGGTCAGTCCATGGCCCCGTTTCACCCATCAGACAGAGATTTCACCCAGTCCTCTAGGCTCCCCCTCCCAAGACAGAGAAGTCCCCTGGCTCTTCAAGGTCAGTCATCACTAAAAGCCTCTCTCTGCTTTTTGGGAATTTGCATCTTGCATTGAGCCATCCATGTTTGCCACTTAAATCCCCAGTTGGAGTTAGACTGAGATATATTTGCTTGTTCAGAGTGCTGCTCTCTACCACGGTGAGGCTTTGTTGTTTGGGCCGCTGTGGGGGCAGGGGACTCCCGGCTCAGATATGCAGTTTCTACTCACCAATTCCACACTGCAATCTCAGGCATTCCTCTGACTCCAGGTTGGTGCATGATGTGTGGACAGTCACAGTTGTCCCCCAGCAGTTATTCCAGATCATTTACTAGGTGTTCATGGTTGTTTATCAGTTGCTCTTGAGGGACTAACTAGTTTCCACTCTTCTCTATGCTGTCATCTTCTTCCATCTCCAACTTTTTTTAATGACCAATCAATGGTGAAGAAATAAAATTATAACCTATGCCTCCCCCCCTTTTGTAAGAGTATTCTCTAATAAACATGGTTTTATTTACTGGCCAAACAGAGCTGTTAAAGGGACTTTGTGCTAGTGTCCTGGTTTGTTTCTTTGCACCTCAAACTTATGGTTTCTGTTAGAAAATGTCTGAGCTTCATAAGGTCATGTTTCAGCTGGTTTGGTCTTCATTAAGTAACCTCCCACTCAAATAAGATTATAGGGACAGACACTAGTTTAAAAGTAAAGAGCACTTAATACAAGAATTAAAATTTAACACATATTACTGAAGGAGCATGTGCCAGTTTGAATGTATTATGTCCCCCAAATGCCATTATCTTTGACATAATCTTATGTGGGCAGACCTATCAGTGTTAATTAGATTGTAATTCTTTGAGTGTTTCCATGGAGATGCACCCCACCCAACTGTGGGTAATGACTCTGATTGGATAATTTCCATGGAGGTGTTGGCCTGCCCATTCAGGGTGGGTCTAAATTAAATTACTGGAGCACTAGATAAGATCAGACAGTAGGAGCAAGTTGCTACAGCCAAGAGGGTCACTTTCAAGAAAGCACAGGAGCTGCAGATGAGAGACAGTTTGAAGATGGCCACTGAAGGCAAACTATTGCTCCAGAGAAGCTGAGAGAGGACAGGTATCCCAAGTGTAACTAAGAGTGACATTTTTGAGGAACTGCAGCCTAGAGAGGAACATCCTGGGAGAGAGCCATTTTGAAACCATAACTTTGGAGCAGATGCCAGCCACGTGCCTTCCCAGCTAACAGAGGTTTTCCGGACACCATTGGCCATCCTCCAGTGAAGGTACCCGATTGCTGATGTGTTACCTTGGACACTTCATGGCCTTAAGACTGTAACTGTGTAGCCAAATCTACCCCGTTTTATAAAAGCCAATCCATTTCTGGTGTTTTGCATTTCAGCAGCATTAGCAAACTAGAACAGAGCACTTAAGGTAAAAGGAACAACTTTACAATGCAAAAATAAATTGATACATTACCAAGTCTGGGAACTTCTGTCCCTTCAGGATGTGGTTGGATATGAGATCAGAAGACCCTTCCTGTTTAGTTATAGAGATTTTATAGAGCCTTGATTTATGGTACATTCAATTAAGTCATAGTCTATATGTTTGAACCACAGGTGATGAACTACAGGTGGTGAACCCTGGGTGAATCAAAAACAAAGGGGAGTATTCACAGTGTTATCAGAGATTCAAACTTAACCTTGAATGTTTGCAAAACTTTACTGAAAATATTTCTACTAATTAAGCTATGATTTTTGTAAGAGCAATATAACACACTTTTTCTAATATAAAAGCTAAACTTTAGGAAAGAAATTACCATTACTTATATCTAACTTATTAGTATAGTTTCTTTATTTCATTCTATAATTAATTAACCATTGCATCATGTTGATAAGTATACATTTTATCAAAACTGTATTCAGCCTTGTTAGATTACTTATGATTTATTTATGATTGAAGTAACAGCTACAGCTCTATTCCATTTTCTTTTCTTTTTTTTACACAGAAGACAAGATGGTTACATGTTACCTTTAGCTAAGAAGGTTGAGAGGGGCTTTATATTCTCCTGAAAACATTCACAGCTTTTAACTGTTTACCTTCTCCCATAGTACAAACTTCTAATATAGGACTTGAAGGATATGAATCATTTGTCATTTGGAAATTGTAGTTCAGTGTTTTGGAGTAGAATTCTATTAAATACGCTTCTATATCAGAAGGAATAACTGATTCTTCACCATCAGAACAGAAAGCGTCAGTGGCACATGAGAGCAGCAAGGCTCCTCCACTGTCTGATCCCTATAGAGAGAAGGGGTCAGCATCCTCATTATCGGATTCCTCAGTAGAGATATTACCCTATGACATTGTTTGACAATTTGCACTTTTGCTAATTTTTAAATTATATCAGTTACCCTTTGATGTCCTTCCAGTGATTTCAGGTTTTTGGAAGGACCCCTTTGGCCAGGTCCTTTTTCTGAATTCTAAAAACTGACAGGCAAGCACTTCTATATCATTATTTCTCTTATCTAATTGCTCTGGAAGACCTGATACTAAAGCAGATGTGAAAGTCCGCATATTTTTAAACTGTAACTTGCAGATTTCTCTGTCTTTCTTGAGACAGACTGCTATAGCTATGCATACCACACATAATGGCCAGCTGACTGCAGCTGCAGTTCATCTGTTATTTTTACTAAATCACATAATCTTTTGTTTTTGTAATACATTTTTAATTGAACACTTACCTGAAGGTCAGAATCCCATCTTCTGGCCACTCTGCCCCTTTACTTAATTCATATTGTGACTATACAGAGTTGCAATAATGTACTAACAATCTTTAATGACACTCTTCAAATTTAGAGCAATTATTAAGAATAGTTCTCAAGGGAGATGTGGCTGGCACACTTTGAGAGTTTCCCATGGCTGAGCAGTACCAACAGAAATCACAAAGACAACTGGTTCCCCACACAAATGCAAACTGTGCCAAATGAAAAAATTCAAAAAGAAAACTACAAATCCATGGTCACAGATGGTGAGGCTCAAATCCACCACGTCCACATGCATGAACCATGGATCAACTCAAGTAGCCTTTTCATACAATAGGCCAATGAAGCAAAACGAAGCAAAGCGAACACAACAAACAGAAGATCACACACATTCCCAGCACAGGGAAAGTCTCAATTGCAGTCACTTTGACTCAGATGCACCTGGTGTCTGTCCATGGCAGGTGCCTCCACCCAGACCCTCCAGTCCTGGTCCTGCAGGAGAAATTCCCAGGCAGCTGCTAGGCACAGAGCTGAGGGACCCAGAAGAGCCCTGAAGCTGACGAGACGTGGATCAGGGCTGCACTAAAGGCAGCAGGGTTCCCATCTGGGTTGCCAAATTGATAACATCAGTAAACACAGTTCTAGCCAGGCCCACTTGATCCTGCATCAGAGAAACAAGTCTCTTTGCTTTGGTGAGAAGGTGAGTTTATTGAAGATGCATCAACAAGGAACAGGAGGCATAAAAAACTTCCCAAGACCATTCAGAGTGAGAAGAATTGTTTGCGCTTTTATAACCCAAAAGAAAGAAATGGCCAGAATCCAGAAGAAAGCAGAAGGGAAAAAATATATGAGAGAAAGCTGCTTGGTCAGAATCTCTTGTTATCTTGAAGTCCTCCCCTCATTCAGGCTTGTTTTTCAAGAAGGTACTGCTTATGAGACTGTTCTAGTTTGCTAATGCTGCCGGAATGCAAAACACCAGAGACGGATTGGCTTTTATAAAAGGGGGTTTATTTGGTTACACAGTTACATCTTAAGGCCATAAAGTGTCCAAGGTAACACGTCAGCAATTGGGTACCTTCACTGGAGGATGGCCAATGGTGTCTGGAAAACCTCTGTTAGCTAGGAAGGCACGTGGCTGGCATCTGCTCCAAAGTTCTGGTTTCAAAATGGCTTTCTCCCAGGACATTCCTCTCTAGGCTGTGGTTCCTCAAAAATGTCACTCTTAGTTGCACTTGGGGTATTTGTCCTCTCCTAGCTTCTCTGGAGCAAGAATCTGCTTTCAACGCCCGTCTTCAAAATGTCTCTCATTTGCAGCTCCTGTGCTTTCTTCAGTGTCCCTCTTCAAAATGTTACTCACAGCTGCACTGAGTTCCTTCTGTTTGTCAGCTCATTTATATGGCTCCACTGATCAAGACCCACCCTGAATGGGTGGGGCCACACCTCCATGGAAATTAACTCATCAGAGTTATCACTTACAGTTGGGTGGGGCTCGTTTCCATGCAAACAACCTAATCCAAAGGTTCCAACTTAATCCCCACTAATATGTCTGCCCCCACAAGATTGCATCAAAGAATATGGCTTTTTCTGGGGGACATAATACATTCAAACCGGCACAGAGATCAAATGGTTTCATCTGTTGTATCCTACTGCAGGCAATCCTGGGAAAGTTGCTGGGAACAGAGAATAAGTATTCTGTTGTTGAGATTACAGCAACAGCAACTTATTTCAACAAGGGCTTTTTATGCTTAGAATAACTCAAGGCTGCTTGAGTGAAGTGATCTTAATAAACAGTTTAATTTTTTTTTTCTTTTGGCTATTAAAGACTACACTAAGCATTTCCCAGCTAAAGAATTATTTTGAGTATTTTCTACTTATCCAGCTATCACCACTAATAGTCCTTTTAATAGCCCTGTCTGGCCAGTGAAAAAATCAGATGGGACTTGGTAGTTGACTATTGATTATAGAGAACTGAATAAAGTGACTCCTCTAGTCACAGCTGTGCCAAATACTGGTATTCTGTTGCAAGATATAGGTTGTTCCAGTTTGCTAATGCTGCCATTATGCAAAATACCAGAAATGGATTGGCTTTTATAAAGGGGGTTTATTTGGTTACAAAGTTACAGTTCATAGGCCATAAAAGTATCCAAACAAAGGCATCAGCAGTATGCTACCTTCACTGCAGAACACCTGAGGCGTCTGGAAAGCCTCTGTCAGCTGGGAAGGCACAGGCCTGTGGCTGGCATCTTCTACAGGGTTATGGGTTCAAAATGTTGTTCTCCCAGATGTTTCTCTCTAAGTATCTAGGGGTGTTCTCTTAGTTTTTCCCAGGCAAACTCTGGACTAGCAAAAGTCTACTCTCAATGGCCATCTCCAAAATGTCTCTCTAACCCGCAGCAGCACTGAGCTCCTTCTGTCTTAGCTTTTATAGGGCTCCAGTAAACTAATCAAGACACGTACTGAATGGGCAGGGCCACCCCTCCATGGAAATAATCTAATCTAAGGTATTACAACAGTTGGGTGGGTAACACCTCCATGGAAACAACCTAATTCAAAGATTCCAACCTAATCAACACTAATACATCCGCCCCCACAAGATTGCATTGAAGAACATGGTGTTTTGAGGGACATAATACATGCAAACCAGCACATAAGTACTAAGCTAGGCCAGTTTCATTTTGTATTTTATCTTGCTAATGCCTTTTTTAGCAATTCTTTAGATCCTTCCAGCCAGCCTGCATTCACCTTCACATTGGGAGGATAACAATGGACATTCACTACACTACCACAGGGCTTTCTTCATAGTTCTAATGCCACAGTCTGGTTGTGCAAGACCTAAAGATATGGAAACTTCTCAAGAATGTAACCTTGTTTCATTGCATTGATGATATGCTAGCCAGCAATTCTTTTCCAGACCTAAAAACCACCGCTTGCTAACACTGGAGTGTCCCATCTTGAAAGCAAGGGATGGGCAGTAAACAAACACAAATTACAGGGACCTGGATCCTCTGTCACATTTTTGGTGCTGTCTGGTTGGGTAAGACTAAAACTATTCCTTCTGCTGTCATTGATAAAATACAGAATTATCATACTCCATAAACCCTTAAGCAGTTGATGGCTTTCCTTGGTTTTGTTAGGTTACTAGAGACCATTTATACCCAATTTAGCACAAATCTTGAAACCTTTGCATACTCTAGTATGCAAGGGGAAGGCATGGGAATGGGATGTCCCCAAGCAAGCTGCTTTTGAAAGATCTAAATGGGCTACAGCACAGGCACAAGCTTTAATGGGGGGGTGGAGCCAGATGTGCGTTGTGAATTGGATGTGACCAGTACTGACATTAGCTTTGGGTGAGGCTTGTTGCAAAGGCAAGATGCAAAACACATACCCATTGGCTTTTGGTACCAGCTATGGAAGGAAGCTGAAATAAGATACAGCCCCTTGGAAAAGCAGTTGTGTTCAGCCTATAATGCTCTGCTACAAGTTGAAAGACTAATGAAAAAGCGTCCTGGGAATTTACAAACAGCTATCCCCATACAGGTGTGGGTACATGACACTGGTAACAAACCCCACTCAGGGAGTCCTCAGCTTAGCACATGACAAAGTGGAAGGCCTACCTTCTGCAATACAGTATGTTCAACAACAGCCACTTGAGTGCAGAAATGCATGACATTTTAGGGCCAATTTCTTATGTGGAGTAACAATATTCGCCCCTACCTGCTGATCCTCCCAAGGTGGCCACCCCTATGCCCACTGTTGATGGATATGGAAGTATACCTGACTCTGCATGGTATACCGACAGATCAGCATATGGGCAACCAGCCACCTGGAAGCAGTGGCCATTCAGCCTAGTACTGACACTATCTGGTGGGAAACTGGAACCATGCAGAGCAACCAGTGGGCTGAGCTAAGGACTGTATGGATGGTTATTGTCCATCAGCCAGGAGGTTCCCTATTTGTAGCTATAATGGGGCTATGTACTGTGGCTTAACAGTGTGGATGGCCACATGGAAGCATGAACAATGGACCATCGTTTGTTGCCCCCTATGGGGATGTGCCCGTTTGGGACTGTTTTAGAACCCCCCCCCCTCCCCGCCGAAAGCCATGTTATTTGATGCAATCTTCTAGGGCCAGACATATTAGTCTTGATTAGGGTGCGAACTTTTGGTTGATTGTTTCCATGGAAATGTGACTCACCCAACTGTGGGTGATACTTTTGATTAGATTATTTCCATGGAGGTGTGGCCCCGCCCATTCAGGGTGGGTCTTCATTAGTTCGCTGGAGTATTTAAGAGAGAAGCTAAGAGGACAGACCCAGATGCTCGTCGACACTTGTAGATGCTTGGAGAAGCAGACGGAAGGACATTTGGAGACACTAAGCTAGGGATGAAGCCCACAATTTTCTCTGGAGAAGCTAAGAGAGACCCAGCAACATTTTGAAGAATGCCATTTTTAAACGCAACCTGGGAGCAAAAGAACAGCAAATGCCAGCCACATGCTCTCCCAAGTGACAGAGGTGTTCCGGATGCCATCGGCCATTCTTCAGTAAAGGCACCCTATCAATACCTTAGTTTGGATACTTTTATTGCCTTAGAACTCTAAATTTGTAACCAAATAAAATAAGACCCCTTTATAAAAGCCAATCCATTTCTGATATTTTGCATAATGGTAGCATTAGTAAACCAGAACAGGGGGAAAGAATTCTGGGACACTATCTTGACTGCCTGTCATAAGCATAAGCTAACTGTTTTCCACTGCCCCTAACAGTAACTCTTTATCAAGCAATATTGAAGCAGATCATAGCCTAGTGCCAGAAATGCATGAAGCCGATGAATTGTTGCACTGGAAAACAGGACACTGAGGGTATCAGACTTTGTGGAAACTGGCACAATTCCAGTTACCCATCACCAGACAACAACTGAAGTATTTAGCAGACATCTGCCCTTCCTACTCACTGTGACAACCAACAATACTCCCTCACCAGCACATTGGCTGCAAGCAGATCCCCATCACCTGGTGACAAGTAGATTATGTTGGGCCCTTCCCCCGTCTGAAGGTGCAAAATATGCCTTCACTGCCATAGATACAGCTATGGGATGGTTTCCCAGTGGGAAAAGCCAACCAACAAGCTACAATACATAGTCTAGAGAAAATGAGTGCCTTCTTTGGGCTCCCCACACTTATGGGTGAGTGATAGAGGGCAATTAACCCAAGCCTGGGCCACTGAACATGATGTCCTATGGACATTCCACCTGCCTTACAATCCAACTGTCGTTGGGTTAATTGAAAGGATGAATGGCTTTTAAAGGAACAATTGAAAGACAACAAAAAGTCTCTGCAGCAATGGACTCAATGACCATATCCAGCACTGACTAACATCAACTACAGACCCAGAGCAGCTGCCCCGACTCCTGTCAAGATGGTGACTGTCGGGCCCATGCAAGCCTTGCAAATACAGGTAAAACGGCAAGCAGTGTTGCAATTGCAGCAAGGTAATGACAACAATATACTCTTGCATATGCCACAAGCATTAGAAAGTCGGGAAAATAGGGTCAATTTGCTTTGGTCCTGGCCTACGCAGCCCCCATGGCTACGCATCCTGAGCCCATGGGGTATTGAGGTTGGTCAGAATCTGAGTATTAGACCACAGTTAGTGCAAAAGATGCCACAGATTGTATATATTGTTAACGCAGGACCCCCCATACTTCAAGATACTCTGTGTATGACATTGTGGATTCTTATTATACCTAGACTGACTATAGAGACCCTGAGGGCTCATCACAGCCCCAAGGGAAAAGAAATGGTTTTTGAACCCCTTCATAATACACCTTATCCAGGAACACCTTTATTTAATGGAAACCCCCTTGTGTATTGTTAAAGCAGCAAGACCTACCCCTCACTGTTCCCCATAAACATCTCTCTTTTCATCTGTAGCACTGTAGGTGACACATTTTTTTGCAGTGGGCTTCTGCTGTAACCTACACACACGAGCCTCAGTGTTGGGTATGCACTGAGCTGCTGTCATCTGGTGCCACTGGCCTCCCTTGGACCATCTCTCCTCCAACTGAATGGCATGGGATGCAGTGCTAACAGCAAAACATGCACCAGTGGCAAGTTTGGGGAAATTTCTTCTCATTCTCCTCATCACCAAAGACTTAACCCTCTAAAACTGACACTCCTATGTATATTCTTTGGTCCAGGAACAGGACAAGTCCTGGCCTGTACTTGGGTAATCCGTTCAATGCCTTAGGAGACCTACCTGCTGAAACAGTAACTATTGATAGAGTGACTCCAGTCTGCACGGAGCACATAAAAAGATGTAAAGACATGGGGTGGCTGCCCAGTTCTGTAATGTAACCAACCATTTACAGAACAGCAGCTACTTTCAAAGGCAAGATGTAGGCAATAAATATGGGGCCTCCACCTCCCCCAAGGGGTCTCTGGGTCTGTGGGTAGAATGGCTGGTCCTACCTGCCTTATAAGTGGACTGACGATAAACATGGGGCAACCCTACATGCCCGTTACAATTTATGACACTTTACCACACAAGCCCAACAATTGGGAAATGGTAAAAACTGGATATAGAATAAAGTGGACCACCTCATGGTTTTATCCTTTAGCTGTACTTGTCCCAGGAGGCACCGCCACAGTAACTGAAAAACATGTACCTGCATTAACTAACACTGTGCATGCCCTTAATGAAACAAAGTTAGTTATATCTTTACTCAGTGAAGAAATTACTCAGCTTAGAAAAGTAGTCTTACAAAATAGAATAGCACTAGACATTCTCACTACTGCTCAAGGTGGTAGGTACTTGTGCTTCAGTTAATAGCCAAGGTTGTGCACATATACCAGATAATTCACAAAATGTCACACAAGCCTTTAATGATATGCAAAACCTTATACAAAATATTGAATGTTTATCTGATGATCCTGTCAAAATGGCTTAATTCTCTAACCAGCCATGGCACCACTTAGTGATAGGATTATTCTCCATGTGCCAGTTTCCTTATGCTTTGTTGCTTACTATATTGTTGCTGTGTGTTATGGATGCAATGTCCTATAGTCAATGCAAACTGCTGCATGAGGGTGGATTATGGGAGCCCAAGGCCCAGGCCTCTCCCTGACACTCCGTGAAATCCACAAGCACACAGCAGCCTGTGTGACCAAGATCAGCTAATGTTTAAGCTAACATCCCTAGGGAGGGAGGGATGTGCAGATGGTCAATGTAAGCTAGATCCCAGGCTCTCCTCTGTGTCAGATGCCAGCCTGAGCCTTGCTCTTCTCCAGAGCCCTTCAGGTGTTATCTGACACCCTGAGGATAGTTCATCTTTGCCACACATCACAACCCCCCTGCCCTTTATGTATCTATGTCCTCTATTCTTCGGAATGTCTTTGTTTTGGGCCTCTATAACTGGCCTTGCTAATTCCTGCCTAACTGCAGAATACTTTCACACTGAGCTCTGAACCGGCCACCATCAGAGCAGCTGATGCATCCTTCGGCCTTCCTGCTGAAACACCTCCTGCAGGCCAGAACACTGGGTAAAAAAAAGTCTTTTCCTATTTGAGTTTGCAAATAACACTCAGAGCTGTCAACCTTGCACTGGTGGAGGGAATGCCTTGAAAGGTGTACATCTTGCAAGTCAAGGAAGCTCTCCAGCACCTACTTCAAATGAATCTTTAAGGATAATATACAAATAACGACCTCCCAGAGGGTGGAGCCAGAAGCCATGAGAACAATGTACAAAATAATTCCTCCCAGGGAGAATGGGGGTCTAATTAGGGAACTTCTCTCACCTCATGTTAACACCTTCTTCATGCCTGTCCAGTGGCATTTAACTTCCATGTCCTAGTGGCTGCAGAGCACTTCTTACTTTTCCTGATAGGTTTTTTTCTTTTTATGGCAGTTGATCCACCCATGCTCCTCCATTTATAGTGGGTGGGGCTTGGGAGGTTGGATACCTTTTTTAGTTCATAGGTCACCAGATCTCAAAGGGCCACAAAGAAACCTAGTGGAGAAGACTGCACATCATCTGGGGTCCTGAACTTGGGAGCTGGATGCTGTGACTGAATAGAAGTTGGTCTTAACTCCCTCAAAGAAGGGATGAATGTTCCAAAGATGAGGAATGAAACATGTATTTGTGGACCAGAAAGTCAGACTGAGCTGAGACTGAGCATGCTGAGCACACCCATTTTTGAAGGACACAGATTACATTTTCCAGTTTCCCTTGCAGTTCGGTGCCTTGTGACAAAACTGTAACTAATGAAATATGAGAAGGATGTGTGCCTGAAATTATGCAGAAAAGGTACACCTGAGCATTTCTCCAAGCTCTGCCCCTTTTGCCAACTTGATGCTGACAATTAGAGAAACCTTGTGTGCTGGTATGAATCTGTTCTGTACCCCAGAAAAGCCATGTTCTTTTAATCCAAGCTTGGGACAGACCAATTGAGGGTGGGCCTTTTGATTGGGTTGTTTCGAAGGAGATGAGGCCCACCCAAGTCAAGGTGGGTCTTAATCCTTTACTGGAGTCCTTTAAGACAGCTCACGGAAAAAGAGAGCTCAGAGAAGCTAACATATGTAATCCAGAGTTTGCCACCAGGAGAAGCTAATGGAGAAAGCCATGGAAACCAGAAGCTAAACCCGGGAGAGGACCAGCAGACCCCAGCTATGCGTCTTCTCACATGACAGGAACCCCAGATGCCACTGGCCTTTCTTCAGAGAAGGTATCATCCTGTTGCCTTAATTGGGACATTTTCATGGCCTCAGAACTGTAAATTTGTGAATAACCCTCCATTGTAAAAGCCATTCTATTTCTGGCATATTGCATTTTGGCAGCTTAGCAAACCACAACACCTTAGAAGTCACAAATTGAAAATGGTAGAGGTAAAAAATAGGGTCCTAGATCCCTAAATCACTAAGCAGAGAAGGGCTTGTCAACCAGATAAACCTCTTGCAGCTTCATATGAGAAATACACTCGTTTAGCTTTTGTGGTATTCTTCATTTTGAAGGCTCTTAGTGTAGCAGCTAGCATTCACCTTCACTGAAAAACACACTTAATGATGGAGCTGAGATCCAAAGCAGGCACCCTGGCTCCAGAATCTATGCTACACCACCTTTTTAAGAATAAGTATAAGGTATTCTTGTGAACTGTTGCTTTTGATTCTCAAATGTTGATGGGGCTAGGAGCTAAAAGACTTATTTGGTGTTTTCCCTCCTGACATCCTTCCTGGGCCCCAGTTAACGTTGGTGCCGGCTGTGACCTCTCCCAAAAAGTGTACCATTGGCTGGAGAACCTTCGTGTTCAGTTTGCTAATGCTGCCATTATGCAAAGTATTGGAAATGGATTGGTTTTTATAAATGGAGTTGGGTTGCAAACATAGTCTAAAGGCCATGTAAATGTCCAAATAAGGCATCAACACGAGTACACCTTCACCAAAGGAAGGCCAATGGTGTCCGGAAAACCTCTGTTAGCTGGGAAGGAATGTGGCTGGCATCTGCTTATCCCAGGTTGTGTTCCAGCTCCTCTCTAAGCTCCTGTATGTTCTTCAAAATGTTGCTCTTGGGGCATTTTGTCCTCTCTTAGCTTCTCCGGAGCAAACTCTGAGCTAGCATCTCCAAAATGTCAGCAAAAGTCTGCTTTCAGTGCCCATCTCCAAATGTCTCTCTCAGTTGCTCTCCAAAATGTCACTCTCAGCTGCTCTGAGGTCTTTGTTTGTGAACTCTTTTATAGGACACCAGGGATTCAATCAAGATCATCCTGAATGGGTGGGGCTCACATTTCCATGGAAATAGTATAATAAAATGTATAACTCACAATTGATTGAGTCACATCTCCACGGAAACAATCAAAGGACTCCAATCTAATCACCACTAATATGTCTGCCCCCACAAGATTGCATTAAAGAACACGGCATTTTGGGGGACATAATACATCCAAACTGGTACACTTTGTTTAAAGGATGTAAGTTGCATGTCATTTGTAAATGACATGGCTATTTAATAGTATCAATGGCTATTTGCCCAGTAAAATCTTAGTAGCATAGATTGAATTAGTTACTCCAACTTAGACACGTTCTTACTCTGCATTACTCTGGGTGTGAACCCATTTTAAAGAGGATTTCTGGTAGCTGTCAGCGTGTGGCCCAACTTATAAGTCTGGGTCTTAATCTGAACTCCTGGAGGCCTTACAAGAGAAAAAAGCCTGAAGCTAGAGTCAGAGAAAGCCATAGGGAGGAGACAGAAGCTTGAAGTAAGCAGGGAGCCAGCAGAGAAAGGAGAAGACATCATTACATGATGAGAAAAACAGAGAACCCAAGGAGTGCCAGGAAACCAACACAAGAAGGTAAGCAACCCTGGAACAAGGGAAGGTTTCTAGCCTCCCAAACCATGAGACAATAAATTCTCATCATTTAATCAAACCCACTGTGTGGTATTTGTGAGAGCAATGACACATAATCAATATACAGGTAAAGCCATATATACAGGCTGGCACCTCAAGATCCTTTCCATCAAGTCCCTCATTTTATAGAACAGGCATCTTGCCAATATCACAGCAGAGTGGAGTAGCAAGCGTCAAGCCTTCACAATCCCAAAAGCTGTGCTGTCAAATGTTTGTATGGCTCTTGGCATGTCAACTAGTGACCTTCAGACCCTCCTTTATGAAACATTGAAACCTATATATTCCTTGAAATATTATGATGACTATTTTAAGTCACATCAGTAAATAAAAATATTTTTAGTGAGCCCAGAACTGTGTACTAGGAACTGGAAACACACATATGAACAACAAACTCATGGCCTTGGGTCTTCACAGAGCTCACATTTAGTGGGAGTAGACTGCATACAATTTGAGTGATTATTTCTCTCAAAGCAAATCAAGATGATATTCTAATAAGTGAGATTAGAATATATCAGACACTACCCAAGCACATGAAATATGCACTATAATGATTTCTAATAGTTAGGAGGCAGCTGCCAGGCCTGCTGACATAGGCTAGGAAATAATATAAGAAATGGTTTACAAAATTCAGATGCATTTTAATAAGTCGTATTATTCTAATAACAAGCTGTATTTGTTAAGAAACAAAGACATAATACTGGTGTTCACAGTAGAAATCTCTGGGACATAGTAGTGTATCTACTATCTAATTTACATTTTACATGTGGCAATCACAAATAAAAAGCCCAGTCACACAAAATTCCTATTACGTAGGACATACAGGAATATAACACCTAAATATCTCTATAGGTTCTAGGATGTAGTCTTTATTGTCATCCTTATGATTATTTACACACTTAAAAAACCTTTGTATTCTATTATGAACATGTCTACCATTAGCTATTATTTTCTTCAATCTTTTCCTAAAAGTTTGGAACATCTGGAACAAGATTCCCTTTGAAATGGTTTCTATAGAAAATTGTCAAAATTAAAATAGGCAATTTAAGGATGAATCCTCTAAGACACGGTTAGATGACTCTTCCTGCAGAAGCCTTCACCTCGTTTGATACATTCATAGATCTTTATTCCTATTTTACCTTTTTTTGCTAGAGACTTGTCATTTCTAGATGAAAGATTTTCCTAGTTGCATGGATTTTCCAAGATATGAATCTCTGATACCAAAAAAAGTCTCAAATCTTGATAGTTCTGTAATTCACTGCTTCTCTTGTTGCTCATTAAAATCATTTTTAAAAAAGAACTCCAAATTTCAAAGGAGTTGATTCTAAATTCATTTGCTTCATGGTTTGTCCTTGTGGATTTTATTATATATTAATGAATTGTGACTTTTCAACATTCATTTCATTCATTTGGAAGCATAACTTATTTTTAAAAAAAGTATAACTTGCTGAAAATTTACCCATATTCAATGAATTCATAGGGTTCTGATGTTAAATGAGCTATAAGCTAAAAAAAATTCTTTCCAATATTCACTCTATTCATAGTTTCTACCTTTATGGTTTTTTTTTTTAATTGTATAAATAGCAGCTTTCTGTGGATGGTCCTTGTACAATTCCTGCACTCATAGATTTCCGTGTAATGTCTTCTGGTGTGCAAAGAGATAAATCCACTTATAGAGTTTCTCTTCTATATTTATTTGCTGGTACATACTGTGAATTGATTTTTGGAAAGAAGTTTCTCACATTTAATTCATCAATATGTTTCTCGCTGGTGTGTTCTCTGATGCATAATGAGCTGTGACTTCCAACAAAAGGCTTTCCCACATTCAGCGCATTTACAAGGTTTCCCTCTGGTATGAGTTCTTTGATGTGCACTGAGAATTGATTTTTGAGAGGTTTTTCCACATTCATTGCATCCATAAGATTTCTCTCCTGAATGAGTTCTCAGATGTACAATGAGATGAGATTTCCTAATGAAGGCTTTTTCACATTCACTGCACTCATACGGTTTCTCTCGTGTGCATTCTCTGATGAACAATGAGTTGTAATTTCCCACTGAAAGATTTCTCACATTGACTGTATTTATAAGGGTTGTTCCCTGCATGAGTTCGCTCATGTACAAGAAGGAGTGACTTCCAAATGAAAGCTTTTCCACATTCACTACATTCATATGGTTTCTCTCCTGAATGAGTTCTTATGTGGATGAGGTAAGACTTACTGCTATAGGCTTTACCACATTCACCGCACACATAAGCCTTTTCCCCTGCATGAGTTCTTTGATGTGAAATGAACTGGTCTTTCCTATTAAAGGCTTTCCCACATCCACCACATTCATAGGGATTCTCTCCTGTGTGAGTTCGCATATGAATAGCAAGATATGACTTGCTCCTAAAGGCTTTCCCACATTCATTGCATTCATGCGGTTTCTCTCCTGTGTGAGTTCTCATATGAATAGCAAGTATGACTTGCTTGTAAAGGCTTTCCCACATTCACTGCATCCATAGGGTTCACTCCTGTGTGACTTCTCTGATGTACAATGCGTTGTGACTTTAAACTGAAGGCTTTGCCACATTGATTGCATCCATAGGGCTTTACTCCAGTGTGAACTCCCTGATGTACAATGAGCTGTGACTTGAAACTAAAGGCTTTCCCACATTCACTACAACCATAAGGTTTCTCTCCTGTATGAGTTCTCTCATGTACAATAAGGTTTGACTTTCTATTAAAGGCTTTCCTACATTCACTGCATTCAAAGGGTTTCTCTCCTGTATGAGTTCTCCAATATATGATGAGCTGTGATTTTAAACCAAAAGCTTTTCCACAGTCACTGCAGTCATAGGACTTCTTCCCTGCATGAATGCTCTGGTGTGAAATGAGCTGATATTTCCTACTAAAAGCTTTCCCATATTCATGGCATCCATAAGGGTTCTCTCCAATGTGAATCCTCTGATGTATAATGAGTTGTGAATTGAAACGAAAAGCTTTCCCACATTCATTGCATTCATGGAGTTTCTCTTGGATGAGTCCTCAAATGTATAATAAGGTCTGACTTTCTCCTGAAGGCTCTGCCATATTCACTGCATACGTAAGGTTTCAATCCGGAGTGACTTCTTTGATGCACAATGAGTTGTGACTTCAAACTGAAGGCTTTCCCACACTGAATGCATTCATAGGGCTTCATTCCAGTGTGAACTCCCTGATGTACAATGAGCTGTGACTTGAAGGAATACGTTTTTCCACATTCACTACAATCATAGGGTTTCTCCCCTGTATGGGTCCTCTGATGTACCATAAGGTTTGACTTTGCGTTAAAGCTTTTCTGACATTCATTGCATTTACATGGTTTCTCTCCTATATGGATTCTTTGATGCAGAATGAGCTGTGATTTAAAACCAAAAGCTTTCCCACATTCATTGCACCCATAGAGTTTCTGCCCTGAATACATTCTCTGGTATGAAACAAGCTGATCTTTCCTACTGAAGAATTTCCTAAATTCCTGGCATTCATAAAGATTCTCACCTATGGGAATTCTCTGATGTACAAGCTGTGAACTGAAACAACAAGTATTCCCAAATTCACTGCATTCATGAAGTTTCTTTCCTATATGAGTTCTCTGATGCATGATGAGACATGACTTGTTGCTGAAAGCTTTCCCACAGTAACTGCACACAAAGGGATTTCCTCCCATACAAATTTGCTGGCATATGTGTTGCGACTTCTCGTTGACAGCTTTTTCAGATTCATTACCTATACAGTATTTTATTCCAATAAGAGTTTGCTCTTGTTTAGGAGAGGGGAATGAGTCCTCACATACAAAAAACACATTAGGATTCTTTCCAGAATAATTACAAGTTAAGTCTATATTACATTTCAAATTCTTTCTATGTGTGCAACATTTATGAAGTTTTTGTCTTGAAGAAACGTAATTTGTACTGAGAAGACATAGTTCTGCAAATGCAGTACATTCATAGCTTTTTTGCCACACTTCTCATCTTGTCTTGATTTTCCTTGTGCCATTCCATATGATCGTTAGTATCCCAGACTTTTCCTAGAAATGAAAACAATTAACCATGTTATCAATCATAACACGAACGTAGTGTAATATATAATTGCCTTAATATACCAGGTTGTGAGGTCATTTTTTTTAGTTTCAGATATCAGATCTGAATCTAAATAAAATCTCAAGTGTAAATGTACTCAAAGTGGGGGAAATAAAGCAAATTGAAATAGATACAGGAAACTGACAATAAAATTGGTTTTGAATATTAAAGAATCTTGCATAATAGGGCAAGAAGGCTAAATAGGCACAAGGAACAATGAGTATAATATAAAGAGGTGGGCAGGGATCTCTGAGCATTAGATTCATTCAACAAATATTTATTGAACACTTATAATGTTCAAACCACTGTGATAAACTCCCAAGAAACTGTCGTACACTGCAAACTAGCTCCTGGTCCTGAGAATAAAGTTACACTGAACAGCCAGACAAATGAACAAAAACAATATCATCGTGAAACTTCAGAACACTAAGGACAAGAAGAAGCTCTTAAAAACTTCATATAAAGTTGCATATAGTGGATCAAAACTTAGAGTGGCCCCAGACTTATTAGCAAAGCTAGAAGAGAGAAAACAGTAATCAGGAATACAGTAAAAACATTTTCAGATGCACAGTCTCAATATTTGTATCACATGCACTCTTTCATAGGAAGTACTGGAGGAGGTGTAATAACAAAACAAAGAAAGAAAAAAATGACATAGGATGTGAAATTAAATCTGAAGGGAGATCTCAAGATAAAAGTTATCTAGCAGGTCTTAAGAACTAGTTCATACTGGAACAAGTCAGAAAGACTTGTCAAAAGTGAAGTCAAAAGGACAATGAAGTTAATAATTACTAATTTGTCTGAATTATCAAAAGAATACTTAGATATTTGAAGAAGAGTCTGGGGTTAAATTAATGACACATAATTAATGGAACAATTAAATAACAGAGAAAAATAAGCAGGCAAATAAGACAACTGACTCCAGAGAAAATAAAAATTAATGAGCAAAGAATAAAAAGCAACCACTGTATATACCTGATTTATCTGTAAACATGAATTATATACTCATAATACAGTAAAAACCGAAGTCATATCTGAAAAAGTATTAAATAACTATATTAAGATGATAGGGATATTGGAAGAGACAGTGGTGTGGGGTATTGGGGGAGGAAGGCAAAAAAGATCTAAATCCTCCACCTTCTACATTAAGAAATCATTTGACAATGCACACAAAGCTGGAGTTGGGGGAAGTCAAGGTGCAGCAGAATAAGCTAGCTATTTAGAAATATGGTAATAAATATCATAAGAAAGCAACAAAAGAAATGGAAGTGACTGTCTCCAGGGAGAATGGAAAACAGGGAGGGAATAACATGGACAAACTGCTGTTTTAAAATAAAAACAAACAAAAATCCTAAAGATGCAATAGGGAACAAGACATGGGACCAAATCGTTAGGCACAACAAATATTTGGAGGTTGGATAGAAGAGAGTATTGGTGCAGTTTACCTAGACTTCTCAAAGTCATTTGCTGACCAGGGTAATGAACAGAAAAGGATATTAAGAGAATACAGTAGCAGGTCAGATTTGGAGATGGCAAATCTATAGAATCAACACTTCACTATAGGTTTACTGAGATAAAATATCAATTAGTATTCCTACCTTCTAAATCTGATCTCTCTTATTCATTTTGTTCACCACCACTAAATTATATTTCCCCAAACATCAATTTTCAACATCAGTATCTACCACTGGATACAGTAACAAATAAATACAGACTCTTTTGACTATTACAATGATTTGGAAGGGAGTGCCTATAGCCAGAAATGTCTCCATCAGGAAGAAAATAGATCAGGAGTAATTAATCTTTGCCCTAGAATCACCTTTGATCATGTGTTTGACTGCCAGCATTCTCCTGTAGACTATCAGAGTTCATGGATACTACAGCTGTTGTAATCATGACATCCTATACTTTACTCTTTCAATCTTTCAGTTTCTGGTATCACACTTGTCCTCATTTTTGCATACCTAGCTTGGTTCCCACATTTCAGGCTTCCATCATCTGAAGGAGCTTGAAGAATAAGGCTAGTTATCCTCTACCAAAACATTTATCTTCCATTTATCTTACAACTCTTGATTGAACTAAATTATTGATACATCCTGCTATGAAAGTGCAATGCAACACTATCATTCTAGTGCTAAAAATTCTAAAATGTTAAAAAAAAAAAATCACACCCTAAGCTAGCCTCCTTTACCAACAAAGTAATTAATCTAGCAAATAATGCAAAGACCTTAAATCACCATATTTATAAATGTTCATAGTCCACAGGTTTCCAATAAATAACTTCTGTTCCAGTCAGCCAGGCTCCTATTCTGCCCTATTTAATTTCCAATTCTGAACATTTCCACATATTTTCGCAAGGACTTGGCTTAGTGTTTGCCATCATCTTTATTTGAAATCCAGATTTCTTTTATTGAGTGCCTAATCCCCCAGCCCCCAAAATAAGCCTTCATCAATCTCTCCATGTAATTTTAACTACTTCTTTATTTCATTTAAAATTCAGCATCCCCTGCCTCTATTATTCTTTTGGACATAATCTTTTATAACCTTGTATTGTAAAAATAAATGCTTCATGTTCAAATGCTGAATACTTAACTATTTTGATGAAGTATACTTTCTTCTCCCAAATTAAATCTGTCTGAAAGAATTTTATAATTCTCGTTTCCTTTAGCAGAGGTGTCATACGCATATAAGAACCATCTGTCCAGACTACAACCTGGTCCTAATGACCTGGAATCTAGAGACAACATTTGGTATGCATAATCTAAAAAATGTCCCCAGGAAATCTAATATATACCTGCTGTATTTGAAGTTATCCACCTCAGACCAGACTCAGTATCAATTTAAAGGATATTAAATAGGAATCAAGGGATAAACTACAAGGAATGTGCTTTTCTAGAATATTGAAAATAGAAATTGTTCAAGGGAACTGACTCTGCTGAATGAGAACACAACCTTTTGACAAGTATGGTTTAAGCCCAATGCTTAAAAATATTCTCTTAAATAGAAAAGCATGTTAGCTTTTTCTGTAAGTTCTTTCTGAAAGGAGATATCAGCTTTGAAATATGAAAGAGAAGTGATGTAGTAAGAACTGAGCTTTCCCTATCCAGTAGGACACCTTCTGCCATAGGCAGCTGCTTGCCTCCATAAGGAACCGGGATGAGGGACGGCCATGCCGAGAAATGCTGCACCAGCTCCTCCCTTCCATGGCCACACTGTCACTGATGAATGTTCACATCCTTGACTTGAAGAGAGAATTTAATCTAATCTTACTAGGTGTGGTGTGTGTGTGTGTGTGTGTTTACCTCACCACCAATCCAAAATCCTCCAAAAACGCTGCTTTAAAGAAATCCCTAATGAATGGACTGATATGAAAGATGTTTCTGCTCAACCACAATGCATTCAAGTGTTATGCATGAAACTAAAAGTTCCACAGACTAGTTCTGAGGTAGGGAAATAATTCTCAGGTACCAAGACGCTAGAGAAAAAGATGTTATGTTAGGGTGGATAGGACTTATGAGAAGTGGGACATCAATGAATGCTGAAGTCGCAAGGAACTTTTCATGAAAGATGAAGAAATGAGCTGTCATTTAGAATAGGAAAGTAACCTGCTATCAAAGGCCCAGATGCAGTAAAAGAATACTATATAGAGAGTGAATGAGACGAGACTAAAGAAAATGCAGGGCAATCAGCTTGAGAAATGAAGGAAAAATTATTCTGAATTGTACACAGGTCCTTGAAAGGAAGAGCTTACAATGTTATATTTATAAAAGATGTATACAGAAGTCCTTGGTTTAACAGCCTTCATGGTGACAAGAACACAGGCACATGTCAATCTGTTTTAGAAGTGGGAGCTACTGATAAAAAGACACAGTGACCACAGGTTTTTTGGTGGCACTGGAGGTTATAAGAGCTCCTGAAGCAGACTTGGCAGTAGTGCAAGTAGTGCAAGTAGCAGCAGCCAGTGCCAGAACTAATTTTTCTCCGTGTTACAGACTGTAGGCCTGGAGCTCAGAGGCAGCAGTAAACCAGCAGGTCATGATATGGGGGAACAGTCCTAGCTGGCTTCATAACCCCAAATCTGGTTTTCAACCCTAATTTCTCCCTCCCTTTACCCGTACTCAATATGGTCTAAAGAAATTAATTTTATTCATAAATATGCTAGAATTATTTTCTGTTGCTTACGACTAAAAATCCTAACTGCTCCAGAATATGACAGGAGTGGGATGCAGTGAATAAAAGACCCCTAAATATGGGACTGTCTGAACAGCAGGAGGGAAAAAGAAAATGAGAGGCAGAATTGTAAGATAACAGGCCTTGTTCTGCAGACTCCAAAGTTGATTTCAACTGCCATCAGTGGCTCTTACGGCACAGGCCACAAGCCTACTAAGTGTGCCTTAGGAGAAACGGTAGAAAATTTCAACATGTTGGCCTATGGTGGCTTCTTGTTCAAGTCCTTCAATGAGATCCTGCTGAAACAGAATGCTGAGGCTAAAGGTGACCGATCTCGTAACAGAGAAAAGCTCTGCCTGTAACTGCCAATCTGTCAGCTGACAGTCCCAAAATTTGGTTCCCTGTCTCAATGGAAAAGCCAATTCTATCATTAAAGTAAACTTAAGGCAAACAAGAAGAAAGGAGATAGGAAAATTAATAAAGAAAGACTGCAGGTCTTTTAAGCATCTTCTGTTAAGCATTCTCTTTGCCACAATGACAGAAATCAGAATATGACTGGTATCTCAAGAGAGAGGTCAAAGAATTCAAGAAATCAGGAAAGGATACCAAGGCCAGTTACTTGGGGACAGGATTTCTCAAGCTTAAACACTAAACATGAAACCTGGCTGTTGTCTTTAGCCCGTGGAATAGACTAAAAGTGAGTTAAGAATCCTAGGCCTGGCCAACACCAGCTAATGGCTGTTTAACTCCTAAGGCAAGCCCTGGGTGCCCAAACGTACAGCAACAGAACTGAGATTCTGAAGCTATGCAGCCCACAGAAAAAGCATTCTTCATGGAGCAAAAACCATATATAATTTAGCCACAGAAGACAATGAAAAGGGAAATTATGCTCAGAGAGCAGAACCAAGGGCTGACCAGGGAACTCACTTCACTGGCACAGCAAAAGTTCTTGCAAAGACAGCTTGACTAAGACTTAAGCACACTATGAACCAGTGGCTATGTGTGATTTAATACTCCTGTCTTGCCCAATGGGAGCTTCTGTTGTTCTTCTCTCTATCCCTTCATATTTACCTGGAGGGTTGTATGTGCACAATTTATCTTTAAATCATAAATCTATAGACCATAAAGAACTACCAGATGTGACTGGGAATAGGGTATACCTGCAAAGGATCCTAGACTTGAATTAACGCAGTACAAGATTGAAAATATGGGTTGCAGAATATTTCTGAAGAGGGATGGATGGAGAGAAGGGTATGTGTGGGTCACACCTAGGCACAGAAGTAGAAAAGAGTCTGGGCAGTCTATGTAACAACTCTCCTGCCCTTTTTCCCAGCTGGCAAAGACTAGTTGTTTCCCACTCCATCTTCAAGGTCTTTTGCTTAAGTCAGGGGAAATGGGGACCCTTTGGACTTAGAAAGGAGGTGGGGAGACGGGTCCTTGGTGATTTGCTGAGTCAATGAACTAGTCAACTCTGGAACTGCCCCACTTCAGGACCTTTTGATGTATGTAGTAATAAATAACTGTTGCTTCAATTGACTAACTTAGCTTGGCAGTTTAAAACTGTTATGTATCCCAGAAACAGCCATGTTCTTTTAATCTGTTCCTGTGGGTGCAGACCTACTGTGGGTGGGACCTTTTGGTTAGGTTATTTCAGTTGTGGAGTGCCCCAGGGCATGGTCTTGGTCCTCCTACCAGAGTTCTTTAGAAGAGGATAAAAGCCACACAGAGGCTCAGAGTGGAAACCACTGGAACCAGAAGCTGAAAGCAATGAAACCTGGGAGAGAAGGACCAGCAGATACCAGCCATGTGCTTTCCCACGTGACAGAGGTGTAAAGATGCCAGCAGCCTGTCTTCAGAGTCCAGGCATCATCCTGTTGATGCCTAATTTTCATGGCCTAAGAACTGAAAATTGTAAGTTAATAAATCCCCACTGTAAAAGCCAACCCATTTCTGGTGTATTGCATTCTGGCACCTTTAGCAAACTGAAACACAGGACTGATCAAAAAGTGTAGCTGAAACAATTCTAAATGATACAAGGGCTGACTGTTGATTAATTTTCTCATGCTACTGACAGAAAAAAATGGGATGCTTAGGGACATGTACCTGACACGTACCATCTAAGATGAACCTAAAAAGAATAAAATGAATAAATGTGTCTAATAAGTAAAAAAAATCACCCATGAAAAAATAAAATAATATTGGCCACGAAATTTTATTTCACCCATGAAATAAAATAGTTTGGGGTGGTGTGTCAGTTTGGATATATTATGTCCCCCAAATAGCCATGTTCTTTAATGTAATCTTGTGGAGGCAGATTTATTGGTCTTTTGATAAGGGTGGAACCTTTCAACTGAGGTTTTCCATGGAGATCTGACTCACCCAACTGTAGGTAAAACATTTTGATTAGATATTTCCATGGAGGTGTGGCCCCAGCCATTCAGGGTGGGTGTTACTTGGATCACTGGAGTCCTTTAAGAGATGCTTGGGAGCCAGCAGAGATGCTAGGAACTAACAGAGATGCTTAGACATGCTTGAGTTGTGGACAGAAGGACGTTTGGAGATGCTAAGCTAAGAGATGAAGCCTAGAGTTCACCCCGGAGAAGCTAAGAAAGGACCTCCAGATGCTTAGAGAGAAATGTCCTGGGAGAAACAAGCAAGGATGCACAGGAGCTGAGAAACAGAGATAGAGATAGAGACAGAGATAGATAGAGATAGAAAGATAGGTATGGAGAAGAGCTAAGACAGATGCCCAGAGACACTTGGAGAAAACCATTTGAAACACAACCTGGGAGCAAAGGACCAGCTGACAGAGATGTTCTGGACGCCATCAGCCTTTCTTCAGTGAAGGTATCCTCTTGTTAATGCCTTGGTTTGAACACTTCTATGGCTTTAGAACTGTAAATTTGTAAACTAAAAAATCCTCTTTATAAAAGCCAATCCATTTCTGATATCTTGCATAATGGGATTAGCAAACCATTTCAGGTAGGAATTGAGAAGATGAGAGCTTTAAATATCAAACTACTAAGACTGTAGCAAGATTAGTGACAGAAAATGGCATATAATGGAGATGTAAGCTGACTCTCCAGTGCCAAGAAAAAGAACTAGAAGCACAGTAGAACAACCACCAAAACAAAACAAAACAAAACAAAAAACAACAAAACAAAAACCCCACACACACAACATGAGAAAGGTGAGAAGGAGGTATCATTTGGCTAGGAAGAAGTGGGAAAGATGATTTCAGTTTCTGAAAATGAAGCTGAAGGGAGTGGGGAATGGCACATTCCATGGAAGATGGCCTGTGGGTCAACCAAGCACAAAGTCAGAGAAGAGACGGGAAAAGGGGACGGGGCTGTCAATTACCAATGGAGGAAAAAAACTAAACCTTCAGAATGGAAGTCGTGTAAGAGTGACAATATATAAGAAAAAGGCAGAACATGGAAAAGACTGCTTTGGAGACCCAAAGGGCAGCGCATGAGAACCCCATCAAGTAGGGGTGCAATAAGCACTTCACATGACGCAGTGCTGCTCAGGCAAGGGGAGGGGTGATGGCCTCAGGCAAGTAAAGCAACACTAACAAATGCCACAGAAACGTGCAGAGAAAGGACAGAGTAGTTGAGGAGCAAGGAAGGGGAAGAATCTCCTAGAAAGTTTCAAGAAGGAGGCTGAGATGGTGGTGTTATATATAAGTCTAAAGGATTTAAAAATGACATTTTTAAAAAGATAGGAGGGAAGGAGAAGGGCAAGAAAGTCACATCAAGTAAGGAAAAAAGAAAAACTTCATTAAATATATAATGAAAGGAATCTATTACCACAGCAGCACAGAAAACTGAGAATGACAGGGAAAGAGAGTAACTGAGAGAGCATGATGATAAAGGAAGTCAGAAAAAGTACAAATCGGAGGGGCACACTGCCCTCTCGATTCTGAATCAGTAGAAAACAACCTCAACAGTCTCCCATCTCCCTGGCTCTCGTTTACTCAACTGGCCATCTCTGACTTGGGAACTGGGCCTTTACCATCCATGTCTCTTCTCCAAAGATTATATCAGGTTTGGTATGCTGGTACCCTGCTGATGGAAAATCACAGACAACCTGAATCCAAACTGCTTGGGATTTATTTAGGGATTCTGAAGAATGAGGAAGATTCTGTTTCAGAGGCTGAGTCATGAAACTGACCATTTGCACTCTTGCAAAGTAAAGACCATTCAACAGGCATACTCTGATGTCAAATGGGGACAAAGAAAACCTGGCCTCTAAATTTAAGTATAAAATCACTCAGTATTTTACATAAGTCTCCCAGCTTTCAATAACCAAGAAAGGGAAGTCAAGAGCCTACAGACACCTCTTCAGAGACCACAGCGCTTACCCAGAGACACCAGGTTGCTGTAGCTCTCCAACATCACGCTCCTGTACAGGTGCTTCTGAGCAGGGTCCAGCAGCCGCCACTCCTCCCAGGTAAAAACCACAAACACGTCCGTGAAAGACAACGATCCCTGAAATAGCATTTTCCCATTCAATCTCAAGTGTGCCCATTATTTGCACTTCACTTTGAGAAAAACAAAACTCATGTTGAAAATATCCTAGCAATGTGCATTAAGTCATGCATCCTTTCATTCAATATATGAGAAATGGAATAGCCTCTCTTCATATTTTAAATTATCCTAGGAACTCTTTGCATAGTGACCAACTGTGCTAGTTTCTGCAGGACTGAGGGGATTCTGAGGACTCCAAAACTTTGGTGCGAACAGTAGGATAGTAGCAGGCAAACCGGGTCAGTCACCCTATGTCTGAAACATATGTATCAACCCCTAGGTGCCAAGTACTCAACTAGCTGCAGGTGATACATAAAACTGAAATATGGTCGTGCCCTCAAGTAGTCTTCAGTATTGTAGAAAAAAACAAAGACATATGCAAATGCCATCAGAAGTCAAAGAAGCAGACAACATGATTGTTTGGGAAGAAAATCCCAAAGAATCTCCCAAAATGCTCCTAGAACTAAGAAGTGAGTTTAACAAGTAGGACACAAGGTCAATATACAAAAGTTGACTGTATTACTAAGTAGCAATGAATAACAGGAATTTAGAATTTCAAAAAATGCCATTTATGATAGCAACAGCAAAAAATAAAGACATTTAGTATAAGTCAAGTATGTATAGGATCCAAATGTTCAAAAATACAAAAAAACTGGTGAAAGAAAACAAAGAAGATCTAAATAAATAGAGAGCTATGCTGTGTTCATGGATTGGGAAACTCAACATTGTTAAAATGTAAATTCTTCCCAATTTCATAGAGCCAATATAATGCCAATCAAAATCCCAGCAATCTTTTCTGTAAAAATATATGGGATTTTCAATAATTTATATGGAAAGGCAAAGAACTTAGAGCAGTCAAAACAATTCTGAAGAAGAACAAAGGAGAGCTCATGCTAGCCAAATTTAAGACTTACTATAAAATCAAGAGAGTCTAGTATTGGTGAAAGAACAGAAACATAGATGAATGGAACCAAATACAGAGTCTAGAAACAGAACCACCCAAATGCTGTCTACTGGGTTTTTCAAAACTGAAAAGACAATCCAATGGAAAAAGGAAGTTTTTTTACCTAATTTTGATGCAACTGATGGAAATGCACATGCAAAAAGAAAAAAAAAAAGGATCACATATTTCACACTATGCAGAAATTCACTCAAAACAAACCACTGACTTACATGTGAAAGCTAAAGCTGTAAAAAGAAAATCTGCGTAGGCTGGTTTTGGCAGTGAAATTTTAGATACGACATCGAAAGCACAATTTACAACAAAAGAATACAAATTGAGAAAATGGACATTGTCAAGATTAAACACTTTTGCATGCAAAAGATGATTAAGAGAATGAAAAGACAAGCCACAGAATGTGGGAAAATAATTACCAATCACGTATGTGATATAGTGCTTGCACCCAGAATGTATAAACATTAAAACTCAATGCTAAGAAAACAAACTAAATTGAAAAAATTGCCTTAAAAGGGCTTCTAGTAGCCCAAGAGGGCAGCATAAGATGCTTCATAGACTCTGAACAACTAGCAAAAACTGACAGAGCCATCTTCCTCAAAACTCCAGAAAACAGTTAAAAGGTTATGGTAACAGGGCAAGGGCCAAATCAAGAAAATGCAGTTTCAAAACAGCAGGAAAAGCTCAGAGTGCCCTTGCTAATCCTTCCCCCATCCCCTCCCCAGCACAGTTCAGAGCAGGCCTGCACTCCTACTGTGGGTCCCTGGCTCTGTTCCACAGGGAGCCCAGTAGCCGCTAGGTACAGCCCGGGGTGCCTGTGTGTGTGTGCTGGGCGGCCAGACAATAGCCTGAAAGGCTTAACCAGGAAACTCATCTCAGGTTCAACCTCCTAGAATTTGCCCTGCAGGCAGAAGCAGCTTGCAGACAGCTAAAGCAGTATAAGAAGCAATTAAGTCAAAGCATTCTGGAACAAAGGATTACCTGCTTTAAGCCACACAATAGAGCACCCAGAAAGGGGAGAAAACCTAGTTCATAAGGAATACAGGGTCATTCAAATTGCTGTGAGTGAGAAAATTCCTAAGACGACAAGCAATCACAAGCCCAGGACAAGACACAGGCTGAGAAAGATGGAGAAGAGCTTCCACTTCATATCTGCCTTGGGCTGGTCTTCTCGATAGGAGGGCTAAACTGTGAAGGAGAGCACCAGTCAACATAGAGACAATCTGCAAAGACTGTGAAAGGTGTTTTTGCATTGGTTTGGTTCTTTCTGTTAGATCCTGGCAATCAAGGAAATCTCTTTCATATTACTAGCTTGGTACAAACCTAAGAATGGTCAGCTTGGGGACTAAATCCCATACAAACACTGTAAAATATTAAAATGTACGGAGTGCAACAAGAGACTACAAGACAAACAAAAACAGGGAGTGATGGCCCATGCAAAAACAAGATAAAAAATCCAGAAACCAATAACAAGTAAGTCCAGACTTTGGCCATGCCAGACAAAGACTTAAAAAACAACAACCAAAAAACAATGCTCAATATGTTCAAGGAGACAAAGGAAAACTCAGAGAAAGAGCTAAAGGACATCAGGACAGCAATGAAGGAACCAATATGAGACTTTCAAAAAAGAGACAGAAATTTTTGAAAGGAACCAAACATAAATACTGGAGTTGAAGACCACGATAACTGAAATGAAAAATCCCCAGAGGATTTCAAAAGCCTACTAGAGCTAATAGAAGAAACAGTGAACTCAAAGGTAAGACAAGTTAATGATTCAGACTGAGTAGTAAAAAGAAAAAAAGAATCTTAAAAAAGCAAACAGAGCATAAGAAACCTATGGGACATTATTAAGCATACCAATACATACATTATGGGAATCCCAGAAGGAGAAAAAAAGAAGGGAGAAGAGGGAATATTCAAAGAAACAATGACAGAAAACTTCCCAAATTTGACAAAAAACAGATGCACATTCAAGATGACCAACAAACCACAAACAGTATAATTTCTAAGAGAACCATGTCAGGACACACAGAAGTCAAACTGTAGAATGACAAGGACAAAGAAAGAGTTATGAAAACTACAAGCTGTACAAAGAATTCCCAGTAAGATTAAAGATCAATTTCTCATCAGAAACCATAGAGGCAGGAAGGCACTGTAATGAAATATTTAAAGTGCTGAAAGAAAATAACAGCCAACCAAGAATTTCTTACCCGGCAAGACTGTCTTTCAAAATTGAGGGAAAGATTGAAACATGTCTGGATAAACAAAAGTTAAGGGAATTCATCAACAGCACATCTGCACTACAAACAATGCTAAACGAACTGGAGGATCCAGCAAAAGAGCAAACTAACCCAAAGCAAGCAGAAGGAAGGAAATAATAGAGAGTGGAGCAAAGATAAATGAAATAGAGAATAAACAATAGAGAAAATCAGTGAAAATAAAAGCTGGTTCTCTGAAAAGATCAATAAATATCAACAAATGGACAAAGAAAATAAAGAGAGAAGATGCAAATAACTAAACTCAGAAATGAAAAGGGGGATATAACTACCTACCTCACAAAAATAAAAGGAATTATAAGAGGATACAAATAACCATACATGAACAAATTAGATACTCCAGATGAAATGGGCAAATTCCTAGAAACAAAGGCATGACCTATACTAACTAAAGAAAAATTAGAAGACCTCAACAGATTAATAACAAGTACAGACTGAATCAGTAATTAAAAACCTCCCAACAAAGAAAAGCCCAGAACCACACAGCTTCACTGGTGAATATTACCAAATATTCCAAGGAGAAGTAACACCAATACTGCTCAAACTCTTCCAAAAAATCCAAGGGGAGGGAACACTCCCTAACAAATTCTGAGGCCAGCATCACCCTAATACCAAACCAAATAAAAATACTACAAGAAAAGAAAATTACAGACCAGTATCTCTTAAGAATACGGATGCAAAAATCTTCAAAAAAAATACTAGCAAATTGTTCCAGTTTGCTAAAACTGCTAGAATGCAAAATACCAGAAATGGATTGGCTTTTATAAAGGGGATTTATTAGGTAACCAATTTATAACTCTAAAGCCATAATGTGTCCAAACTAAGGTATCAACAAGAGGATACCTTCACTGAAGAAAGGCCTGATGGTATCTAGGGCTCCTCTGTCACATGGGAAGGCACATGGCTGGAGTCTGCTGGGCCCCTCCAGGGTTAGCTTCTGGTTTCTGTTGCTGTCTTCAAAGTATCTCTGGGCTTCTGCCTTAGCCACTCTCTCTCAGCTCCTGTGTGTCCTTGTTTGTTTCTCCCGGGGTTTTTCTCTCTAAGCGTCTGAGGGTCCTCTCTCAGCTTCTCTGAGGCAAACTATGGATTTCATCTCTTAGCTTCTCTTCAAATGTCTTTCTGTCTGCATCTCCAAGTGTCTGGGTCTGTGTTAGCTCTGAGCTCTCTCTCAGCTTCTGAGCTCTCTTAAGAACTCCAGTAAACTAATTAAAACCCACCTTGAATCGGTAGGGTCCCATGTCCATGGAAATAATCTAATCAAAAGGTCACACCCACAATTGGGTGGATCTGATCTTCATGGAAACCATCCAATCAAAAGGTCCCACCCACAATAGGTCTGCCTCCACAAGACTGGATTAAAAGAACGCTTTTTTTCTGATGTACATAACAGACTCAAACTAGGGCACAAACTAGATCCAACATCATATTAAAAGGACTCATGACCAAGTGGTATTTATCCTTGGTACACAAGGGTGGTTCAATTCATGAAATACACATTAACAGAATGAAGGAAGAAAAAACAACAAAAACAATACATTATAACTTCAACTGAGACAAAAAAGCATTTGACAAAATCTAGCACCCCATCTTGATAAAAACTCATAGAAAACTAGGAATAGAAGGAAACTTCCTTGACATGATAAAGGACATACACAAAAAAACCCATATCTAACATCATACTCAGCGATGAAAAACTAAAAGCTTTCCATCTAAGATCAGGAACAAGATCAAGATGGCCACCATCACCACTGTTATTCCACATTGTACTTGTCAGAGCAACAAGGCAAAAAACAAATAAAAGGCAACCAAATTGTAAAAGCAGAAGTAAAAGTATCTTTATTTGCAGATGACATGATCCTACATACAGAAAATCCTGAGAAATCCACAACAAAACTACCAGAACTAATAAATTCAGCAAAGTGGTGAGATCAATAAGCAAAAATCAGTAATGTTCCTATACACTAGTAATGAAAAACCTTAAGAGGAAATTGAGAAAAAAATTCCATTTACAATAACAACTAAAATAATCAAATATTTAGGGATAAATTTAACCAAGGATGTAAAGGACATGTACACAGAAAACTAAAAAACATTGCTAAAAGAAACTGAAGACCTAAATGACTGAAAGGATAGTCTCTGTTCATGGATTGGAAGGCAAAATATTATTAAGATGTCAATTCCACCCCCAAGCAATTTACAGATTCAATACAATCCAAAACAAAATTCCAACAGCCTTCTTTGCAGAAATGAAGAAGCCAGTCATAAAATTATGTGGAAAGGTAAGAGGCCCCAAATAGCCAAAACCATGCTGAAAACAGAACAAAGTTGGAGGACTCAGTCTTCCCAATTTTAAAACATATTACAAAACCACAATAATTAAAACAGCATGGTACCCACACAAGGACTGACATAAAGGCCAATGACATTGAATTGACTGTTCAGAAATAATCCCTCACATCTATGGCCAACTGATCTTTAACAAGGTGCCAAGCCCATTCAACGGGGGAAAGAATACTCTCTGTAACAAACTGTGCTTGGAAAACTGGATACCAACATGCAAAAGAATGAAAAGGTACCCCTACCTCACACCACATACAAAAATCAACTCAAAATGGATCAAAGACTTACATATAATAAACAAAACTATAAAACTCCTAGAAGAAAACAAAGGGAAGCATCTTCAGGACCTTGATTAGGCAATGGCTTTTTAGACTTTACACAAAAAGCATGAGCAACAACCAAAACAACAGATAAATGGGACTTCATCAAAAATTAAACTTTTTTACATCAAAGGATTTCATCATGAGAGTAAAAGACAACCTAGAGAAAGACA
Source organism: Choloepus didactylus (assembly GCF_015220235.1). Taxonomy (NCBI): domain Eukaryota; kingdom Metazoa; phylum Chordata; class Mammalia; order Pilosa; family Megalonychidae; genus Choloepus; species Choloepus didactylus. The sequence goes on from NC_051329.1 coordinate 77,707, forward strand.
GAAAGTATTTGGAAACCACAAGTCCAACAGGGTTTAAAATCCAGAATATATAAAGAAATCCAACAACTCAAGAACAAAAACACAAACAATCCAATTGAAAAACAGACAAAAAAATTTAATAGACATTTCTCCAAAGAAGATATACATATGGCCAAAATTAAAGGAAAGGACACTCACCATCATTAGCCATTAGAGAAATGGAAATCAAAACCACAATGAGATATCATTTCACAACCTCCAGAATGGCTACTATTAAAAATTAACAAGTGCTGTCAAGTTGTAAAGAAATAGGAACACTCATTCATTGTTGGTGGCAATGTAAAATGGTGTGGATGCTGTGGAAAAAAGTTTGGTGGTTCCTCAGAAAGTCTAAAGTTACCATATGTGCCGGTTTGAATGTATTATGTCCCCTAGAAAAAGCCATGTTCTTTGATGCAATCTTGTAGGGCAGAATGTTGGTGGGGATTAAGTTGGAATGTTTGGATTAGGTTGTTTGCATGGAAGTGCGCCCCACCCAACTGTGGGTGATGACTCTGATTGGATAATTTCCATGGAGGTGTTACCCTACCCATTCAGGGTGGGTCTAAATTAAATCACTGGAGCCATATAAATGAGCTGACAAACAGAAGGAACTCAGTGCAGCTGAGAGCAACATTTTGAAGAGGAGCTACAGCCAAGAGGGACACTTTGAAGAATGCACAGAAGCTGAGAGAGTAGCTGCAGATGAAAGACAGTTTGAAGATGGCCACTGAAAGCAGACTCTTGCTCCGGAAAAGCTAAGAAAGGACAAACACCCCAAGAGCAACTAAGAGGGACATTTTTGAGGAACTGCAGCCTAGACAGGAACATCCTGGAAGAAAGCCATTTTGAAACCAGAACTTTGTAGCAGACACCGGCCATGTGCCTTTCCAGCTAACAGAGGTTTTCCAGACACCATTGGCCATCCTCCAGTGAACCCGATTGTTGATGACTTACCTTGGACACTTTATGGCGTTAAGACTGTAACTTTGTAACCAAATAAACCCTCTTTATAAAAGCCGATCCATTTCTGGTGTTTTGCATTTCGGCAGCATTAGCAAACTAGAACACCATATGACCCAGCAATCCCACTTCTAGGTATATCCCCAAAAGACTTGAGAGCATGGACTTGAACAGAATTTTGCACACTGATGATCACAGTGGTATTATTCACAATTGCCAAAAGATGGAAGTGACTCAAATGTCCATCAACAGATGAATGCATAAACCAAATGCAATTCAGCCATAAAAAGGAATGAAGTTCTGGTACATGTGACAACATGGATGAACCTTGAAGACATCATGTTGCATGAAATTAGCCAGACACAAAGGAACAAATGTTGTATGAGTCTCACTGATAGGAAATAATTAGAATTAGCATATTCACGGAGTCAGAAATTAGAATATAGGTTACCAGGGGCCCCGGTGGGAGTAGGGAATGGGGAGTTAATGCTTCACGGGTGCAGAATTTCTGTTTGGGGTGATGGAAAGGTTTTGGTAATGGATGGTGGTAATGGTAGCACAACACTGTGAATGTGACTGACATCACTGAACTGTAAATTTTTAATGTGGTTAAAAAGGAAATTTTAGGTTTTATATATGTTACTAGAATAAAAATTTTTTAAAAAAACAATAGGACTGTGCAACATAAACAGTAAACCCTCAGGTAAATTAAAACTATGGACTATGATTAATAGTATAATTGTAATAGTATTTTTCATCTGCTATAAAAGAAGTACCACACTAATGTGAAGTGTTAGTAATAGGATGGATATATGGGAACGCTGTATTTTCTCCATGATTTTCTATAAACCTACAACTTCTCTAATAAAAAAAATATTTTAAAAAAATTGCCAAAAGATCTGAACAGACATTTAACAAGCCTTAAACAGATAGCAATTATGCATCTGAAAAGATACTAGCAATATTAGCCATTAGGGAAATGCAAATTAAAACCACAATGACATACTTCTACATACTTGTTACAATGGCAAAAAAATTTTTAAGTGATAATACCAAGTACTGGCAAGGATGTTAAGCAATAAGAACCGTCAGTTATTGCTGGTGGAAATGCAAAATAGTACAGCCACCTTGGAAGACGGTTTGGTCATTTCTGACAAAGGTAAACATAGTCTCATTATACCATCCAGCAATTTTACTCCTAGGTATTTAGCCAGCTAATTTGAAAACTTATGTCCACACAAAAACCTGCAAGTGTTCCAAAAACTGGAAACCACTGGATATCAAGACTTACTCTAAATGAAGGCAGTGTGGTCCTGGGAGAAGGACAGATAAATAGATCAGTGGAAAAAGGTAAAGACCCACGAACCAAACCATATATATGATAAAAACGGTGGCACTGCAGAGCAATGGCAAAGGTCAATAATACAACAGGGCTGGGACACTTAGAAAACGATATGGAAAAAAATTAATCTTAGGGTGCTGTAAGAAAACCCAGTCTAGGACGGACCAGGGAGAACTTTAAGAAATGATATTAAAGCAGCTATCTGAAATAGAGATTGGTCCAGGGAAGAGAAAGTATAGAGAATGTTATGGGCGTAGGGAAAGGTGTAAAACGAGAGAGGGTGCAGCGGATGACAGCACTCAGGGCCCCTATTTTCAGACCTCTCTGGAGTCACAACCTCTGACAGTGCCCTCCCACCCTGAACCTGGGGTTAGCTATGTGACTTGCTTTGACCAAAATGATAGCTACAAACTCAATGCCAGCACTTGGGCTTCCCTCTTGAATGCCTCTGATCACCATGAGAACATGCCCAGGCTGTGCTGCTGGAGGATGAGACACATGGAGGCAGCCAAGGGCCATCAAAATAAGTCAACATCATGAAAACAGCTAGACAGGTGAGTGAATCTCAACCAAGACCCGAAGAACTACCCAGTCCAGCCAAGAACTGTCCAGCAGACTTGGAAAAAAACAAGTGACTGCTTTCTTGAAAAATAAAAGATAAAAATAAAATATGTGTCTTAACTCTGACCTTACACCAACATAAAAATAAATTCCAGGTGTGCTGTAAATATAAATGTGGAAGTTAAAATAATGAAATAATAAAGGAGAGTACCTTCATGAGCTTGGGATAAGAAAAATATTCTTAAATTCAACACAAAAACCACTAGTAATAAAAGAAAAAAACTGATAAATCAGAGTAAAATTATAAATGTCTGTTCATCAAACATTAACAGAATGAAAAGGAAAGCCACAAAAACTAAACAAATTCTGAACGCTAGTTAATGACATGCATGCTGTGCTGGAGGGAGGAGTTCTGATGTCTGTGCTTTAAGAAATGCACCAAAATTGAAAGATGGATAAAAATGTGATAAAGCTAGTAAAGTAATATGTTAACAGCAAATTCCTTTGAACCTTGCTCTGTTTGAAAATTTTCATAATAACATGATAGATGTAAAAGAAGTTTCCTATATAAAATTTGAATAGAGATATGGTTTCAAGCTTCATTTTCAAACTTTAATTTGCATGAATCACTGGGATCTTGTTAAAATGAAGATTCTGGTATAACAGGATTGAGGTGGGGCCTAAGATTTCTATATTTCTAACAAGCTTCCAAAATACATATAATCTACTTCATATTGACAAGAAAAAGTGGACACCGCAATAAAAAAAAAATGGACAAGAAACTTGAAGAGACACTTCATAAAAGATAAAATATCAAACATGAATAAAGGAACTCAACCTCTTTAGTGAGCAGGACATGCAAATTAAACCCACAATGAGATACCACCATACAACTACCATAATGGCTCAAATTTTAAAAATGTCAATAATGAATATTAGCTGATAATGTGCGACAAGTGGAAACTCAAACCCTGCTGGTGGCAGTATAAGACGGTAAATATATAAATATAACAGGACAGGAGATTTTTAAAACATAGTGCTTAATGAAAAATACAAATAATAAGGTACACAGACACACACCTTTAACATCCATTAAAAATACACACAGCAACCAAAAACACATGGGTATACCTAAAACAGAAAATAACATCGGGGGGTGGGGTGGGGAAAGAAACGGAAATGCAGTATGGAGAAATCAGTATTCTGAATAAATAGATAAAAATAAAAAAGGGCCTTTCAAAAATCAGTAAGAAGTGAGAAAAAAAAATGAGTGACTCACCTGGGGCTTGGTTTTCGGCTGCTCCTGGGAAATGAACAGCCGCTCCAGGGCCTGCGCCGTCCTGCCACTCGTCAGGCTCTGCCCGAGTCCCCCAGGGGGAGGTCTCCGGACAGGGATCCCCTGACCCAGGATGGATCCCTGACCTTGGAGGGTTCTGACCCTTAGGTCACATGAGCTTTGTTGTTCCTGGAGAGGTGGGATCTGTGGACTCCAGAGCAAACTCACTTTAGCACGTGTTCCCTTTGGACCCAGTCCACCACAGACTCTGCATGGGAACCCGGGGATCCTGAAAGCACAAGGAGTACACAGAAGTATCTGAGATTCACTCGACGTTTACTCTTAGAACTATGGGCAGCCGCTTACTCAGAACAGGGTGTGAGGGCGTACAGGAGCACAAGCGCTGAAGTAGACCAGTCTGCATGCCCAGTCTTGACAACTCACCTGACCTCTTTCTTCTGAGTCTTTCTTTTTTGTTGCTGTTAAAATGGTGGCAGTAGGATGGGACCAGGGGACAGTATAGCTTTTTAACTGTCCAAAAACCCAATGGAAAAACGTAAGACCTATCAGAATAGTGAGGGAAAAAACCCAAACCCATGGATATCTTAAAAAAAAAAACAAAAAACAAAAAACTCAGTGACAGATCTCCCCTTGATTCCCAGAATATGGGCAGATGTGACCAAACCAGAGACAGCAGGAGGAAGGGCCCAGAGCTGGTTCCTAAGCAGAGAAAGTGGAGGGAGCCAAGAGAAAGTGCTGACAGGCCCCAAACTGCAGGAACTCCAAGTCTCAATAAATACATACTCCCCATCAGGAGAGCATCATCAGCAAATACTCCCTTCCAGAAACACAGAGCATCACGCTGAAGGAAAACTGATGGAAACAGAAACCTAAATTGCTGAGCACAGGAGAAAAAAGTTTCTGCTACCGAGAGAGAAGGGAGAGAGAGAAGGTTCCCATACTACGGGGTTATGGGGGGGGGGGGGGACACACGACAATTCAGACTGACAGCAGAAAGGGAGAGAAGACTTAGTAAGAAGGATAGATCCAGAGGAAGCATATTCCAGAAATTTTATTTTCATGGGCTCTTCTCTTTACACCTCAAACCTGTGATCTCTGTTAGGAAAGGCTTATCAGGTCTGATTCAATCGGTTTGGGTTTCATCAAGAAACCTCCCAGTCAAATAAGAGTATAGGGACAGACAATAGTTTAAAAGCAAAGAGCATGCAAGACAAGAGTTCAACTACAACACATTTTTACTAAAAGAACACTTAAGGTACAAGGGAACAAGTTTACAATGTAAAAATTAACTAATACGTTACCAAGCCTGGGAGGCCCCGGGTCCTCCAGATGCAGCTGGATGTGAGATCAGAGAGCTCCTCCTGTCTGAGTTACAGAGTATTTATAGCATTTTTGATTTGCATTCAATCAAATCATATTCTATTTTTACATTTGAACCACCAGTGGCAAATGCATCATGAACCAGGAGTGGTTAACAAAGCGTTTTGATCCACAAGTGGTTCACGAAGCATTTTGATCCTCAAGTGGTTCATGAAGCGTCTTGACCCACGAGTGGTTCAAGATCAAAGGAGAGTATCCACAGTGTGATCAGGGAGTTGGCCTTGAATGCCTGCAAAATTCTACTGGTAATATTTTTACTAATTAAGCTATGACTTCTGTAAGAGCAATGTAACCTTTATTATTTACACAAAATCTAAAAATTAAAAAGAGATGACTATGACTTATCTTTAACTTATTAATATAGTTTTCTTGTTTCTATGATTAGTTTAGCTGTTACATCATGTTGATAAACATATATTTGATTAGGACTGTATTCAACCTTGCTACATTACTTAGAACATATCCATGATTAAAGTAACAGCTATAGCCCCATCCTGTTGATGGACCCGATGATTACATGTTACCTATAGGGTTTTCTGCTTTCTTGAAAATATTCATAGCTTTTTTAACTGTTTAGCATCACCTTCAATATAATCTTCTAATACAGATTGAAGGATATGGATTATCTGTCCCAGTTATTATAGAAAGGCTTTTCCACTTTTTATCGTTTGGAAATTGTACTTCAGTGTTTTTAGGTAGAAGTTCTATTAAACATGCTTCTGTATCAGAAAGAATAACTGGTTGTTCACCATCAGAACAGAAGGTGTCAGCTGGTATGTGAGAGGAGTCAGCATCCTCATTATCCGATTCCTCAGTAGAGAGATTATCCTGTGACATTATCATAAAAGCAAAATTCAGTATGTAAACATGAAAGAAACACTAGGACACAAGGCATTTCGAGCTCTCAGAAACACCAAGCTCAAGGCAGTCAGTTCATGCACCGAACCCTTTGTGGGAACAAGAGGCAGGAGCCTCAGATGATGAAGTTACTGGCCCAACCCTGTATCCAAACAAAAAAGCCTCCTTGCCCCCACACTGAATGCCAGGAAAGCCCATCTCATTTAAACAGGGGAAAAACAAAACAAAACAAAACAAAAGCATATAATGTTATTATGAAAAAATAATGAAACTAAACCAAATGAGGCTCTGACAGACAATAAAACACATTCGAAATATCAGGTCATGCACACACACTAAGGTAAACTATTACTTCAAAATGAGCTAAAATAAATTAGGAAAACTGAAACTTTGTGAGGACAGCAATATCATAAAACTATAAATGCTGAGACAGCAGGAGAAAGTTAAATGGGAAATGTCAGAACTATGAAAAGACTATTTTTAAAAATCAGAAGGGAAGATGAAGAAGATATTTTAGGCTCATTTGAATGTTTCCTGCCCAAGATCTGGAATCAAAAATTCCTCCCAGAAACCTGGTTTCTTTTAATGGACAATGTGCTTGGACACCACAATTTGGGTCTTAAGAGTGCTCATTGTTACTGGAATGCCACTGCTTCTAAGCTGTTTCATTAGGCAGACCTAGGAAATTTTAGAAAGGAAAAAAAATCAAGTTTTTACTTAATGTTCTTAAATCTTACTCTTTTTTCCCAATAGCAGCTTTATGGAGGTATGACTCATGTGCCATAAAATTCACCCTTTTGAAGTGTACAATCCAGTGGTTTTTAGTGTATTCACAGAGTTGTATATATTACTGCTAATTCCAGAATATATTCATTACCCTAAAAAGAAGCCCCAAACCTAATAGCTCTTGCTCCCAGCCCCTGGCAACCACTAATCTGCTTTCTGTTTTTATGGATTTGTTATTCTGGACATTTCATATAAATGGAATCATACAATATGTGCTTTTTTCCCTCAGATTTCTTTCTCTTGAACGTTTTCAAGGTTCATCTATGCTGTAGCATGTACCAATACTTCATTCCTTTTTACATTTGAAAAATACTCCATTGAATGGATATACCACTGTTGTGGTTTGGAACTGTGTACCCCAGATAAATTTAATCCATTACTGTGGGTGGAAACTCATAAACAGGATCTGTCATTGAGGCTACTTCAGTGAAGGTGTGGCCCCCCGAACCAGGATGAGTCTTAATTACTGAAGGCCTTACAGGGAAGGCCACAGAGAGAAACACAAGGGAGCAGCCTGAAGATGGTAGTCAGTGGAACCAGGAAGAGAAAGGAGATGCCGCCATGTGCACTGTCATGTGACAGAAAAGCCAAGGACCAAGGATGACTGGCAGCCAGCCCAGAAAACCACAATCTTCAGGGAGAAAGCATCACCTTGGTGACACTCTAATTTTAGACTTATTTTAGCTTCAAAACCATGAGTCAAGAATTTCCCATTGTTTAAGCCAATGTTGCAAGTACTGCAGGACAGCACCTCCACTGGGGAATCTGAAAATGAGGACATTGACTCCTCCTTTCTATGTAAGGATCAGCTGGCTGAGGAGCCGCACTGCTCTCGTACATCCCTGAGGCTTTCTGTTCCAATAGTGAGCAGCAGTTACTTCTTTGGATACAGAAGCCTTTTTAACAGAACATTTGCCCCAAAACACGTGTACAATTTCCAAATAGAAGTAGAAAGGCCGTACTATAGTAACTGGGACAGATGATGCACATCCATCGAGTCCTACATCAGAAAATTGTAATTGGAGAAGCTAAACAATTAAAAACCGAGTATTTTCAGGAAAGCAGAAAGCCCTTCTCCACCTTCCTAGATAAAGATAACATGTAACCATTTTGTCCTCTGTGTAAAAAGAAAACAGGATGGGACTATAGCTGTTACTTCAATCATAAATGAATCATAAGTAATACAACAAGGCTGAATACACTTTTGATCACATGTATGCTTATCAACATGATGTGATGGTTCAACTAATTAAAGAATGAAATAAAAAACTATATTAATAAGCTAGAGATAAGAAATAGTAATCTCTTTTCTAGTTTTTAAGTAAAAGGTGTATTACATTACTCTTACAGAACTCATAGCTTAAATAGTAGAAATATTTTCACTAAATTTTACAGACATTTAAGGTTAAGTCTGAATCTCTGATAATGCTGTGAATACCCTCCTTTGTTTTTGACTCACCTGTAATTCACCACCTGTGGTTCAAACATAAAAACAAAATACGATTTAGTTGAATGTATCCTAAAGCAAAGGCTCTATAAATACTCTGTAACTTAGACAGGAGGGAACAAACCCTCTGATCTCATATCCAGCTGCACCTGGAGGAGGCAGTAATGTATGAATTTATTTTTACATTGTAAACTTTTTTCTTTTTACCTTATGTGCTCGTTTAGGAAATATATGTCCAATTTAAATTCTTGTCTTAAGTGCTCTTCACTTTTAAAATATGGTCTGTTCCTATACTCTTATTTGAATGGGAGGCTGCTTGAATGAAACCCAAACCAAATGAATCACTCTCAGGCCTTTTCTAACAGAGATCACAGGTTTGAGGTGTAAAGAGACGAACCTGTGTCACCAACCCATTGAATGGTATTTGCTGTAGCAATGTGGAAACTAAAACAACCACATTTTATTTAGCATTTTATCAGTTGATAAACATTTGAGTTGTTTCCACTTTTTGGCTATTATGAATAATGCTGTATAAGTTTATTGTACATAGCATTATGAATAATGCTGTGTACAAGTTTAGAATAGATACATGTTTTCAATCTTGGGTCTATACCTAGGAATAGAATTTCTGGGCCATATGGTAACTCTATAATGAACATTTTGAGGAAACACCAAACTGTTTTCCAGTGGGTCTGCTCCATTTTACATTCCTATCAGCAATGTATGAGGATTAAAAATTCTTATTCTTGCATCTTTTGTATTATCCTACAGAATATGTAAAATAGTTCCAAAATAATCTAAATAAAGATCAAAATGAAGAATACTAAATGAAGTTTAAAATGTCTTTGTAGCTCATGTAATCTAAATGTCTGTGTCTTTTAATGCATAATGAAGTTTGTAAGGATAATATGACACAAAGAGGGGACTTCCAGGAAACTGAAGGAATAAAGGAGGGAGCTGCAAAACCTACTTCACTCCCCAAAGCAGCGAGTATCCAGGCAGAAACTGTCCAAATCATCCATTTCAGGTCTCCAGGGACCAGGGGAGTTCAGTACAACACCCAGAGAAGTGTAGGTTGAAGAGACTGAGAAACCGTCTTCAGAGATTGTAGGTAATTCTGTCCAAGACTCCTGGAGCCCATACCCCACCCTCAAGGGAAGTAGTTGGTGGCCTGATCCTTGCCTGGGGGATGGCTGCAGACAGGGATGGCCTAGTGACCTAGGGAGTCCTCTGCTCCAAGTATGGAAGAGATGGCCCAACAATTGGGCAGATACTGGTTGGCAAAGTTGCAAGGTGGGATCCTGTAGTTCCAGCCCATCCCAGTCAGATCCACTAGGCACCAGTTTCAACAGCATCAGAGGGAGAACTGGCAAAAAGCCATAACAGCCTGCCTTCTTATGGCTGAGGGAAAGAAGTAGCTGCCACGTGCCATCTGCTGGGCAGGCCAGAAATGAAGGAAGGGAAAAAAAGGGGCTTTTTGGAGTCCTTCCTGTTGCTCTCACAGGCCCCTCTGGATCTGCTCTGCACCCCTGCATGGGTCCCTGGCCCTATTTTGGCTGGGAAATACTGATGAACCAACTGTCAAAGAAGAGCCTTAACACAGACCCAATTAACAACAAAATTCTAGAGAGAGAAACCAGCCTTCAGAATAGACCATCAAGATAATCAGATGCCCAGATATCAGAAAAAAAATCACAAGGCATGTTAAAGTGCGGGAAGATATGGCCCAGTCAAAGGATCAAATTAAAACACTGGAGGAGATACATAATTTGGATCAACTAATCAAAGATGTTCAAACAAATTTCCTAAATCAATCCAAGGAGATGACTAAAGAGACAAAGAATATTAAGACGCTGGGTGAGCATAAAGAAGATTTTGAAAGCATACAAAGAAAATAACAGATCATATGGGAATGAAAAACAGAATAGGTGAATTTAAAATATAGTAGAGGCACACAACAGCAGATTAAGAGTCAGAAGAAAGGTCAGTGAGCTAGAAAACACAGCAACTAAATTCACATAGACAAAAGAACAGATGGAGAAAAGAATGGAAATATTTGAGCAGGATGTCAAGGAAATGACTGATAACAAGAACTACACAAACATAAGTATATGGGTTTCCCAGAAGGAGAAAAGAAGAAAAAGAGGCTAGAAAGAATATTTGAGGAAATAATGGCCAAAATTTCCCAACCCTGAGAAAAGACATAAATATGCAAATCCAAGAAGCCCAATGTATTCCAAACAGAAAAAAATCTAAACAGACCCACTCCAAGACATATACTAATCAGACTGTCAAATGCTAAAGAAAAAGAGAGAATTCTTAAAGCAGCAAGAGAAAAGTGATTCACCACATACAATGTAAGTCAAATAAGATTAAGTGCTGACTTCTCATCAGAAACCATGGAGGAGAGAAGGCAGTGGAATGATATATTTAAGATACTGAAAGAGAGAAACTGCCAGCCAAGAATTCTTTTTTCTGGCAAAGCTGTCCTTCAAAAATGAGGGAGAATTTTAACTATTCACAGATAAAGAGAAGCAGAGAGAGTTTCTTAACAGGAAACCTGCCCTACAAGAAATACTAAAGGGAGTTCTGCCAGCTGAAAAGAAAAGACAGGAGTGAGAGGCTTGGAGGAGAGAATAAAAATGAAGATTATCAGGTAAGGGTAACTAAAAGACTAAAAATGAAAAAATTATATCTGATAAATAAAAATCAAAGGATAAAATGGTTGCAGTAAGCACCTCCCTTACAGTAATAACACTGAATGTTGATCAATTAAACTTCCCAATCAAAAGATGCAGATTGGCAGAATGGATAAAAAATATTGACCAACTATATGCTGTTTACAAGAGACTCATTTTAGACCCAAAGATACACATAAGCTGAAAGTGAAAGGATGGAAAAAGATATTCCACACAAGCAGTAACCAAAAAAGCTGGGATAGCTATACTAATAACAGGCAAAATAGACTTTAAATGCAAAAATTTTATGAGACAAAGAAAGAATATATGTATTAATAAAGGGCACAATTTGCCAAGAGGAAATAATCATAAATAACTATGTACCTAACCAAGGTGCCCCAAAGTATATGAGGCAAACAAGCAAAACTGAAGAGACTAACAGATGCCTCTAAAATAATAGTGGATTTCTTCAACTACCACTCTCATCAATAGACAGAACATCTATACAGAGGATCAATAAGGAAACAGATAACCTAAATAATATGATAAATGAACTAGACCTAACAGGCATATATAGAACACTGCACCCCAAAACAGCAGGATATACATTCTTCTCAAGGGCTTTATCTTTGATGCAATCTTGTGGGGACATGCATGGGAAGAAAAAAGGCAAATTCAAAATCCAAGGCTGGCTCATGATGGTACATCTAACAGAAACCCCTTCCCCTAAAAAGCTGGGACCAGAGTGCTATAAATTCAGGACAACAGTGAAGCAGAAGTAAGCCAGTCCTCAAGTGGCCCTGCACCCTGGGCTCACATGTAGCTCCTAAAACAGGAGTAAGTTAATCCTGGATTGGTAGTATCTAAAGGGGGATGGGCAAAAATCAAAACCATATTGCACACCTAACCCCAGGGCTGGTAGTCCCCAGTGCACATGGAGAATTGGTGCACTGATTGGATTTCCACCTGGTATGGACCCCCCCCACACACAGAGATGAAGTTGGGGGAAAGCTGGTTTGAGAGTAAGAAGTGGCTCAAGAATGCCATCTGCTTGGAGTACAAGGAAAGTGCACTTCTGCAAGCTGTAGTGCTGCCGAATTATATATAAATTCTGAAAAATTTCCTGTACATCTCAAAAGAACCTTATCAAGATAAGCAAAAGCCCCAAAGCCAACAGAAAATCACAAGGCATATGAAGACCCAAGTAGATATGGACAAGCCAAATGACCAAATTAAAAAGCCAAAGGAGACAAAGAATTTGGAGCAATTAACACAAAAAGTACATATAAATCTCCAAAATAATTTCAGTGGGTTGGCTAAAGACAGAAAAGGACATCAAGAAGACCCTAGAAAAGCACAAAGAAGAATTTGAAAGAAGAAATTTAAAAATACAAGATCCTATGGAAATAAAGGTACTGCAGATCAAATCTGAAATGTATTAGAGACACACAACAGCAGATTTAAAGGCAGAAGAAAGAATAAGTGAATCAGAGGACAAGACAATTGAATGCAAATGCACAAAAGAATTAATGATGACTGCAAAATTCTCCTTTGTGAAAAACACTAGATAAAGACAGAAAGTGCTCCAGAACAGCGGTTCTAGGGTTTCACTGGCTGGACAGGGACTTCTATATCCATAGAGACTGGGGATTTGGGGAAGCCAAGAGACTGTTTCCAGAGTTGTGTGTGTTTAGTCAGGAAAGCCACTGGGGAAACAGCAGCTGGAGTTGTGTCGTGGTGGGGAGAAACCGAAAGACTGTGTTTGAAGATGGATTAGTGTACGACTAGGAAACCCACAGGGGAGCTGGTACCGGCAGTGGGAGCTGCAGTCAAGCGCAGCAGGGATGCCTTCCATGCCCCGGGCACCCACCTCAGTAGCCGGTGTAGGCGACAGCCCTTCACACACCACTATGAGATATCATCTCACACCATTAAGAATGGCTGCCATTAAAGAGACAGGAAACTACAAATGTTGGAAAGAATGTGGAAAAACTGGAACTCTTATTCACTGCTAGTGGGAATGTATAAAGCTACAGCCACTGTGGAAGACAGTTTCGCAGTTACTCAGTATGGATTTACCCAACGATCCGGCAATTCCACTTCTTAGTATACACCCAGAAGGTCTGAAAGCAGTTACATGAACAGACATTTGTCACTGATGTTCATACCAGCATTGTTCAGAATCGCCAACATATGGACACAATCCAAGTGTCCTTCAACAGATGAGTGGATAAATAAAATATCGTATATACATATGATGGAATGCTACACAGCAGTAAGAAGGAAAAAGGTCCTGAAACATATGGCATCATGGATGCACCCTGAAGATATAATTCTGAGTGAAATAAGTCAGACACAAAAGGAGAGATATTGTGTTACCACTGCTATGAACTCCCTGACAATGTAAAATCAGTGTCGTATAATGTAGAATTTAGGGGACCTAGAGACAGACAGAAGCTAGTGAAGGGGGAATGATAACCTAATATGTTCAGACATGATAATGAGGGTGAATTTAAAGGTATGGGAATGGATAGTGGTGATGATTGTTCATTACTGGGATTATAAGCATCAGAGTTGCATTGAAGGTGAACATGATTGAAAGGGGTTGTTTAAAGGCATGTATCTCACAGATTAGCCCTACAAATATAAGTAAGTGCTTGTGTGATATACTTCTAAGGTATGACACTGGTACAAAGACTTACAACAGAGTGGTATATGGGAAAAACTACCTATTGCATACTAGGGACTATAATTAATAGGAATACCTTACTAGTATCACACGAATACTAGGGAAAATTAATTAAGAGCTGATAAGAGCTTTGGGGAGTTTTGGGTCAATTGTTCAAAATGGAGAGTGATAATGACTGTACAACTATGTGATGATAATGTGAGATGCTGACTGTTTATTTTGCACAGAGCATATGCTAAGTGAAATTAGGAACCCCCTACTTAATAAGTCAAGCCCTCGTTCTTGAGACTTGCTCTTGTGAAACTTATAGCTGTAAAATGGAGGCTAAAGCACCTATAATTATGCCTAAGAGGCACCTCCAGAGAACCTCTTTTGTTGCTCAGATGTGGCTTTTCTCTCTCAAGCCCAACTAGGCAAATAAATTCACCACCCTCCCCCTACATGGGACATGACTCCCAGGGGAGTGAATCTCCCTGACAACATACAACATGGACCCCAGGAATGAGCCTGACCCTGGCACTGAGGGATTGAGAATGCCTTTTTGTCCAAAAAGGGGAAAAGAGAGACAACAAAATAACATTTCAGTGGCTAATATTTCAAATAGAGTTGAGAGGCTGTCCTGAAGGTTACTCCTATGCAAGCTTCAGCTAGATATACCAGATGGCCACAGTATGACAAGCCAAAATCAATAATAGTTTCCAAAACTCTAAAGAATATCCTGGTCCCTATCTGAGACTCTACAAAAGTTTTACTCATTAAGTTTATTTTTCAGAAACTTAAATCCTCCAGAGTGTTCCTATGCCAAGTAAGTCCCAAAACCCAGAGGCAACAGCCTCTGCAAGAACATCAACCAGAAGCATCCCCCTTTCCAGTAATGTCAACACCCCTTTTCAACATGAACAAGTTAGGGTGGTCCCTGCCTAGACATCCCTGAAGATCGGGAAAGTGATTAAACTGGAGGAAAGGGTAGCAACAGACAAGATGATGAATCTAACAAAGGATTACACATTCTGAATCTTCATACAATGTTTTTCTTAGTTGCTAGGGTACTAGAATAGCTAGAAGGAAAGAACTGAAATGGTGCAACTGTAACCCATAAAATTCTTTGAAATTTGCTCTACAGCTACTCATTAAGTTGTACTTTGAAAGTCATCACCTTTCTGTATATATTATATTTCACAATAAAGAAATAACTGAAACTGTGAAACTGTAACGCACATTCTTTGAAATTTGCTGTATAATTATTTGTTAAATCGCATTTTGAAAGTTAGCACTTTTATGTATATATATTACATTCCACAATAAAAAAATGAAAAAGGTAAAAAAAAAAAAAAAAAAAAAAAAGAGTGGGTAAAAATTGGAGGAGTACGAAGATTTTTATGTAATCTTAAAATATTGAAGGGAAGAAAAAGTTACTTTACGGTGGAGAAAGGTGGCAGACACCCCCTTCATCAACTGAATCAAGTTAACATCTACAGTAATGGGACAAATGACATTACGTATCTCTGATGTGACACACTGAAAACACATCACTTCTGAAACAAATGATAAGGAAACATCAGACATGCCCTAATCAGGGAACACTCTACATAATGGCCTGAACTCTTCAAAAATTCAACATTGTGGAAGACAGTAAAAGACTGAGGAACTGTTGCAGATTAAGGTAAACTAAAGAGTAATCAATGCATGACGCAGGATATTTTTTCCCTAAAAAGGATACTATTGCAACAACTGTTAAAATCTGAGTAAGACTTGTAGATGAGATAGCCTTATATTATTAATTTTCTTATTCTGTGATTACATAAAAGGCTTCTCTTGTTTTTAAGAAATATGTACTGAAGTATGTAGGGGTAAAGAAGCCCATCTGCAAATTATATTCAAATGGTTCAGAAAAAAAGTGTGTGTGTCTGGGGTGGGGGTTGGAGAAAGAGTGTTCTAGTTTGCTAATGCTGCGGAATGCAGAACCCCAGAGATGGACTGGCTTTTATAAAAAGGGGGTTTATGTGGCTACACAGTTACAGTCTTAAGACCATAAAGCGTCCAAGGTAACACATCAGCAATCGGGTACCTTCACTGGAGGATGGTCAATGGTGTCCGGAAACCTCTGTTAGCTGGGAAGGCATGTGGCTGGCATCTGCTCCGAAGTTCTGGTTTCAAAATGGCTTTCTCCCAGGATGTTCTTCTCTAGCAAGCTTGCTCCTCTTCAAAAGGTCACTCACAGCTGCACTGGGTTCCTTCTCTTTGCATCAGCTCATTTATATGGCTCCACTGATCAAGGCCCACTCTGAATGGGTGGGGCCACGCCTCCATGGAAATATCCCATCAGAGTCATCACCCACAGCTGGGTGGCGCACATTCCAAGCAAATCTTATCAGCACCAAAACGTCTGCCCCACAAGACTACATCAAAGATAATGGCATTTGGGGGACACAATACATTCAAACTGGCACATTCCACCCCCTGGACCCCAAAATGACATTATCTTCCATATACAAAATACATTTCATCCCACAACAATATCACAGAAACTTATATCATTTCATTAACAAAAGTTAAGTACAAGATCCCATCAAAATCAATTACAGATGTGGTATGTCCTAAGGCATAATTCTCCTTTAGCTTTGGATCTGTGAACTTAGAACAAGTTATATGCTTCCAATATACAAAGGAGGGACATTCATAGGATAAACATTCCCATTGCCATAAGGAGAAACAGTAAGGAAAACAGGGTTAACAGGACCAAAACAGTTCCTAAAACCTGCAGGACAAACTCCATTATATTTCAAAGTCTGAGAGTCATTAACAGAATGACGTTGCATCCTTGGGGCTTGAGAGAGGGGGAGTCTAACCCTTCCTAAGGGCCTTTGTGGCAGCCCTTTCCTCTCCAAACACCTGGGTGAGTTCTTCAACATATCCACACACTGGGGAGACCACCTTCTCGGCCCCACCCTCCTCAAACATCAGGGCAGCTCCCGGATTCCCTTCCATCTCCAGGGCACATGCTCAAGTCCTTCAGAACAGTGCGGTGGCAGCCAGGCTCTCCCCAATTCCCTGGGAATGTGCTCCACCCTCTTTGGGGCTTGGGGTGGCAAGACATTTCCTGAGCATCGAGGTGGAAGGACTGCCCTCGACCTCCAGGGCAAACTCACCCTTTCCATGCATGTGGGCCACTCCACTCTCCCAGCCGAAAACCTCTTGACTCCAGACCTCAATCTCCATGGCTCTGTCTTTGAAGAAATTTTTCTTTCAGTTTGTTCCCTGTCTGTCTTCTCCAGTCCAGACTGGCAATGACTCTGTCTGTAAAGATCTTGCAAAAATTCTGTTGGCTTCGCAGGAAGCATACAGGGGTCAAAGCTGTCAGACAATAGGACTTTCCACAAATCCTTTCTGGATAATTCCATCTCCAATCTTGGCTTGTACTGAAATGGCAGCTGGGTTCCATGTTTGGTAACATCCTCATGTTGGGCTGTAGCTTCTGGGATTCCACCCCCTGGAAGCTCGTAATTTTCCAAGCCATCAGCTTCTGGTTTCTTAGAACCCAAGAGTTCAGTTCTAAGTTTATCTCTCTCCACTTGCATTTTACTGTAAGCTGCAAGGAGAAGCCAGGTTACATCCTCCACTCGTAGTCTGGAGATCTCCTCAGCTAAGTACTCCACGTTGTCGCTTTCAAATTCTTCCTTTCATCTGACACCAGGACTCAATTTTGCCAAATTCTCTGCCACTTTAAAACAAGGATCGCCTTTCTTCCAGTTTGCAACAACACATTCATCATTTCTGCTCAAGTCCTCATCAGAAGTATCTTTAGAGTCCATATTTCTATAAACAGTCCCTTTAAAGCAGTTTTGGCCTTTTCTATCAAGCTACTCACAATTCTTCCAGAATCCTCCCCCTATCCACTTAAAAAGCCATTCCAACATGTTTGGTATTTGCAAACTCAGCAGCAAAAGCACCCCACTTCTGGTACCAAAATCTGTTCTAGTTTGCTAATGCTGTGGAATGCAGAACACCAGAAATGGACTGGCTTTTATAAAAAGGGGGTTTATTTGGCTACACAGTTATAGTCTTAAGGCCATAAAGTGTCCAAGGTAACACATCAGTAATCGGGTACCTTCACTGGAGGATGGCCAGTGGTGTCCGGAAAACCTCTGTTAACTGGGAAGGCACGTGGCTGGCGTCTGCTCCGAAGTTCTGGTTTCAAAATGGCTTTCTCCCAGGATGTTCCTCTCTAGCAAGCTTGCTCCTCTTCAAAAGGTCACTCACAGCTGCACTGGGTTCCTTCTCTTTGAGTCAGCTCATTTATATGGCTCCACTGATCAAGTCCCACCCTGAATGGGTGGGGCCATGCCTCCACGGGAATATCTCATCAGAGTCATTACCCACAGCTGGGTGGGGCACATTCCAAGCAACTCTAATCAGCACCAAAACGTCTGCCCCACAAGACTACATCAAAGATAACGGTGTTTGGGGGACACAATACATTCAAACTGGCACAAGGAGGAAGGAAAGAAGAGGGGGAGGAAAAAGAAAAGAATAAAGCAAACATAGTAAAATACTAACATGTGAATCTCAGTCTATATAACAATTCCTTGAATTATTCTTGAAATTTTTCCAAGACCTAAAATTATGTCAAAATAAAGTTGAAGTAAAAATTAATTAATTAATTAGAAAGGAAGAAATGGTACATATAACTTCCAAACCCATCAAGAGGAAAACTCCCTTTTTTATCCAAAAGGCAAGAAAGAAGAAAAGAAACAGACCAGCTGCAGCAAAAAGGAAGGTAAAGTAAGATGGAAGATTTAAACCCAAACATATCAATAAGTATGTTAACCATAAATAGACTAAACTCCCAATTTAAATACAAAGATTGACAAATGATTAAAAAAAAAACCTCTGATCCTATTTACAAAAGACACATCTAAAACATAAAGCTGAAAAAAAAGATATAACAAGTGAATATTAGCCAAAAAAAGCTCGTGTAGCACAGAAAGCATTCCTAGAGATAAAGAGAGTCACCTTATAATGATTAAAGGCTCAACTCACCAGCAAAATATAATTTTAAGTTTGTTTGGAGAGGAAGAGTAACCTGCTCAGAAGTTACACAGCCACGAGGCCTGGGCTGGGATTCACTCCAGCCACCACGTTAGGTCACCTCCAAGGCTCCCCGTGGAGCCTTCCTTCTGCCCAGGACTGCCCTGCCACTCCCTCCTCCCCACTCCTGGCTGTCCCTAACCCAACCCACTGGGGTCTCCTGCCTTCCTAACTGCACGTGGGGCTCCCTCTGCCTGGCCACCCCCATGGACCTTGCCCTCCATGGCACTTGGTGCTCCCCTCTGTCCAGCTCTTCCCACACAGCTGTTTTGTGTCCTCCGATCTGTGCTTCCGGGGCTGGGCTGTTATCTCCGTATCCTACTGCCTAAAACAGTGCTTGGAATATATAAGTGTTCAGTAAGGGTTGTCACCTTTTTAATAAATAACTGATGGATGAATGTTACAGGGCCACATTTCAACACAGAATCATCGCCTTACCTTTAATTCCCCAAGCTGATCAATTCTGAGTCTGGTCAAGGAAAGCACAGGAGGACTGGCCAACCTTTCCAGCAAGATTCCTCCCCCAGCACTACCCCCCACCTCACATCAGACTTAGAACTCTGACTCATGTACTACTTGAACTGCCAGCTCTGGGCCACAAATGATACCACTGAGGTCTTGGCAGCAGTGGTGGCTGACAGTGGTCCATGGGAGCAGAGCAACTGCCTACACACTGGAACAGAGTTTACCTAACATAAGTCCAGTCCTACACACAGGCAGGTGAATGAATCTTTCCAGGCCCCTGGGAACCTAGCTTCCCTGTACCTCAGTTGGTAATAGCAACACATTGGGGGGGGGGGGGCAGCGGAGAAGTGTCAAGGGCAGAAAGTAGCCAAATAGCAAAAGCAGGTCAAAAAAGAAAATTTGTCCGTATGTGCCCAGCACCCTCAGAGGAAAGACCTAGAGGGTCAGGGGCTTACAAGGCCTCAGTGAAGTCACCTCTGATGGCTCCTTTCCCTATGCTCTGAAATCAGACTCACCAGCTAGACTTCTCATCACTACACGCCCTTCATACACAGAAGCAAGACACTCAGAACTTCGGAGTGGTGCGTATCTATCACAGGAAAGGGACACCCCTGTTGTAGATCTTACAACTGCAGGTTTCAGCCCATCCCTGAGTGTGGTCACCTACACTGAGAGAGACAGTTTCCAAGGGCATAAGATGGAGCATCAGCTCCTGGACCATGATCGATTCTTCTAGGAAATGGATGAGAGATGTCTTAATGCAGTGCGCTGATTATACCTGAGAGCCTTCTCAGTTCCACTGCGAAAGATCTATCCCCCTGTCCCAGGCATGGCAAGGTATCTAACCAGTCCTGCCTATATTACTTTCATCTGGTTTTAGATCCAAGGAACTGACAAATACCTCTGTGGGTAAATGGCAATTATTATTACGGACCAGGAACATGGAATCTCTCTCTCTTGAGAAATTTTCAAACTACAACCAGAAGCAGTGGAGTATAATAGACCAGGAAGGGCTCAGTTCCAGACCACGTAGATTCAGATCCTGGCTTTGCACTGACCAGCTGTGTCACCTGGGGGTAACAACTAGCCCCTCTGAGCCTCAGCATCCTCCTGTCACAGAAAAATGAGTTTTTACCACTTAAACTGTTGTGAGGTTTCGAGTTAATACCAATTAAGGCTTTAGCCCAGAAGTACACATAGTAAACACTGAGTGTTAACATTTGGTTGAAATGGTAGGAAATACAGGAATACTTAAAGAAAACAGACCACTCTAATAAATTACAGTCAGGAAGATGAAAAATTTGTAAATAGGAAAGTAGGGACTTTTAGGTGATTTATATCTAAACCGTCCTCTTCCTATCACAACACAGCTCCCTGGTAAAAGACCACAATGCTGGTGTCCACTGCCTCATGTCTCATTTCTGCAGCCAACTGCTATTTCCACGATCTCACACCTTCACCCAGTCAAGCCCCCTCCTGCCCTGCTCAACACACACACACTCACTCACTAACTCACTCTCTCTCACACACACTGCTCTGGAAATATAACCAGCAACAACCAACACTACCACCACCAGCAATTTAGACTTTCATAACCTTGACCTACCTGGAGCACCTCACATGGCAACCATTTCTGAGGTTTGCTCTGAAGGCACTCTCTCCTTACCTCCTCCCGCCTCTCTCCGATGCCATCTTTAAGCTCCAGCCCCTCTTGCCCTGTCTTCCCCTTCCTTGTCATTTCCCTGAGCACTGACCTCATCCCTCTTCTCAAGGAACACACTCTCCCTGAGCTAATTCAAGCACACTTCATAGTGTAACCCATCCATACTTTTCTCTTGAAATACAAACCTACCCACCATCCACCAACACCTCCACCTGGGGGGCCCAATGTTTATAAAACTGAAATCTTCACCCCAAATAACAACCCCGACAGTCATCCCTGACTCAGGGAATGGTTCCACCCCAACCCAGGCCCACACAGCAGAACTCCAGCCAGCATGCCTGGCTATTCCCCCTCCCTCACCACCAGCACCCAATTAAGTTACCAAGTCCAGTTCTGCTTCTTTACCACCTCTGGGATCTACCTCCCTCTTCTTCTTTTCCAAAATCACTAGTTTACTTAAACCCTTGTCTTCTCTTACCTGCTGGCAGACTACCCTAACTAAAACCTCTTTGTGAAAACACTTCAGTAAATATCCTTCCCTTATTGGATAAAGTCCAAGCTCCTAGTCCGGTGCTCAAAGCCCTCTATGACCTGGTCTTTGCCTACACCTCTGGCCTCATCTCTTAATAAGTACCACCACCCTGTCATCAAAAACCAAAACTCTACATTCCCTAAAGCACAAGGATCCTAGAGAAGACACTCAGTAAAAAAATATGGGTGGGTGATTTCCTCTTGTTGCCCTCGCAGTTCAGGGTACAAATCTGGAAAGGAAAAGAGGCTGAAGGAAGGGGTAAATGAAAAGTATCAAGACAAGAAGCGCTTCGAAAGTCTAACACTCTAAAGGAGGCCCAGTGGCTTGGAAGGGGGGTGGACACAGCTCAAGGCAAGCTCAGATCCTGGAAGGGGGAGCGTCTGTACACCTCGGTGTTCACGAATGAAAGAAAACTGCTCACCCAGATGGAAGCTGTCCGGACCCTGGCGGCCATCCCAAAGATCGGTTTCGTCCCCTCCGCCCGGGATGGCAGGACCCAAGGGCTGCGGGAGGAGAGAAAAGTGTGAGGGAACCAACTGGTCTCCCTGTTACTCCCACGCCCCGACCCCAGGGAGGGGGAAGCTTCCCGCCCCACGGAGGGAAGGGGTCGGCCTGCCCTTCCCAGGACTGAAACCCCTTTCACCTCCGCAGCCACGGAGCTCCCCACCTCCACCCGCGCACACGCGCACACAGGAAAACGCACGCACGCGCGGGTCAGGCAGCCGCTCCGGGTCTGGAGCAGGAGGTAGCGAGGCCAGATTAATTCTGTGCTGTACAGCCGCCGGCGATTCCTGCCGGTGCCCCTCGGTCCGAGCCCCGGACGGGCAGTGGGGGCGCTCCGGGGAGAAAGGCTGCTCCACCTCCCGGATCTGCAGACGGAGGGAGTCACGCCAGTCGGTTCTGTGCCCGCTCCCGATTCTGCGGCGCTTGCTACGCGGACCCTTCGGCAGGCCGACCTCGAGCCAGACGAAGTCCAAACGCTTCTCTCCCGCCGCGGGGGCAGGGGACAGACGCCGGACCCAGGGCAGGCCGCCGCCCGAGCGCACAGGATATGCGTCAGCGCGTTCGTGCGTTGGACAGAAGGAACTACCACTTCCGGCAGCCCGCGCGACCCGACTCCCGGAAGTCTTCCCCAGCCCCGGGAGCTCCCAGGCACACCCATCCGCATGCCCCACTCTGGTCTGGGGACCCTAAAGCCAGAGCAGGGTGAAGTGGGGCCCCTTTCCCCTTAATCCTATAACATCTGCAAAGTAAAAATGTTGTGTAAACGGCATTAAGCCATGAGGAGGAGGCAGTGAGACTGCACCAGTTAAAGGAAGTGAAACTTTTCCGTTCAGGGGAGGCGAAACTGCGGTTACACGCATCAGCCAAGCATAACCCTTTAACAATCAATAACTGCACCAGTTCCAAGTGAAACTTTTTGTATCAATAACTGCACCAGTTCCAAGTGAAACTTTCTGTAAAATGTTCCTCAGCTAAACCTTGCTAAATTGTCTTTTGTAACCAATAGCTAACTGCCAACTCTGCTTCTGTTAAAATAGCTTGCTTGCGTTCCCAGAATATGGTTTCTGTCTATATAAGGCACCAGCACAAACAGGTCTGGGCTGCTTACTGAACTCCCTGCACAGAGTGACAGTAAGCAGTCGCCGGCCGGCTAATAAAGGCTCTTTAAATTCTGTTTAGCTGTCTCGTACTTTAACTCGTGGGCACCGTAACACAGGGCACCTCTCAAACCTGTGCATGCAGCTGCCGTTACGGCTCGGTCACTCTTACTGTAAAATCCTGAGCCAGGCGACTCCACAGTCCTTGTCATTACCATTGCCCCCACACCATTCACGTGACAGAACTACCGCAAGTCCAATGATTTCTATTCCTACCAATCCATCAGAGGCAAGAATCTTGATAATAGTGATGTTACAGCATACAAGGAATTATCCCCACTCCGCTTACCCCCAGCAATGGGATATTTACTGCCATTTAACCTGATGAGCAGTTCCAGAATCGCATCCTGGAGATCTGTTTTGTAGGGCTGCTTCCAGTACCAATGGCTTTGGTTTGGGATCCTCTGAAAACAGAGCTGGAGACAAGGACTTGAACGCAGGAATTTTACATAGGAAGTTGGCTGAGAACGCCGAAGCAAAGGAGCAATGAGCGTGAGATACGGAAGGAGCAAAAACCAATACAGGATACATTGCCAAAGTCACTGCTATGGGCAGTGAGGGCTCAATTTCCCCTGAACCTTCTAAAAAGTAATAGAATACCTCCTAAAAGTGTCCAACAAAAGAATGGAAGGTAGGAACATTTATCCATGGCAATCTCCACACAGGTTTTGGGTTGCCCCAGGGCCATTAACTCCCCTCAAGTGTGTTAGACTTAAATACTGTGAGAATCTACCCATGTGGCATTGGCAAGACCCGTGGGGAAGAGTGGAAAGAAGCATACTAGGTATTTGTGCTGGTTTGAATCTGCTATGTACCCCATAAAAAGCCACGTTCTTTGATGCAGTCTTGTGGGGGCAGATCTATTGTGGGTGGGATCTTTTGATAGGGTTGTTCCATGGAGATGTGATCCGCCCATTCAAGGTGACTCTTGATTAGTTTACTGGAGTCCTTAAGAGAGCTTAGGGGCCAACACAGACATTTGGAGATGCAGACAGAAAGATGTTTGGAGATGCTAAGCTAAGAGATGAAGCCCAGTGTTTGCCCCAGAGAAGCTAAGAGAAGGCCCCCAGATGCTTAGAGAGAAACACCCTGGGAGAACAAGCAAGGATGCACAGGACCTGAGAAAGAGAAGCTAAGAGAGACAGAAGCCCAGGGACATTTTGGAGAAAGCCATTTTGAAACCAGGAGCAAAGGACCAGCAGATGCCAGCCACGTGCCTTCCCAGCTGACAGAGGTGTTCTGGATGCCATCAGCCTTTCTTCAGTGAAGGTATCCTCTTGTTGATGCCTTAGTTGGACACTTTTATTGCCTTAGAACTGTAAATTTGTAATCTAATAAATACCCTATATAAAAGTCAATCTATTTCTGATATTTTGCATAATGGCAGCTTTAGCAAACCAGAACAGTATTTAAAATGGGATGCTATCATTGGCAGATGAGTATAAGATGCAAAGAATTGTGAACCACAATGGTGGCTCACGTCAGTGGAGGAGCAAGGAAATGTAGCATGGAACAACATCAAAACTTCTAAACATGTTCTAAAGTCAAAAGTACTTTCAGAGAAGTCTGGCTTATACCTCTCCCTTTCCACCCCATCTACCTCCTTCTCCCTAGAGGTGACTATGTTTTATTACTTTACTATAAAATTGCCAGTATTTCTATATATACTAACATGAAAAAATGCTTAAACATTGGCATTTTTAACAATAATTTGAAGAATAAATGCACAGTAGCATATTACATACACACACACACATACACACATATATATAATTACATTACGTGTGTGTGTGTGTGTATGCATTTATAAAGCATCTGGAAGAATGTATCCCCAAGTTGTTCATAAAGGTTATCTCTGAAGAAGAAAGTAAGATTTAGGAGTATGTTGGAGAAGAACTTTTGTGTTTTACTACAAATACCACTGTATTATTTAAATTGTATAATTATTATGTATTATATTATAATTTTAAGAAACAATTAAAAAGTAGATCACATGCAAAATAATAAAGTTAGACCCTACCACTTGTCTATACAAAAATAACCCAAAATGGATTGTAAACCTACTTGTAAGAGCTAAAACTATAAAACTCTTAGAAGAAAATATAGGTATAGCTCTTCATGGCCTTACATTTGGCAATGTTTTCAAAAACAAAGGGATAAAAATAAAAAAATACAAAAATTGGAGCCCATCAAAATTAAAAACCTTTGTGCTTCAAAGGAAACTATGAAGAAAGGGAGAAGACAACCCACATAATGAGAGAAAATATTTGGAAATCACATATCTGATTAGAGACTTATAAAAGAATATATCAAATCACTTACAATTCAACTATAAAAAGACAAATAACCTCTTTAGGTTTGCTAAAGCTGCCAGAATGCAATATACCAGAAATGGGTTGATTTTTTCAATGGAGTTTTATTAGGCTACAAATTTACAGTTCTAAGGCTATGAAAATGTCCAAATTAAGGCATCAAGAGGAAGATACCTTCTCTGAGGAAAGGCTGCTCACATTCAGAGTTCCGCTGTTACCTGGGAAGGCACATGGCGATGTCTGCTGGTCCTTCTCTCCTGGGACCTGGTCTCAAAAGGGCTCTCTCAGTTTCTGTGGGTTCTTATTGCTTCTCCAAGGGTGTTTTCTTTCTTAGCTTCTCTGAGCTCCCTGGGTTCCATCTGTTTCTTATCCTCTCTCATAACGGACTCAAGCAAGGGGATTAAGACCCACCTTGAATGTGCTGGGTCACATCTCCATGTAAACAACCTAATCAAAAGATCCCACCCACAATAGGTCTACCCCCACAAGAATGGATTAAAAGAACATGCTCCAAACTAACACATAACCCAATATAAAAATAGACAAAGGATCCTAATAGACATTTCTCCAAAGAAAATATACAAATGACCAATAAGCACATAAAAGGATGCTCAACATTTTTAGTCATTATGTAAATAATACATGTTGGCTATAATTGTTTACAAAACCAGACAATAACAATATTTGGTGAAGTTGTGGAGAAATTATAACTCCCATAAATGGCTGGTAGGAATAGAAAATGGTGCAGCCACTTTGGAAATCAATTTGGCAGTTCCTCAAAACCCTAAACATAGACTTATCATTGACTCAGCAATTCCACTCCTAATAGCCAAGAGAATTGAAAACACTCAAAAACTTTTACACAAATGTCCACAGCAGCAGGTTTCATAATATCCAAAAATGTGGAAATAACTCAAGTGCTCTTCAGTTGATGAGTGAATAAATAAAATTTGGCATATGTATGTAAAGGAATACTATTTAGCCACAAAACGAAGGAAGTTATGATACACAGTATAATGTGGATGAACTTTGAAAACATTATGCTAAATGAAATAAGCCAGTCACTAGGATCACATTTATGATGCCATTTATCTGAAATGTTTAGAATAGGCAAATACCTAGAGACAGAAAATAGATTAGCTGTATCAGGGGGTGTGGGGAGGAGGAGTTGGGAAGTGACTACTAATGGCTATGGGAGTTTCTTTTTCTGGTGATAAATGTTTTCTAAAATTAGATGCACAATGGTGTAAATAAGCTAAAAATCACCGAATTGTACACTTTGACAGAGTGAAGATTATGGTGTGTGAATTATATGTAATAACACTGTTACCAAAAAAAGTAGAAGAAATTTATGCATGCATGTGGAATTGCCAGTACCATCTCCTCCTTTAAATATAGCAGAAAGGTAGAAGCATCATGGAAAAGAAGATTGGAAGTGAAAATTCTGTAGATGACCAACAGAAAAATGAGTAAAGGTCCAAAGTGGAACTGAGAGCCTGTTGAAAATGGTCATGCCACATGCAGCATGGATGGATTCAGGAACAGTCATGAGAATAGCTTTCAATTTCCCAAGCATATTACAGCAGCTTTCTTCAGTTTCTTTTTGACAGGTAAACCCTTCAGCTCAGTATGTAATATGACAAAATTCCTTAAGACTTAAAAAACTCATTGCATCATTTTTATGTGGGATATGATAATTTTTATATTTAGTATTTATTAAATGTGCAGATAAATATTTAATTTTTGACTTCTAACAATTGACAAATGTTAGTTTTCACAAAATTATTATTTCAGTAAGAAAAGAGCATGATCTGTGAGTTACATATGTGTGTGTGTGCGCATTTGTGCAGATGCACAAACACTGATTTTTTTTATTTGGAGACCAAATATATTTTAAAATGTAGATTGAAACAATGAAGATTTGCCAATTTAAAAAATCAAAATCTGAAAATGAAATCAGAAATTAATTCCATTTACAATAGCAACTAAAAGAATAAAATATCTAGGAATAAATTTAACCAAGGATGTAAAGGACCTGTACGTAGAAAACTACAAATCATTACAGAAAGAAATTAAAGAAGAACTTACTAAATGGAAATATATTATGTGCTTACAGATTAGAAGATTTAATATCATTAAGATGTCAATACTACCTGTTCTAGTGTGCTAATGCTGCCAGAATGCAATACACCAGAAATGGATTGGCTTTCATAAAAGGGGGTTTATTTGGTTACACAGTTACAGTATTAAGGCCATAAAGTGTCCAAGGCAACACATCAACAATCAGGTACCTTCACTGGAGGATGGCCAATGGTCTCCAGAAAACCTCCTTTAACTAGGAAGGCACAAAGCTGGCATTTGCTCCAAGTTCTGGTCTCAAAATGGCCTTCTCCCAGGACATTCCTCTCTAGGCTTCAGCTTCTCTCCAAAATATCACTCTCAGTTGCTCTTGGGGCATTTGTCCTCTCTTAGCTTGTCCACAGCAAAAGTCTGCTTTCAAAGCCCATCTCCAAAATGTCTCTGTAAACTGCAGTTCCTCCCTCAGCTCCTGTGCATTCTTCAAAGTGTCCCTCTTGGCAGTAGCTCCTCATCAAAATGTCACTCTCAGCTGCACTGAGTTCCTTCTATTTGTCAGCTCATGTATACGGCTCCAGTGATTTAATTTAGACCCACCCTGAATGGGTGGAGTAACACCTCCATGGAAATTATCCAATCAGAGTCATCAACCACAGCTGGGTGGGTGCATCTCCACAGAAACACTGGAAGAATTACAATCTAATCAACACTGATAACGTCTGCCCACACAAGATTACATCAAAGATAATGGCGTTTGGGGGACACAATATATTCAAACCGACACACTACCCAAAGTGATTTACAGATTCAATGCAATCCCAATAAAAATTCTAATAGTCTTCTTTGCAGAAATGGAAAAGCTAATCATCAAATTCATAAGGAAAGGCACAGAATCTCAAATAGCCAAAACCATCTTGAAAAAGAAGGCAAAGTTAGAGAAATAACACTTACTTATTTCAAAACTTATTACAAAGTTACAGATCAAAACAGTGTGGTACTGGTACAAGGGCAGATATATAGACCAATGGAATAAAATTGAGATCACACAAATGAAACCACACCTCTATGGCCACTTGATTTTTGACAAGAGAGTCAAGTTCACTCAATGGATAAACAATAGTGTCTTCAACAAAGATACTTGGAAAACTGGACATCCACATGCAAAAGAATGAAAGTGGACCCCAACCTCACACCATATACAAAAAGTAACTCAACATGGCTCAATGACCTAAATACAGGTATATCTCAGTGATATTGTGGGTTTGGTTCCAGAACACCACAATAAACTGAGTATCACAATAAAGTGAATCACATGAAGTTTTGGTTTCCCAGTTCACATAAAAGTTATATTTACACCATACTGTAGTCTATTAAATGTGCAATAGCATTATGTTCAACAAAGCACAAACTTAAAAAAACTTTCTTGCTAAAAAATGCTAACCATCATCTGAGCCTTCACCAAATCATAAACTTTTTGCTGGTGCAGGGTCTTGCCTCAATGTTGATGGCATCTCATATGAGGGTATAAATACAGTTGATTTTCCTTTTCAACAAGTGATCAATAAAAATATACCATTTTCTCCCCAAAATGAAAGATTTGAACAGACACTTCATAAAAGAAGATATAGGAATATCCAATAAATGTATGAAAAATATGCTTAATGTCTTTAGTCATCAGAGAAATGCAAATTAAACTTACAATGAGATACCATTTCACACTTGTTAGAAAAACTAATATTAATGACAATAGCATTTGCATCTAAGCGCGGGCTAGAATACAAAGCTATGGAGCTTGCATAGGTTGCTAATGGGGATGAAAAATTATACAACAACCTTGGAGAATTGTTTGGTTATTTCTTAAAATGCTAAACATACCCCTAGCAATTCCACTTTTAGGTATATACCAAAAAGAAATGAAAAAATACATTCACAAAAACTTGTAAATGAATGCTTATGATAACCTTATGTGGTAGATAAAAAACTAAAAACAGCCCAGTTCAATGAGAAAACAGATAAACTATAGTATATTCAAAAATGGAATACTACTCAGTAATAAACAAAACAAAACACCGATAGATGCAACTACATGGATTAATCTCCAAAAGCATTATATTTAGTAAAAGAAGCTAAGCACAAAAGGCAACAGACTGTATGATTCCATTTGTATGAAATCCAAGAACATAACAAACATATCTGTGATGACAGACATAGAAAGTGGTTTCCTGGGGGTGGGAGAATTGACTGGAAAAGGGCACAAGGTAACTCTGTGGGGTGATGTAAACAATCTATCTTGATTTGGGTGGTGGTTACAGAGGAATATATAATTGTCAAACTCATCGAATTGAACACCTAAGATCTGTGTATTTTATGATATGTTAATAATACTTCAACAATTTTAAAAAGTGCTCTAAGCTCACAGTCATGAGAGGAGGAATTAATGGATCCGCTTTTCCACTCCAATGAAGTACGTGCAATTCAAAGCAGTTGTTATGTACCTACAAATGTTAAGCATCAATAATGGTTTGGGGGAGGTTAAATCTAAACAGAGACCTGAGGATAGAAATAAATTAGCCTGGTGAAGGGAGAAGAGCACTAGGCATGTCAATTTTGGACAAAGGGAATAATATTATCAAAAGCATGGCTGAGAGGAGGAGAATGTGGAAAGATAGATTATATCTTCCCTATCCTTCTTCCCTTTGTATTTCCACTTCTCCTTCCTTCTTTTTCCTCTCACCAGTTTATCTTCTCCCATTTTTTTCTTCCTTCTCCCTTAAACTAGTTTATGTATAAACTTTCAACTGAGTAAGTTGGAAGCAAAAAGTAACAACATTCATCCTCACCAGTGCTCCTTTGATTGCTCTGTTGATTTATTATTCTTCATTCCTTGGGTGAAATTTCAGGCAAATCCCATAGCTTCAGGAATTAACAAATAGTCTACTTTTTAGGTATTAAAAACCTCTTATCTAAATTAAAGCTCTAGCTATCTCTGCTCAACCCTCCTCCCTTTACTCTTAGACTTCTTTCAGGCTTGGAAGCCTGAGGTGGAGAAAGGGAGTATGGTGAAGTGCTCCACTGTATTCCTCGAATTGCTCTTCTATTCTTCCTGGAACACTCACTTTGCTTCTCCTGACCGGTGGATTGGAATGGGAGTCAGCAGATGGGGGTGGGTATAGTGATGAGGAAGAAGGAGAAGTAAAGAACTTAATGGTCTTTGACTGGAACAATTACAATCTGTCACTGGTAGGTATGGCAGACATACAAAGTTGAGTATCTCCATCAGTGCTTCATTACATTCTATTGTAACCAAGATGTCGGAAATAAAGCAGTACCTATAAAGGAATAAACGCTTACTCGGTTCTGGAGGAGAAAAGAATTTATTTATGATCTTGCAAGAAAGGGCACACAGCTAAACACGTGGTAGGCTGGCACACCAGAGGAAGAGAACGGCGATCTTTAAATCTCCTACTCCTAATGCGTAAGTCCCTCCCCTGTTTCCCCATTGGCTGGGTACTACAGAGGTTACAGCCTATCCGAGAGAACTAACTAGCCCATCTTTGAGATTTTAATTTGTAAAGCCTATCCAAGAGAGCCAACTAGCTCATTATTGAGATTTTGAACTGATCAGCCTATCCCAGAGAGTTCATTCAGTTTAAATTTTTTGCTGGGAGTTCCCGCCTCTGATTCTACCTCATATCTCTTTACATTCCAGTAACCCTGGTTACTTTTCCATATAAGGAGCTGGCACAGATTCTCTCTTTCTTCCCTTTTACCACAGGGCTTGTTTAAGCTGGTTCTGCCTCTATTTTCCTTATTCCATGCTGTCTCTATGTGGAAGCTAAACTTATCCCTTTCTTACACAAGAGTTAAGAATTAACAAATAATTATGATTACTGGATTATATAGATGCTTTTCTTACTTTTTCCTATATTGTAAGGCCCAGCTGCCTTGATCTTTGATAATGATTGTATAACTATATGCCCTTCATCTTGTGACTGTAAAAACCTTGTGACTCGCTGCTACTTGTACCACCTTATCCTGTTTTAAAACTTTAGAGCCTATAATCACAAAGACAGCCTCCAATGTTTATCAGTGAAGGAACCTGAGTCAGTCCAGAACTAACCCTCTCCAATTCCTAACCTATCATACTAGATAAAGCTAGCAAGTAATCAATCTGCACATGCTCAATAATTAGATCATCTGTAACTTCATCATCTTGAACCATTACACTCTTCATCCTAAAATTTGTCCACCTTTGATACTACAAACTATATGGGTTACTGCTGTTTGGGGAAACATTTTTAGGCCAATAGGCCATCTGATCTCCTACTATGAACTTAGTAATAAACTATCTCTCTTTGAAATCCAGTTGTCTCAGGAATTGACCATTTGAGTGCATCAAAGAACTCTCCACTTTTGATTGGTATCATTACTCCCCTAAGTTGCAACTCCCTTGATGAGAGATTCATCCATGGAAATTGGGGTAACATGAGTCTATCTGGTTCTTTACTTTATACAGCCAGTTCCAAGTCATGCATTCTATAAAAGAAAAAGAAAGAACTTCCTTGTTTAGCATCATCTCCATGGTTTTTCTGTAACTTTGCAGTTATTCCAAGAACCGTACTAGGTCAATTTTGATTGACTTCAGTTTTAGTTCTTAAATTGTTCAAAGCAAATATCATGAAATGGGCAAGTTAAAAAATGGGAGTCTACTTGCTCAGGGTTTTGAGGCCTGGAAAATGTCCAAGTCAAGGCATCATCAAGGTGATGCTTTCTCCCAAGACTGGCTGCCTGTGATCTTTGGCTCCCCTGTCACATGGGAAGGCACATGGCGGTGTCTGCTGGTCTCTCTCTCCCTTCTCTTCCAGGTTTCACTGATTTCAGCTTGTTGCTTCTGTGGCTGGCGCTCCCCCTCCCTCCCTCTGAATTCATTCTGTTCATATAGGACTCATTAAGACCCATCCTGATCAAGTGGGACATGCCTTTACTGAAGTAGCCTACTTACAATGTCCTACTTACAATGGGTTCCCACCCACAGGAATGGATTCAGTTTAAGAACATGTTTTTCTGGGGTAATACAGCTTCAAACCATCACAACTTCACTGAATCCAACAGGCAGTTATGGTGAAAATTATCTTTTTGGATGTTAATTTTAATCTGAGGTATGTCTGGTAATATATGTTAGGTCTAAAATTCTGAATGGTAACATGTTCCAAAGCACCAGCTGTCAACCCAATATAGCACAGTCTCTCCATGGAGGAGTCCACTGCATGGCAGGTAACAAACACCACAATAGTGCTTGTCACCAGGAAAAACATCCCTAGGATGTCAACACCCCTCATGGTTTACAGGTGTCAAGGTCACCAGCAAAAGCATGACTCACACAAGAACTGGATGTAAAATGCTTTACTCACAAAGAAATGAGACAGAGAAAGACCAGCTTCAATAGCGGGCATCAGTCCCCCACGGCTAGTGAGTCTGACTCTACAGCTGATGCAGGGAGAGGGTCCTACACACACCCATCTCTCGTGTGTGCTACAGGGACCCGACTCAACAGGAAGAGATAGAGCAGTGGGGGTGGACCAAGTGCCATAAAATGCAGACTAACCTAAGCAGTTCCGGTGAATGTTGACATGTGCTCAGGGCAAAAGGGAAAGGGGATATGACTAACTGCTATGGGAAGAGTTCTGTGTCAAGACACCTAGGAAGGGGTTCTCATGTCCCATCCAAGAAGCCAGACTAACACATCAGGTCCTGAGCATGAGGTTTGTTCATGGGCAAATGGAAATGGTGTCCACACTTGAACTGTCCCCTTCCACAGAGTCACTTTCAACAAAAGCCTGTATAGAATCTAACAGAACTCCCAATTTCATTTCTAATTCTCAAAGGACACTAAAGGATATTCAGTTGGTACCTACAGCAATACTTATCTTCAACTAACTTTTCACCTTCTCCCCAATTTTCTTACAACCCCAGATGCACCTGTGTCTTGAACACTCCCAAGTTTCCAGGCCTTCCTCAACAGTGAGTTAGCACAGCCTTTCTCTCCCTCTCTTCTATGCCCCCTTACTATTCTAGTAAGTTAATTTAATTTCTGTAACTTAAGTTTCCCATTTTCTTGACCCATTATCTACATTCTCCAGAGCAAAGAAAGCCTGTGATTGATCAAGAAAACCAAAATACATAACCCTCCCCCTGTCTTTTATGGTCCAATTTCTCTCTAATAATTTTTTCTGAATTTGTATCACAAACTTGGATATCAGACTAGCAAAGACAAAACTCTCTTTTGATGGTGAGAAGGGTCTAGAAAAGTAGAATACCCGAGAATACCCACACATACAAAAACATTTCAACTCTTGACTGAGAATGTTTATGCCCTGGCCATTGCCACTGGGATGGACATAGATGTGGAGACAGGACAGCTTCTAATTAGCCAGAGGAATCTTGCTGTATTGTTTGCTAGAATTATTGCTGCAGCGTTAGATCAAGATTGGGATGAGAAAGGCTGGTGAATTAGCAACTGAATGCCTGTTGGTCTAGAAATAAAGCTGCCAGGTTTTCCAGAAAATACAAGTAATGTGCACAATTAATTCTGAGATTATAACCCTATGCCTAGCAAGGTTAAACACATCATCAACACATAATCAATGTGTACTTGCTTCATGGGTGAATGTTAAGAAAAAATTTTCTGATTTCCCATGTACCTATAGTCTTGGGACTGATGATGCCAGGGGCTGCCTTAAATTCCTCTATGGTTTTCTATCTCCTCCAGAGAAGCCTGTATCCTTCACCATGTATGGAGGCAGCAAGGAGTAGCAGAAAGAATGCAGGTATTGGAGACAGAGTGATCTGGGTTTGACCGCCACTTCCTTCACTTCTAATTGTGCAACCCTGGATGAGTCACTTTGGACTCACAAAATAGAAGGAAACAACACACACAACAGAATTGTGAAAACAAACGAGATCATGCTTGTAACTCACATTCCACATTGATGCAACATAATTATTTAACTTTCTTCCTTCTAGATCCTAATTTTCCACTTACTAGCTTACTAGCCATGTAATTTTAAAGATGTGACATCATTATCATCATCACAATGACAATATAAAGAGAAAGACAGAGGACACTGGCTGAGGAGGAGGCCGAGGTGAATGGGTCTGTGAACATAATAAGCACAATAATGGTAGTACATGTTTTTTATACTAGAATACCTAATTTTATAAGAACCTCCTGCTACTTGCCAGGCATTTTCTCACTTGATTTCTGACACAAACTTGCTAGGCAGTTACTTTTGAAATGAAATGCCACCATTTACTAGCTATGTGAATTTTGGCAAGTTATTTAAAATTCCATACCTTAGTTTTCTTAACTACAGAGTAGAGGAAAATGTTACTCTCCTATAGGGTTGTTTTGGGTGTGAAATTATCTAATGCATTAAAGGGCTAAGTACACTGGCTACTTAATACTAAGCTGCCTATAAATGGAGGCAAGTCCCTAAAATCAGCACTTACTACTACGATTAATACCATTCACTTGGAAATGCAGATTTTCTCATTTTCCACCAATCTGATTTTCTGAACATTTAAAAATATTTTTGTGGCACAATTCACATACAACTGGATCCATTTACAGCATATTTTGATGACTCTGACAGCTGAATCGTCATGTAACCACTACCACAGTCAAGCTACAGAACATTCCCATCACCCTCAATGTTCCCTCACAGTCCTCTTTGCAGCTGATCACTCTCCCAGCCCCCAGGAGCAACTGACCTTCTGTCATCACAGATGAGCATGCATTTTCTGGAACCTGATCAGTGGAATAATATAGTATATACTCTTTAGCACTGACTTGGCACGTTTTTGAATGCTATTGGGTATATCAGTAGTTTGTTACTTTTCAGTGCACGGATTCCATTACATGGATATACCACAATTTGTTCAACATACATATGCTGTGGATTATATACAATACCTGTTGTTTATTATATGGTGTCCATTCTAGTTTGGGGCTACTTTGGATAGTGCAGCTATGAACATTCATTTACATAGTTTTGGGTGACATTTTCAATTCTCTTGGGTTTATATCCAAGAGTGCAATTGCTGAGTCATGTGCTACACCTGCTTAACATTTAGAGGAACTGTCAACTGTTTTCCAATGTGGCTGCACCATTTTACAATCCCAGCAGAAATGTAAGAGGGTACTTATTTCTCTACATCCTTGCCAAGACTTGTATCTTTTTTATTTTAGCCATCCTAATGTGTGTGAAGGGGGTATCTTGTGGTTTTGATCTGAAATTCCCTAATAATTAATGACACTGAACATACTTTCATGTGCTTATTGGCCATTCATATGTTTCTTTTATGAAACATCTATCAAAATCTTTTGGACATTTTTATTGGTCCTACTACTGAGTTGTAAAGGTTCTTTATATACGCTGGATACAAATTCTTTGTCAGATGTATGTATTGTGAATATTTACTCCTAGTCTGTGATTTACTTTATGTTCTTTATGGCATCTTTTATGAAGGTTAAGTTTTATATTTTGATACACCCAATTTATTATTTTCACTTTTAGTAAACAGGTGTAGACTTTATCGTGGTCAATGTGATGGACCATTCTTTGGGGGGTAGTGGATTATGTTATTCTCTTTAAAAACCATTCCTATATTTAACAGGCAGATTGGAGAAGCGATAGCTCAGTTTCTCAGAAGAAATGTTTATGGCTTAGTCAATAGTTTTAACTATGCCATTTGTTTAAATAAGTGCATTTACTTTGAGGATGGTATCTTACTAACAGTTAGTAAGGGAACCAAGTGTTGTGTTGTTTCCCCCTTCAAAAAGCCTTTTCTTCTCAACATGTCCCAGCACCTCTGATTTCAGAGACAAAACTATGTGCAAAGCACAGGTGGTGGGAGACTATGGATTGAGGACAGTCTTCAGCTAGAAATGGGTCTTTTCCATTTCTTAATTAGTAAGTGTGAGAGCTGATAATTAGACCTGCACGTAAATTTTCCTAGACTGGAAAAGGTCTCTGCTTTCCCGACTTCAGAAGGGCCTCATTTCCCCTTCTTCTTCCCCATATATTCAGTGCCTACCTCCTTGTCTGAGCAGGTGGGAAGCTGCTGGTTTTCACTGTTACAGGGAAAACAGGAGCAGAGATACCAAGGGGAGGAGGAAATCTTGCTTCCTTGGAGTCCATCTTCCTGGGTTGAGAAGAGGCGTGGGATCGAGCATCCAGTGGCAATCAGATGCTCTGCAGTCCTCTGTCAACCTCTCTAGTGTCCCGCTCACGGTGACGTCTTTCGTACTGTCCTGAGGACCACGGAGAGAGCAGCTCCCTGCAGCCGCTCCCAGCACCGTTGGTTTCCGCCCAGGTGGAAACAGTGGCTTCGAGGAGTTGGCGGGAGCACCTGTGTCCCTGCTCAGGATGGTGTGAGGGGCCCTCAATGACTTCTCTTACGATTTGAACTCTTAAGAAAACTTTTTTTCCCATTTTCTCTTAGATGTTTCAAAACTTTAGCTTTTACATTTAGTGATGCCTTTTGAGTTCCTTTTGAATATAGTGTGAGATATGGGACCAAATTTTTTTTCCCTCCCCATAAAAATATCCAGATTTTAAACCTTTTCTCATTGAATTTGATTTGCATCTATCCTCACAAAAATATCACAGTATTTATTAGTGCAGTATTACAGTAAGCTTTAAAATCAGCATGATTTCCCCAACTTTGTTCACTCTGAAAACTGCTGTGGTTATTCTAAGGCCTTAGATTCCTCATAAATTTTAGATCATCTTGTCAATTTCCACACAGAAGCCCAAGGAATTTCATTAGGGTTGCAATGAATCTAAAGGTAAATTTGAGAATTGCCATTTTAACATTGAATCTTCCCATCTTTCACCATGGTACGTGGTTACTATGTATTCTTTATTATGTGTTCTGTGGTGGTTGAATTATGCACTCCAACAAAAACATGTTCTTATTCTGAATCTGTATTCTTACTGGTGTGAAGCCATCTGGAAACAGTGCCCTTGAAAATGCTACTTTTAGTTTAGGTGAGGCCAACTGGAGTCAGGGTGGGTCTTAATCACGTTACTGGAGGCCTCCTAAAGAGAAGAAGGGAAGCCGTCAGCCAGAGAGGGCCACACAGAGAAGTCACAAGTCAGAGGACACTGGAAGAACTGACACCAGAGAGAGAGATCGCTGTGTGACTGGAGGCAGAGATGCAAGCCAAGGAACCCCAGGGACTGTGGTAAGCCAGGACACTCCTGGAGAAAGCACGGCCTTGCTGACACCTTGATGTTGGATTTCTAGCCTTGGAAGCTGTGGGCTAATAAATGTTTGTTGTTTAAGCCATTAAACAACTGTCACAGCAGCCTGGCAAACTAAGACATGTTCTCTAATTTCTTACAGCAATGTTTTATAGTTGTCACTATACGTATCTTGCAAATATTTCATTTAGTGTATTCCTAAGTATTTCATGTTTTTGTATGCTGTTGTAAATAGAATTGCATTGCTGATTTCATTTTCTAATTGAAACGATGCTAATACATACAGGTAAAATCAGATTTTGTATATTGACCTTATATTCTGCGACCTTACTAAATCTCCTTAGTTCTATTAATTCTTCTGGGGGGTGGGTAGGGGGGTGGGGTAGATTTGAATTTTTGAAGAGGAAAACTTTCATCATTTAAGAGATTGTTTTCTTGATTCTAAAAGTAATATATATTCTTTGAGGAGACTTTGATAAAAAACAGAGAAGTTAAAAAAAAGATAAGCAAACCCAAATTCCTTCAATATGTAGGTTAACCACTATTAATCTTTTGACAAGGTGCCTAACAATTTTTATCAATTCATTTCAGTTTTTTACAATGCATTAATTTTTACTTATTTGAGTTTACTCCATACCGACAATTATTTATCATGCTTTTTTCATAACACAATACACCATCAACATTTTCCCTGTCACCAAAATTTCTGTGTACATAATTTTAAGGTCTGCATAATATTCCATTACTTGGACATACCGTAAATAACCACTATGCTATTATACCACTTTCTGTAAGTTTTGCACTATTATAAGTAATGTTTCAATTATTATCCATAGACATGTATCTCTGTCCACATTACAGGTTAGGTCCTTAGCATGATAATGACACATATAGCACTTTTTAAAGCATCTCATTCATATTATCTGTTTATACAACAACCCTATGAGGTAGATTCCAGTGGTAGGCCCATTATACAGCTGAAGAAACTGAGCCACAGGTCATCAGAAATTCTGAAAGGTGCAGATAAAAGTGGGGCTAGGGCAATGTACTCCAAGATGCTGTATATGCTCTAAATTGGCATCCTCTCTAGGGCACTGTGTTTTCCATAGCCAGGATTCATGGGTCCAGGAATCAAGGAGTGGAAATGGGAGTGGCATCACTCATAATTACTCCTAGTGATCCACTAGAAACATTTATTGCTTCCTACCTGCGATCTTAAGCCCTGCTGGTCCACAGGTCTTAGTACCAAAAGGAGGATGCTCCACCACGGGACACGATTCCACTGAACTGGAAATTAAGGCTGCCACACGGCCCCTCTGTGCTCCCTGAATCAACAGGGAGAGAAGGGGATTACTGTACTGGCTGTGGTGATTGATCCTGATTACCAAGGGGAAACTGGACTGCAACTACACAAGGAGGCAAGGAGGAATACACCTGGAATACAGGGGATCCCTCAGAGTCTCTCAGTACCACCACGCCCTGGAAATAAAATCAGTGAAAACCACCACGCAATCCAGGCAGGACAACTAACGATGAAGACCCTTCAGGAATAAGAGTTTAGGTCACCCTCCCAGACCAAGAACCACAACCGGCTGAGGTGTTTGCTGAAGATAAAGGGAACATAAAATGGGTAGTGGCCGGAGTTATAAATGCCAGCTACAACCACATGATCAGTTGCAGAAATGAGAACTGTAACTCATGAGAATTTCTTTCTTCATTCTGAAAGCATGTATCTGTGTGCATAAAATCTTTTTCTTCTCTGTCATCCCCTCATTAAAATTAGTTTTAAATCCTAGTATTTAAGTCACAGTATATGAGGGATGAGTGTCAATCACCCAAGAACTTCTGTCCTCTTCTGGAGAAAAGGCTAGTGCATCTTCACTTCATGTAGGACAGTTGTTATATTGGGCAGAAGTTAAGACAAACGTCTTTATTTGGAGAATAGGTATGATTTAAAGAAGTGTATGGATTCCAAGTTGATGAGAAATGGACTGTGATAGTTAATTTCATGTGCCAACTTCTCTAGGATATGGTGTCCAGTTGGTTTGGTCAAGCACTGGCCGGCTTGTAACCGTGAAAGTATTTTGTAGATGGGATTTGCATCTGTAGTCAGTTGATTGCATCTACAATCCACAGAAATTGTCCTCAGCAATATGGGTATTTTCCTCAACCAATCAGTTGAGGTCTTAAAAAACAGAACTGAAGGTTTTAGAGGTCAGAATTTCTGACTCAAGATCAGCTTTTCCTCCTGCTGGGATTTTCCAGCCAGCATGCTTCCCCTGGGAAATGTGGATTAGGGACTTCAGCATCACTTTTTTGGAGTTTCCAGCTTGCAGCGGCCTACCCAACAGAATTTGAACTTGCCAGTTGCCTGGTTCCATGAACCAACTTTCTATACTCTCCCTGTCTTCATAATAAATACTTCAATGGGTCTATCTACTCATCCATCCATCCACCTCCTGTTGATTCTCTTTCCCTGGAGAACCCTGTTAGAAAGCAGTTGAGGAAATTGAGTCACACATCATCAGAAATTTTGAGAGGTCCAGTAATGGACTACACACCTACTCCCAGAAAGCATAACCACTGCTTATACTGAAAGCCACTTCTGCTAGACTGTTATGTGTGCAGACGGTAAATAAGCATTAACAAGAGAAGAAGTAATTGAGGAACTTGAGATCCCGTTCTCAAGTGAGACCCTGGGGCAACTCGCTTTATCTAAACTGTACAATGAAGACTACAAGTTAGACGGTCTCTTATGCTCTTTCTAGTTCTCAAGTCTTAGAACAATCCTTTCAAGATTTTTCCTGAGACAGACATCAAGATCTGTCTTCTTGGTCTCAACAATATTCATTTATCAATCAAAATCCAATCACTAAACATCTAATAAATAAGCTAAAAAATGGCCAATCATGGTCAGTCCTACACACAGGATATCCATTTCCAGAACATAACAGAATTAAAATAGAACCTCACCCGGAAGATCGGAAAGCAGTGACACGAACAGATATCTGCACGCCAATGTTCATAGCAGCATTATTCACAATTGCCAAAAGATGGAAACAACCCAAATGTCCTTCAACAGATGAGTGGATAAATAAAATGTGGTATATACACACGATGGAATACTACGACGCAGTAAGAAGGAACGATCTCGTGAAACATATGACAACATGGATGAACCTTGAAGACATAATGCTAAGCGAAATAAGCCAGGCAGAAAAAGAGAAATATTATATGCTACCACTAATGTGAACTTTGAAAAATGTAAAACAAATGGCTTATAATGTAGAATGTAGGGGAACTAGCAATGGAGAGCAATTAAGGAAGGGGGAACAATAATCCAAGAAGAACAGATAAGCTATTTAACGTTCTGGGGATGCCCAGGAATGACTATGGTCTGTTAATTTCTGATGGATATAGTAGGAGCAAGTTCACAGAAATGTTGCTATATTAGGTAACTTTCTTGGGGTAAAGTAGGAACATGTTGGAAGTTAAGCAGTTATCTTAGGTTAGTTGTCTTTTTCTTACTCCCTTGTTATGGTCTCTTTGAAATGTTCTTTTATTGTATGTTTGTTTTCTTTTTAACTTTTTTTTCATACAGTTGATTTAAAAAAGAAGGGAAAGTTAAAAAAAAAAAAAAACAAGGAAAAAAAAGATGCAGTGCCCCTTGAGGAGCCTGTGGAGAATGGTTTGATGGGTTGAGCCCTCTACCACAGGTTTTACCCTTGGGAAGATGGTTGCTGCAAAGGAGAGGCTAGGCCTCCCTATGGTTGTGCCTAAGAGCCTCCTCCTGAATGCCTCTTTGTTGCTCAGATGTGGCCCTCTCTCTCTAGCTAAGCCAACTTGAAAGGTGAAATCACTGCCCTCCCCCCTACGTGGGATCAGACACCCAGGGGAGTGAATCTCCCTGGCAACGTGGAATATGACTCCCGGGGAGGAATGTAGACCTGGCATCGTGGGACGGAGAACATCTTCTTGACCAAAAGGGGGATGTGAAAGGAAATGAAATAAGCTTCAGTGGCAGAGAGAATCCAAAAGGAGCCGAGAGGTCACTCTGGTGGGCACTCTTACGCACACTTTAGACAACCCTTTTTAGGTTCTAAAGAATTGGGGTAGCTGGTGGTGGATACCTGAAACTATCAAACTACAACCCAGAACCCATGAATCTCGAAGATAGTTGTATAAAAATGTAGCTTATGAGGGGTGACAAGGGGATTGGGAAAGCCATAAGGACCACACTCCACCTTGTCTAGTTTATGGATGGATGAGTAGAAAAATAGGGGAAGGAAACAAACAGACAAAGGTACCCAGTGTTCTTTTTTACTTCAATTGCTCTTTTTCACTCTAATTATTAATCTTGTTATTCTTGTGTGTGTGCTAATGAAGGTGTCAGGGATTGATTTGGGTGATGAATGTACAACTATGTAATGGTACTGTGAACAATCGAAAGTACGATTTGTTTTGTATGACTGTGTGGTATATGAATATATCTCAATAAAATGAAGATTAAAAAAAAAAAAAAAAAAAAAAAAAGACATAATGCTGAGCAAAATAAGCCAGGCACAAAAAGAGAGATATTGTATGCTACCACTAATGTGAATTCTGTGAAAAATGTACAATGTTTTATACTGTAGAATGTAGGGGACCTAGAGATACCAATTAGGGTAGGGGGAATGATAATCTAATAAGAACAGATAAACTATGGAGGGTAATCTCAATGTTATGGGAATGCTCAGGAATGATTATGGTTTGTAAACTTACTTGGATATAGTAAGATCATGTTGGAAGCAATAGAGTTATTTTAGGTTTTTTTTTTTTTTCTCTTATTCCTTTGTTTTCTTAGGGGTTGTTAATTTTCTTGGGGTATGGTAGGAACATGTTGGAAGCAATGTAGCTATTTTAGATTATTTGTTTTTCTTACTCCTCTGTTTGGACATGGTTTATTAATTTTCTTGGGGTATGGTAGGAACATATTGGAAGCAAAGTAGTTATTTTAGGTTATTTGTTTTCCTTAATCCATTGCTTTGTTTGAAATGTTGTGGGGTTTTTTTGGTTGTTGTTTGCCTGTTTGTTTTTAATTTTTTGATAAACAAAGTTTAAAAATTGAAAAAAAAATCAGTAGAAAAATGGGAGTAAAAACTAAATGACAAATAGGGTGGGATGGGGAGATGGTTTGGGTATTCTCTTTTCATTTTTATTTTTTATTCTTATTCTGATTCTTTCTGATGTAAGGAAAATGTTCAGAAATAGATTGTGGTGATGAACGCATAACTATATGATCATACTGTGAACAGTTGATTGTATACCATGGATGACTGTATGGTTTGTGAATATATTTCAATAAAACTGAATTTAAAAAAAAAAAAAAATAGAACCTCTTCCCGAATCTC
This sequence comes from Choloepus didactylus, assembly GCF_015220235.1. Classification (NCBI taxonomy): domain Eukaryota; kingdom Metazoa; phylum Chordata; class Mammalia; order Pilosa; family Megalonychidae; genus Choloepus; species Choloepus didactylus. The sequence goes on from NC_051329.1 coordinate 121,181, forward strand.
TTTTGGGCCATGGACTGATGAGATAATCTCAAGATCGGGATCCCACCCTTGTAGGGAACACCCTTGATACAAACCAGTTTTGCATACAAAGGAAAAAGTGGCTTATTGTTCCTCGAAAATGAGTCATGTACTACTTTAGGTCAGTGATTCCCACAGGCTGACGACTACTTATTTAGGAAAAGGAGGGAAATACGTGTGACTGGAAGGGATGTGAGAACTGAGTTCTTCTGAGCACTCAAGTAGGTTTAAATTAAGTGACACATGCTAGGCTAGGGCAATAATATCACTAATCACAGCTAATAACTATGAAGCATTTAATATATGTCAGGCACTATTCTAAGATGTGTATATGTTTGCTCATTTAATATTCACCACAATCTTATGAGGTAAGTACTACTATTATCACTATTTTACACAGGTTAGGCAAGAGAAGCAAATAACATGCCTAAGACCACCCAGCCAGCTAGGAGCAGACGCAGATTTGAACCAGGGTATTCTAATCCGAGTCTATGCTCTTAACCACTGTTTTCTTTATAAAGACTCACTTGGAGAGGACAGTGACCTTGGGAAGTGCTGATTTCCCTTGTTCTCAATATTGTGCAGGTGAATGCACCCACTCCAAGGAGGCCCTCCCTGATCTGTCTAAATGCCTACTGTTTTATCTAGGTCCCAATGCCCAGAAAGCTGCTATAATTCTATATTGTCAGGGACCTTTCACACCATGTCTCAAAAAGTGAACTCTATGTATGACCCAAAGCAACATAGAATTCAGGGGAAAGTTTGCAGCAGAGTGTCCCTAAGCTTCCTTCATGGCAGAACTGAGAAACTGTATATTCTTTTTTTAATATTTAAAATTTTTTCAAATGCAAATTATTGTAACACTGAGTAATCTATAAAAAAAGAAACTCACTCATAATCCCATTATCTAACAAATCAATTCTGTTCATTTATCTATAAGCACTCTTTCAATTCTTGCCCACATGCAAATATATTTCTAAAAGGACACTACTAGTAGTGTAAATGTGTTGTTCTCTAGTTCCTTTACGTTTTAAACATATTCCCAGCTGCTGTGCAAAATGTGGTTTATGCCAGACACATAAAACGGATTAAATCTACTAAGTGTCTCAGAAGAGAAGGACAATAAAGTCAACAATGGCATACTAACCTACTGGATGTTACTTTCCATCTTTTGTTGCAACAACTGTACCAATTTTGTTTTTTTACTCTTTCCAGAAAGACCTCTCTCTACAATAGCATTCTCACCTATCATTTTGAAGGATGTAATAAAGCCGGGTCATTTCTCAACAACTTGCCTACTTAATGGTTCCTTCTCAGAGTCAAGCATTAGTGCTTGGTAAAGAATGCTCCCCGGCCAACAACTTTTGTAGAAATTTGTGGAAAGAAAATCTGACTATTTGTGTATTGAAATGTAATATTCAGGTTTTCTTTTTCCTCCAGGACTAGCTCTCTAATGCACCATAGGGATAACAACAATTAAAGCATTTCTAAGTAGTAATGATGAAAGCATTTCTACATGGGTTCCACTCATACAGCTTCTCTCCAGAATGACTTCTCTTATGCAACACTATTGCTCTCAATGAATACTTTTCCATATTCATTATATTAAGTGTTTTCCCCAATATGACTTGACTGGTACCTAAGGTTAGCACTATTAACAAGAACTGTCCCACACTGATTACATGCTAAGAACTGCTCTCCAGTATGAGCTATTTGATGTACTATAAATGGAGAGTTCTGGCTGAAGATAATTCCACATTGATTACATTTATAGGTCTCTTCTCCAGTATGAATCCTTTGATGCTTAATAAGGTCATTCTTCCGGATGAAGGCTTTCCCACACTGACAGCATTCATATGGTTTCTCTCCAGTATGAATTCTCTGGTGCACAATGAGGGCAGAACTCTGGCTGAAGGACTTTCCGCAATCATGACATTCATACGGTTTTTCACCAGTATGGGTTCTCTGATGCGAAAAAAGGTGAGAGCTTCGACTAAAGCATTTTCCACAATCTTTACACTCAAATGGTTTCAGTCCAGTGTGAATTCTATGATGCACAACGAGATGAGACCTCTGGCTGTAAGACTTCCCACATTCATTACATTCATAGGGCCTCACTCTAACATGAGTTCTCTGATGCAAAACAAGGTGTGTGCTCTGTCTGAAAGATTTTCCACATTCAGGACATTCATAGGGTTTCTCTCCAGTATGAGTTCTCTGATGCCTTATAAGCCTAGAGCTATGAACAAATGCTTTCCCACACTGATTACATGTATAAAGTTTGTCTCCTGTATGAGTCCTCTGATGCGTAACAAGGTGAGAGAACCAGCTAAAAGATTTCCCACATTCTTTACATTCATAGGGTTCCTCACCAGTATGTGTCTTCTGATGTTCAATGAGGTGAGAACTCCGGCTGAAGGATTTTCCACATTCTTTACATCCATAGGGCTTCTCTCCAGTATGAATAAGCTGGTGCCTGGTAAGATTAGAGCGCCAGCTGAAGCATTTTCCACATTCCTTACATTCATAGGGTTTCTCTCTATGTATGCCCTTTGGTAGACCAAGGGATGTACCATCAGTAAGGGAATTATCACTCTTAGGGTACTTGTAGGGTTTGTCTCCTGCTCCAGTTCTTGAAAACTGAATAAGGTGAATGTTTTGACAGAAGGTTTGACTGCATTCATTACTGTTACTTCTATAGTTTTCCTGATGACTACTAAAAACTAAACCATTCTTAAGGCTCTTAATATGTGAATCCTGTTTATGGAAATACTCTCTAAGTACTAGCTGAGCAGGAAAAAGACAGTTTCCCCCATATTTACCATTTTCACAGATTCTGTCCTGAGTAAGTACTTTCTTTTGGGTGAATGCCACTTGTCTCAAATGTTTCTCTTGGTTTTCCTGAAGCTTTTCCAATTGATCTTCACCTTTCCATACTTCTTCTAATGACAAATACCAGAGATCATTCCTTGCCATTCCTCCCATTTTAATGCCATAGGATTGTTTATCTTCCGAAGTGCTCTTACTGGAAACTGATGATTTAACTTCAACTGCAGTCTCTGAATCTGAAAGAAATGAAAAAATTTTGTGTAACTAAGAAAGTATTAAGGTTAGAGCGGGGGATGTATGTAGAGACAAAGTATGCAAAACATATGTAGAGTTGCTTTCAAGTATGGTTTTGTAACCTTGACAGACAATGAGAAAGGGATGGATGGAGCAGTAAACACACCAGACTACACAGTATACACAGGAAGCAAGGAGGACAAGGAGAAATCAGAGGGCTCACCTATGACAGATGGGATCAGGATATTAATCGGCAGAGGTGGGAGTAAGGGAAATACCACAGAAAGGACTAGACTCCCACTACTTACTCCAAACACTAAGGACATAAGTTCCTAACATGTCTGCTTGTTTCCAGGTCATTCCCCTGACTTCCGTTCTTGAAACCACTGCCGACTTAATACGCCTGTATCATGACTGTAGTCATACATGAAGCAATGCCTTTTATCCACATCACCAAAGGACTCCTGAATAACACCTGGACGACTGACAAAACAGATCTCTCAAAGATATGAACATGATAGGCTGAAAAGAGCACTGCACAGAAGTTACCCAGATAGAGGTTCTAATCTTACCTTAATCACTGCTGGTGATGAATTTAGAATTTAGACATGTTGCTAAACTTTTCTGTACCTCATTTTGCTTATCTGTAATCCAAGGATGATGATATTTGTCTTGGGTACTATATATAAGTTATGAGCCCACCACAGTTCTGGCACTGTGTGTGTGGCTGAAGCAGTAATATTTAATAATAATGATAATTGTTCCTGTTTTCTATTTTGATTCCTTTGTTCTGAGATGTTAGGATTTAGCAACTGACAGATCTAACACTGTAGGATCCTAACTTAGAACCTGGACCTTACATATTTTATCCTGATCTTCCTGTCTCTCTGCTACTCATGCATATTACTGTAAATTCTTTCCTCCTGCTTATGCGCATACATTTGTTTCAAAATGCCTTTCAGACAAAATCTTTGGCCCTGAACCTAGAAATAACACTATTTGTAAATATTCCCTCTTCCTACACAAGCAGGCTAGTATTCTACTCTTATCTGCAAATATGCCCTGCTTCTGCGTGCCTAGAACTTCCTTCTCTGTACAACCCCCTGCCCTGGGTCCTTAATCTCTTTTCATTCCCAACTTTGCTAATTCCTAGTTTCTTCTCCTATCCTAATGATTACCAATAGGAAACACACTCTCTAGCACATAAGAATCTCATGCAGAAGATTTTCAAATTACAAATGCCAACTTGAAGGTTCTGAAACGAACATGTGTGACGAGGAATGGGGACTGAGCACTAATGGAGAACAACTCTGAGTGGAGTGTGTTGAGCATATAAATGGGGCACTTTCGTTTATTTAAGTCCTAAAAATCATCAATGTATCACCTAACATGACCACTTAAGTATGTGCCTTCAAACTCGGTAACACTCATTAATAAACTAACTCTTCACCTGAATTTTCAAAGCCATTACTTGTTATAATTAAGTTCCTACAGCTTTGTAGATTTCCTTAAATTCCCTATGTCTTACGTGTGGAGTTTCAGTATTTCTTTTGACAATGAATTCTCAAAAAAAAAAAAACAAAAAACTATACTACTAAATCTAGTTAATGACTGTCTATTATTTTGGAATACTACATCCATTGTCAGTATACATTCAGGAAAGCTTGCTGAATCAATGAACAAACAAATGGAACTAAAGGGAAAAAGAAAGAAAACAGAACAATTTATTTCTCATGGCCCCAAAGCAGTTGAATAATCAAGTTCTTAACAAGATACTGAAAGACCTGCGCTTGAGACAGGAATTTGATACAGTCCTCTACAAAGCCAAACTTAAAGTAAAAAACAATTTATGATCATATGTCAAAGTTGAATGGTAGAGATTTAAACTAAGCAGAAGCTCAGACAAGGAAAGGAGCTGTACTTAATGGAAAGAGTATACAAAAGGTTTCACAGAAAAGGACTTGAGGTTAAACTTAAAGGATGAATAAGAACCAGATACATTTTGTACTCAAAGACTGAGATGCAGGGAAAAACCCGGTCTATGTGGACATTAGTTGTTTGAGGAACAGCCTACATGGGGTCACTGGCAAGTGTCCTATCCATTCTGCACCACAGGAAATGGGTTATTTGAATTATTTGATTCAGAAAGCAGTATCTAAGATGACTTAGAAGATATATCCGGCTTGAAAATAAGCCAGAAAAAAGAACATTTATAGAGAATAAAAGTGTGGGAAGAAGAAAAACTTTGTTTTTTGACCTAGAAGGCTGATTCTCCCAGTGACATAGTATACACAGGGAGGCTGGGAAAAGGGTTTGTTATGAAGCCATTTACATTTTAGAGATACTGAGATTAAAATGAAATGGCAACGAATCAAAGAAACATTAAATACAGAGCTAGAGTAGAGTGGGAAAAACAGACGCGGGGTTGGTAGTTGGAGAGCAGTGACTTGGAAAGCAGGAGAGTTAAATCAGTGGGAATTTGCAAGTCCTTTGAAGCAGTTTTCTAATTGGTCCCAAAAAAACTCTCAGAAGAGAGCCTGGTGAGGGAGTCCTGGGGCAGAGTTTACAAAGAAAACCAGAACTGAGGCCATGGGAATGGTCAACAGTGAAAGGGAAAAGAGAGGAAAAGATATATAAAATGACTCTGAAAAATGAGAGAATGGGGTGCTATTGTTAGTGGTAACAATCAGGAAAGTAAGAGAAACGGGGATGAAATCAAGCACATTAACAGAAAGATAATTTTCATGAAAAAGAAAGACTCCTTTGTCTCTGAATACAAACGGAAGTGTGACGAGAATGCACAACAGTAGTGAGGAAACAGACTGAGTCTCCTACTCCTACCCTTCGTTGGATTGCCGGGCTCTTTCTCACCTGGACAGATCTCTTGGCCAATTATTCCTTTCTCCACCAGCCATGGCTCTTCACCTTTCTCCAGCTGGAGGACCATGTCTGGTTTGGGAAGCCAATGCCCTGTTCACAGTAAAAGACAAAGAATTTGGTGAGGGTCGGGGAGGTACGGGCGGTAGAAAAAGCAGCCGCCAGATTCAATCCCAATTCTTTGGTCCTCAGAGACTAAGAAGGGTAGATAAGGTGAGGACGCAAATGCAGCAAACAAAATATGCCCTTAAAAAAATTCAACAAATTAAAACTAGTTTTTTCATAAAAGCAGTAGAAGTACAAAAAAACTATGTCCCAAAGAAAACAGGCCCCTGATCCCCAAGCCCAAGTTCCTGATACATGTTTCAGGTTCTTCGGAGTTTTTTAATCAGTGAAGAAACGAAACTGCCACAATGAGTATATCCTCCTTTAAAAGCAGAGGCTCAGCTCACCCAGGGAAACCAGGTTCCTGTAGTTCTCAAGCATCACGTCTTTGTACATGACCCGCTGAGCAGCGCTCAGCAGCTTCCACTCCTCCTTGGTGAAGTCCACAAGTACATCCTTGAAGGTCACCAGGGTCTAAAACATCAAACAAATTTTTATTGAACCAGATGTATATTTTTGCCCTCCCTTTCCTGCCTGGTTTTTGACAGGAAGAGAGATTAGGCTGATAGCACTGGGGTAGGGAAACAGGATGGACAAGAATTTATAACAGGAATAAGTCACATTATTTTGAGGGTTTCAGGTCAAGTCTTACAAGGAATGGCTATTGCACACCTACTGTCCAAAAACAAGCTCCACATTGGGCTTGAGGTTTAGAAAATGTCAGAACCACCTTGATTTAAAACAGGTTTGTTAAAAACAGCTTTAGCAGGGAGAATCAGATGCCAAAAATTAATCTATTTTTATAGTATGTAAAATAACCTAATTTGTGGCAGGAAAAGAGAGGAAAAACAGTCTTGAATTCAGGTACAACTTCAAGGATTAAGACTCAATAGACTTACCACCTGAGCCATTCTTTATTACCCAAAAAAATTATCTAAAACATTTTTTTCATAAACATTGGTAGTCATGATGTTGGTTGATTTTTTTTGAAGTATTCCATTTTGACTCCCTTCTCAATTCCTTTTGTGTATTTTTTTAGATGATTTTTTAGTGGTTACTTTGAGGATAATCAACATCCTAACTTTTTATCAATTTAGTTTGAATTGATACCACCTCAGATTCAAGGGCATATAAAAACTCTGCTTTTATATAATTTTCCCTCCCCATTCTTGTCTTTCTTGCCAAAAATTACACCTTTATACATCGTGTGCCCCAAAACATAGATTTATAATTTTATTCATTTGTATTTCAAATCATGTAGGTATACAATGTGGAGTTACAAACCAAAAATACAATAATATTGGCTTTTATGTTTATCTCCGTAAGTACTGCAATCAGAGAAATTTATGTCTTTGTTTAGCTCTGAGTTACATCTAGTGTCCTTTCATTTCAACCTGAAGATTTTCCTTTAGTATTTCTTGTAGGGCAGGAATACTGGTAATGAATTCATTCAAATTTTCATTAGGAATGCCTCAATTTCTCCTTTTTTTTTTTTAGGGAAAAAGAAAATGTTTTTATTAGTAATGTATATTAAGGTCACATTTATATAAAAACAGGTTGCTATCAAGGTCATTCAGTTAAAAAACCACTGAACATAGCCAATTGTGCAATCTGAATAATGAAGGAAGAAAATAAGTCACCAGTGCTTTTTTTTTTCCCTTTATATACCAAACTTAGCCACATTACATGGCGCTCAGAAACATGGCAAATTTTTCTTAATGTCACTTTTGTAAAGCCAGAACTTCTGATAATGTATTACATAAAATTATAACTAAACTATATCATAAACTGAGTGACTCCTAAAGTATCTTTTTTTCCAGTGACCCCCTTAAGAAAAAAGTACCTACATTCAATACATTGTCCATTTTTGAAACATTTCCCACATTTCTAGCTCATTTTAAAAGCCTTATTTAGTAATAAAACCAATCCATTTCTAATAGCTAAGTGGAACAATTTTTAAATCCAGAGGGTCTTAAAAATCAATCAACTTGACACAACTTCCCAATTCCAGCCATGCAGTAAACCATAATTCAAGCTTCAATTTTTCTCTGAACATATTCTACTTTACCAAAATGAACTCCCATCCTGTACCTATGAACAAGAAGGAAACTGTATTTAAAATAATATTAAAGGCAAAATCTTATTATTTAGTATTAGATTAATAGTCTATAATACTAATCTTAAAAATATCTATAGTTGCGACCTCTCCAACTTGCTGATTCCCAAGGAGATTAATGAGATGTAATTAATATCTAAACTTAGAGCAGTCATTTGGGACAAACTCTGTTACCAACAACTGCATCGTAGTCACAAAGATAAACCTATCATCCTTCATAGTTCTGTCTAAGGTTAAAGAGCATAGTTTGCAATAAATTTTCCAGTAATTCTGAAAAACTGAATTAATGTCTATAAAAAGACTACTTTTTATAACACTTTATGAAAATAGACTAAAGACTGAGTTGTCTTATTTGGAATTAGCACCTAGCACCATATCTGGCAATGTAAATATCATTAAGTATTTATGGAGTGAATAAACAAATGACAAACAAATAAGCAATCCAATGCACTGCTACCACGCATCTCCTTATTATATGCTAAGAACGAGTATTTAAAATTATACATAATAAAATGGCATACACTCAAACTATTTTTTTCTATTCTAATAATAAGCACTGAAAGAAGTACTCATTTAACAATTCCCAATTTAACAGAATGCAGAATTGGACCTCCACAAACCTAAATTTGGCTAATGATTTTCTGGAAATGTATGACATTTTTCACTGAATCTTTTCTGTATGAAATTAAAAAACATAGAGAAATGCAAGTTACAAGTTTCTTTGCAAGAAATAACACAAAGGCATGTATACTACACTTGATCTTAATTATAACATTTCTATCATAAAGAAGTTACTTTAAAGAAAACAGCTAGAAATTTGAGAGAATGAAGGTGAAGAAAGGAGTGAAATAACTATAAATGTTCTTCCACTTCAAAAACTGTCTGACATGAGTGCCAGAAGATACTTTCTGCCTTTCTCAGTGACTTCCTCTTCATGTGTCATAGAAAAAGTTCAACATGTCTTACAAAATCTATTACATTTTAAGACCATTTCCAATATCTGCTACCATAAATCAAGAAATCCATTATTCAAGGTTACTTATGGAGAATTAATCACACAGAAAATTTTAACAACTCCTTTTTCAGAAATTAAAGTACTTTACTGTACTTGGCATTCCTACACATGATGATGTGGATTCAAAGACTGGAAGCATTAAGAACATATAATTAAAATCATAGGCTTAGACATTTTTAAAAGTTTAATATGTAGAATTCTCTGCAACAAATATTCCCAAAAGATAAATCAGAACAGAAACACAATGTAATCTCCTTTGGATTTCTCCTTCTTCTTAAGCAGGATTAAATAAATTGTTTCAAAACACTTGTATGTACTTGACATAGCCTCAAAGACATATAAGCAAAAAATCTAAAAAAGTGACGTCAACAAACCATGGGCAGTTATCTAAAGCAATATGCATCAAGAACAAAACCTCATGAATTTCTTTATTTGTGATGGTTTCTAAAATCTATCTTCCTAATTTGAAGGGCAAATTTGCACAAAAGAGAAAAATAAACAGCTTAGCTACACAAAATTTACAGCCTATTCTTTAAACAGGGTATAGCCATTATGCTAAAATTCAGCCATCCACATACAACCTCACTTCCCACCTAAAAGAAAATGAGAACAGAATGCATTTTATTTTAAAATGGGACATAGAGGCAAAGTGGCAGGAATTAAAGTATAACCCTACAGTTTTAATTTCATGCTTTGACTATAAAAAAAGTAATAATTCCTAAAATCATGAAAAAGAGATGAAATAACCACAAGGAAAAAAAGGACATTTAAGCTATTTCGTTTTTTCTTAATATTATGTAGTGAAAACAGTTGTACGTATAACTTCAGTCTTCAGATGATAGATTTCATAAGATCATTATTCATTTACAATAGTATAAAATGTTTACAAACATTAAACTTCTATTTCATAGTTGTTTATAAAACAGTACACGAAAGAATGACCTATATAAGGAAATAAGAGTCTCATCAAAAAAGACAGTAAATTATGAATGTAAAATATACCACAATGCTAAAACTCTCATAGCTCTCTATAGGAAAATCAATAAAGATAACTTAATCTTTCTCAAAAAAAAAAGCATTTAGCAATAGAAATTTAAAGTGTAAACAACTTTATATATTAATTCTAAACAGGAATACATTTAAACATTGCATTGCCACATAGTCACCCTCTGTTTTGTGGAAAACAACAAAAATAAAGCACTTTTTGAATATATGTACTTCAAAATCAAAAGTTAACTTTTACTTTTCCCTTTATTGGCAACTTTTGATGCATTTCTTAGGCTTTGGTTCCCAAGGGCATTTTTTTTACAAATCTTGAAGCTGCACATCTGTCCACCTTGCCAACCTTTTTATTTTCTGTTATTTCTTTGACTCTGTTCACGTATACTCTGATTCTTTTCAATTGCTGCTTTACTGGATGTTCCTTAGTATTAACTCCTTGAGTTGTCAAATACACCCAAAACATTGAATTTAATGTGTACGCGGAAACTAAATTCACTTTTGCTTGTTCAAGTGGATCCACCTTCTGCAACAACTCAGAAATTTCTAGAAACAGCATCATGGTCTTGAGCATCTTATCCACAGCACCAATGAAATTCTCGAATGCTGATAAATACTCATGAATTTCTACTGGATAATCTTCATTTATTTCTTCACCTGCCATTATGACCAACTCGCTTGCCTTGGACCCCAGTCTCCTGAAAAGCGGTCGGATGGCAACAATGTCCTCTCCTTCATTTTTAAGTGATACTTTGCTGTATATATATATATTTCTTGGTTGACAGCTTTTTTCCTTTCAGCACTAAATATGGCTTTGTTAAAGAGAAATAGGCTGTTGATCTCATTAAGGATCCCTTGTACGTGACAAGTTGCTTCTTTTTGTGGCTTTTAAGATTCTGTCTTCAACTTTTGACAGTTTGATTACAATGCGAATTAGTATGGCTCTTTGAGTTTATCCTAGTTGGAGGTGACTCAGCTTTCTCTTTCGCCTTCCCCTAAGAGTCCCACAGTGTGTATGCTGGTCTGCCTCATGGTGTCCCACAAGTCCCTTAGGCTCTTCTCACCTTCCTTCATTCCCTTTTCTTTCATTTTCTCAGTCTGGATAATTTCAATTGTCCTATCTTGAAGTTCATTTATTCTTCTATCTGCTCACATCTTCTCTTGATCCCCTTTAGTGATTTTTTTTCAGTTATTGCAGTTTTCAGCTCCAGAATATCTATTTGATTCCTTTTTATTTTCTATTGCTTTGTTGATGTTCTCATTTTGTTTATACCTCTTTTCCCTGGTTTCCTTTAGTTCTTTGTCCATGGTTTTCTTTAGTTCTTTGAGCTTAACTTAAGAGTTGATTTAGTCTTTGTCTAATATGTATACTATCTGGGCTTCCTAAGGGACAATTGCTGTTGATTTTTTTTTTTTTTTTTCTGTGAATGGATCATAGTTCCCTGCTTCTTTGAATGCTCTGTGATTTTGTTGTTGTTGAAAACTGGATACTTTAATATTCAAATGTGTTTACTCTGGAAATCAGATGCTCCCCCTTCCCCAGGGTTTGCTTTATTAGACTGCTGCAGGTTGCAGTCATTCACTTGTTTAGTGTCTTTTCCTAGTTTTGCAAAGACTGTATTCCTTTCATGCATAGTTACTGAATTCTGTATTCCTTTAGTGTGGGTTCAGCTAGCATTTTGTAAGAGAATTCCTTGAACATCAGGAATTTTGAAAAACCACCAAACCAAACTAAACCAAACACACCTCTCCCAGTCTTTGTACGACTGGCTTTGTGCTGGGGCGTGCCTTCAACACTCAGCCATACCGCATCATCTCTGCCATAGCCTTCACTTTCTGCTTGCACTGAGCTTAGAGATCTTCCAAAGGTGAAAGATCCAGAGTCTTGTCAGGTGTTTCCTCAGCATGCTGCTCCCTGGATATGCACCCAGCTTTCTCAATTCCCCGGTATACACAGGCACTTCTGAATACCCTAATTTCCCAAAGAAACTAACTTCCTGGCTTTAGGCTATCAATTGTATGTCTCAATTGTAATCTTTTGCCCCAGGTGGCTGTGGGTTTTTCATTTGCTTTAGGACTACCTGGAGCAAGGCCCACCAGTTTTCAGCCTGAGAGAGTTCCAAGTTAAGCAAAGAAGAGAAAATATTGCTTCATTTAAAGAAGAAAAAAAAAGATGTCTTCAACAAACAATACAATGAGAAAGAAAACAGCAAAAAACATTTTTTATAACTTTGAAATAAAAGAGTTATAAGACAAAGTAGAAAAAAATATTCCAGAAAGTAGACTACAACAAAGAAACTGAAAATAAGAGAAAAGTTAAGAATATGAGAGAAATAGTACAAAAAGTCTGGATTCTAAGAAATAGGAAATGAGTACACAGAAAACAGAAAGAAATTATATTGGAATAATTCAAGAAAATTTCCAAAAGCTGAAGGGAATGAGCTGCTTAATTTAAGGGAAGTATCACAAGTTCCCAGTACAATGATAAAATTGGGCCTACAAGAACACAAATCACTAAAAGTTTACTAGGGCAAAGGAAAGACTCTGTTAGATACCAGGGAGGAATAAAAAACAGGATACATGAGTCAGAAATAAAAATGGCTTCAGACCTCTCAACAACAACCATACAAACAAAAGACAGCATTGTATTTAAAATTGTGAAGAGAAATAATTTTCCAGTCTTGAGTCACAATCCCTGCCAAACCCTCAACTGAATACAAGGGTGGAATAAAGATCCTTTCAGATACGCAGAGTCCCCAGAGTTTTCTTCCCATGCACCAGGAAGCAAGGAAGCTATACTCTATCAAAACAGAAGAATAAATAAAAAAAGAGGAAGGCAGTAAGGATATCAAAACATCTTATTATTAAAGATTACCATAGAAGCCTAGTGGCAGGGTAATACCCTGTTTCTCAATCTAGGGATGAGAACATTGACATCTGTTTTATTACTATTCTTTAAAGTGTACAAACACATGGTTTTGGTTTGCTAAAGCTGCTGGAATGGAATATACCAGAAATGGGTTGGCTTTTTCAATAGGGTTCTATTAGGTTGCAAAATTACAGTTCTAAGGCCTTGAAAATGTCCAAATTAAGATATCAAGAAGAAGATACCTTCTCTCTGGAAATCCGGGTTCCTCCGGCACATGGGAAGGCACATGGTGACGTCTGCTGGTCCTTCTCTCCTGGTTCAGGTTTTAGTGGTTGTCCCCAAATATCTCTGGGTATTTCCTCTCTTAAACTCATAAAGGACCCCAGTAAAGGGATTAAGACCCATCCTGAATGGGCTGGGTCACATCTTAACTGAACAAAAGGTCCCCCCCACAATAGGTCTGCCCCCACAGTAATGAATTAAAAGAACATGGCATTTTCTGGGGTACATAACACCTCCAAACCAGCACTCTCCACCCTCTGGACCCCCAAAAGACATGTTCTTTTGATACACAAACAACATTCATTCCATCACAATATCAAAAAAGTTTAAATCATTTCAGTAACAATAAATCAGTACAAAATCTTATCAAAATCAGTTACAGGCATGGTTTGTCCTAAGGAAAAAATTCACCTCCAGCTGTGGACCTGTGAAACTTAGAACTAAAATGTTATCTGCTTCCAATATACAAAGGAGGAACAATCATAGGATAAATGTTCCCATTGCCATAAGGAGAAATTGAAAGGAAAACAGGGGTCGCTGGACCCAAACAGCTCCAAAAACTTGCACGGCAAACTTCATAAGATTTCAAAGTCTGAGAGTCATCTAGAGAAAGACATTTGATCCTCAGGGCTTGAGAGAGTGGCAGGCCAACCTTCTCCAAGGGCTTAGGCAGTGGCCCTGCTCTCTCCCAACACTGGTGAGGGTTCCAACAACTCCAAGCTTTGGAGAGACCACTGTGTTCTCAGCTCCACCCTCTTCAAGAATTGGGGCAGCAGCCAGACTCTGCCATTTCTGGGGCACTCAACCTCCTTAGAACAGTGGGATAGTGGCCAGGCTCTCCCCAATACACGGAGAACATGCTCTACCCTCTCTGAGGCCTGGGTGGCAGCATTCTTCCTGAACAGTGGGGTGGCCAAGCTACCCTCAATTCCCTAGGCACCTGAGAGCCCTGAGGTGGTAACGCTCTTCCTGAACAATGGCAAGGAAGGCCTGCCCTTTGGAAACTCGGGCAAACTCACCCTCTCCATGTGCATGGGGGGGTTTGCTCTCCTGGCCCAAGGTTTCTTGACTCCAGACCTCAGCTTCCATCGTTCTGGCTTTGAAATCATTTTTCCTTCAAGCTATCCCTTTTCTGTCCCTTTAGTCCAAGCTGGCAGTGGTTCCATTTATACAGAACCTGCAACAAACTTTCCAGCTTAACATGCGGCACACAGGGGTCCTAACTATCAGACAATAGGACTTTCCACAAATCCTTTCTGGATAACTCCATCTCCAAGTCTGTTTCACACTGAGATGGCTAGCTGGTTAAATCCTCACATGGGGCTCTATTCTCTGGGGACTCACTTTCCAGAAATTTAGAATTTTCCAAACCATCAGTGTCTGGTTTCTTTGTATCCAAGAGTTCAGTTCTCAGCTTATCCCTTTCCTCTCACATTTTACTACAAGCTGTAACGAGAAGCCAGAATGCATTTTCCACATTTAGTTTTAAAATTTTCTCAGCGAGATAACCAAAATCATTGCCTTCAAATTCTACATTCCACCCAATACCAGAACTCAATTTTGCAAAATTCTCCCCCACTTTAAAACAAGGATCACCTTTCTTCCAGTTGGCAGTGACGCATTCATCATTTCTAAGGTCTCACTGGAAATACCTTTAGCGTCCATATTCCTACCAACAAACTCTTCAAAGTAATCTAGGCCTCTTCTATCAAGATTTTCAACAATCCTTCCAGAATCTTCCCCTTATTCATTTATAAAGCCATTCCAGCATTTTTGGTATTTGCAAATTGCAACACCTCACTTGTCGGTACCAAAATCTGTTTCCGTTTGCTAAAGCTGCCAGAATGAAATATACATGAAATGAGCTGGCTTTTTCAATAGAGTTTTATTAGGTTACAAATTCACAGTTCTAAGGCCATGAAAATGTCCAAATTAGAAGACACCTTCTCTATGGAAAAGCTGCTGGCATCTGGGGTTCCTCTATCACCTGGGAAGGCACACGGTGACATCTGCTGGTCCTTCTCTCCTGGTTCTGGTTTCAATGGCTGCCTCCATATGTCTCTGGGCGTTTCTCTCTCTTAACTTCATAAAGGACCCCAGTAAAGGGATTAAGCCCTGAATGGGCTGGATCACATCACAACTGAACCAAAAGATCCCACCCACAATAGGTCTGCCGCCACAGGGATGGATTAAAAGAACATGGCATTTTCTGGGGTACATAACAGCTTCAGAAGAGCACATATACTTTCTGAATTCTTCAGTACAAATTCATCATTCTCCAAAGTAATTTGTATTCTCTATCAGCATTTTTCTCACAAAATTGTTTGATACTGTGTCCATCATGATGATCATATTGGGATTGATCAGGAAGTGATAGCCTCACCTGGATTCACAATCTAGGGCTGCAGCTTGAAGTAAACAGTATAGACATTCTGAACAAGCAAAATGCACCAAGTGCTCCATCTGACTCCAGAGCCTTCTACTCTTTACCAAGACATGCTACTGCCTTTCCAACAATTAAGCCTCTTAATCCGGGGTGAACCCTCTATTTTACATCAGTCACTCACCACCTGATTGCTCAGTAGACCTGGTCATGTTCCCAAATGGTTGCACCCCAATTATCCTAAATGCAGTTCTACACACCGTTGTTTTCTTAATACTTTTTTTAATCTGTAAATATAAGATTTTATTAAAGTGTCTCACACAACTGTGGGGATGCATGGGTCCAAATTCCATAAGGCAGGAGGCATGATTCCAAATTCTGTATGGTACGCAATGAACTGGTAACTCTGATGAAAGGGTTCAATGAACTCCCCAGGAGATGCTGGCTAGCCAAAGAAGAAGGGAAGGTTCTCTCTCTTCTCCCTTAAAAGTCTTTAACTGATTTGATTAAATCCAGTTGACTGAATTCTCTCATTGCAGAAGACACACCTTCATTAAAGTAAACAGTCACAGATGTAGTCAATTGGTGACTTAATAAATCAGCCTTCTGGTTTTTTAATCAGCCGCAAATGCTCCTGCACTAACAGGTCGGTGCTCACTTGACCATACACCTGGGCACCATTACCTGGTCAAATTGACACATAACCCTGACCATCACAACCCCCACGTACATGTTTACTGCCTCATGATGGAAGTGATCACCAATGGCTTAGCAGTCTGGTTAGATTCATAGACAGAATGTGATAGAGAATCAAATATTCTCTATTGTAGCAAAGAAACCTTTGTAAATTGTTGGCATGGAGACACCATATATGTTACTCATGTTTATAGATGTTCTAGTTTGCTAATGCTGCCGGAATGCAAAACACCAGAGATGGATTGGCTTTTATAAAAGGGGGTTTATTTGGTTACACAGTTACAGTCTTAAGGCCATAAAGTGTCCAAGGTAACACATCAGCAATTGGGTACCTTCACTGGAGGATGGCCAATGGTGTCCAGAAAACCTCTGTTAGCTGGGAAGGCACGTGGCTGGCGTCTGCTCCAAAGTTCTGGTTTCAAAATGTCTTTCTCCCAGGACGTTCCTCTCTAGGCTGCAGTTCCTCAAAAATGTCACCCTTAGTTGCACTTGGGATATTTGTCCTCTCTCAGCTTCTCCGGAGCAAGAGTCTGCTTTCAACGGCCATCTTCAAACTGTCTCTCATCTGCAGCTCCTGTGCTTTCTTCAAAGTGTCCCTCTTGGCTGTAGCAGCTTGCTCCTTCTGTCTGATCTTATATAGTGCTCCAGTAATTTAATTCAGACCCACCCTGAATGGGCGGGCCAAAACCTCCATAGAAATTATCCAATCAGAGTCACCACCTGCAGTTGGGTGGGGCACGTATCCATGGAAACACTCAAAGAATTACAATCTAATTAACACTGATAGGTCTGCCCACACAAGATTAAATCAAAGATAATGGCATTTGGGGGGACATAATACATTCAAACTGGCAAAATAGATATGGCAAGGGTCTTATTGGGATGGATATCTTTGGAACGACATAGGCAATGAGGGATACACTAAACTGCTTTGCACAACCAATGAGGGTGGAGATCCTGGTGGGAGAGGCTGAGAATGATCACTTCCTGGAACATGAGGATAATGGACTTAATCTCTGTGACAGTCAAGAAATTGCTGAATTTCCCATGCCAGTGTCCACCGTAGGTGGAAACACCATTGAACAGGACATGCAAATTCTGACAACATGAAATTTTGGGCCCAGGAACATGGATTAATTCTCCTAATAAATTTCTAACATATAAAAATCAAGTTTTATTTTTACTTCAGATCCTGTGGCATTCCGAAAGTTAATAATGGCCTCTACTTTTCTTTTGCAAATTTACTAGTAGTTTCTATATACCAAAACATGTCATCTGCACACAAAAAGTTTCATTTTCCCCCACATTTTCTGCAATTTCTTTCCCTTCTTTGAATTATTATACTACATAAGACCATCACTATGTCTAAACATAATGGAAGTTAAGAGACAACCTTTTCTTGGTCTCTATTTAGGGTAAAGCTGTCAGTTTTTCAGCATTTCATAAAACACAAGGTGCAGTTTTGAGAACAGAAATACTTCCAGTGTCCCCAATTTTAGTAGGCAAGAATCCAACAGTCATTTAAAATTATGAAGTTAGCTGAAAATTTTTCAAATATGCATGTTCTGGATCATAATTTTTCAAATATTAATGACAAGGACTGAATTCCCATAGTTGGACCATCATAATGGCATTGCCCATTGGCCCTACACATTTTGGGATCTATTACCTCTTTGATTATTAAGAGATTATTTTAGTTGGTTCTGACTGGTACTCCCTAATGGGTCATTAGTGAGGGGAAATGGGAATTATCTGGAACTCTGCCTGACTCAGTCAAGAACTGC
Organism: Choloepus didactylus; assembly: GCF_015220235.1. Lineage (NCBI taxonomy): Eukaryota > Metazoa > Chordata > Mammalia > Pilosa > Megalonychidae > Choloepus > Choloepus didactylus. The sequence continues at coordinate 139,388 of NC_051329.1, forward strand.
ATGCAGGACCCTCTCACCCACTGATAAATACTGTTACCAAGATGAAGTTCTGTTCCCTTTAAGATAAAAAATGAAGCAAACATATCTCTTCCTATGCTTCAGATATTTAATCACTTACCTAAAAAATGTCCATTACTGATCCATTAGAGGCAACCACAGAAGTATATTCATTTACCCTAGAAGACTCGAAAATCACAGGCTTCACACCCTATTCCCAAACCAATAGTATTTCAACCATTGATCTTCATAACTAAGCCACCAAATATCCAGTAATTTGCCCAATCAAACAATATCCCTCACAAAGACACAATAAGTCTATGCAGATAGATTACATTCGTATGGCTTCTCTCCACTGTGCGTTATGTTTCCTCCCAAATTTCTGAATAAATGATTTCCCCTGAGTTCATATTAAACACATTCACATCATGAAATTTCTGGATCTCTCTGAAGGGATGCCAGCCTCCTAATAAAGACTTTTCCCTCTTTTATCATGTTTTCATGATTTTCCCGTCTTATTTCATGTTTTCATTGTTATTACTAAATTCAGTATTTTTAGCACATTGTCTTGTTTTTCACTGAATGATAGTGCACAGTAATTACAGACCCAGTGTTTCATTCCTATGGAGACCACTTATTTTAAAGGATAAGTTACAAATTAAGGCACTCCTACATTGACTACATAGAATTCCTCACATGTAATTTCTCTGGCTTACTTACAATTTAGAATAGGAGATGAGGACCCTCCACTTTCATTAGATTTATATTATAAGTGCTCTCACGTATCAAACCATCCATTAAGAGTTTTCTACATAGATGACATTCATACAGATTCTCTTGTGTATGAATTTCCTTCTAGCAACTATAATACTATGGATGGCTAAAGGTACTATCACATAGATTACAAACAGTATTTCCTAGGTATGTGTGTTTAAAGGTTAAAGCTCTGTCAAAAATCTCTTCCATATTCAAAGTATGTGTAGTGTGAGTCCTCTCTTATCATCTAAGGTCATAATATTGACTGAAAGCTTTCCCATATTGATGACACTCACAGGGTTTCTCTCAAGTTTGAATAATTTCATGTTGTCTAGTATAAAAATTACAGTTTTCCTATAGAGATTACATTCTTATGGCTTCTGTCCAATGTGCATTCTCTTATGTTTCCAGAGGCCAATATGTCGAGCGAAAACTCTCCCACATAGATGACACACTTAGGGCTTCTCTCCAGTGTGTGTTCTCTTATGTTGTCTAAGATATGAAGAATGAATGCATGGGGTTTCTTTCCAGTGTGTTTGCTCATGTTTTCTAAGATAATAACTACTGAAGGTTTTCCCACAGGTTTGACATTCATAGGGTTTCTCTCCACTGTGAGTTCTCTCATGTTGTCTAAGATGAAGAATCACTGAAGGCTCTCCCACAGGTATGGCATGCATGGGGTTTCTCTCCAGTGTGTGTGCTCTCATGCCTTCTAAGATAAAAATATAGAGTGAAGGTTTTCCCACAGGTTTGGCACTCACAGGGCTTCTCTTGACTTTGAGTTTTCTAATGCTCTCTTAAGCCAGAACAATTAATGAAGGCTTTCCTACAGGTATGGCATGCATATGGTTTCTCTCCATTGTGAGCTCTCTCATGTTCTCTTAGGCCAGAACAATAAATGAAGGTTATCCCACAGGTATGGCATGCATAGGGTTTCCCGCCAGTGTGTGCTCTCTCATGTTGTCTAAAATAATAATTTTCTCTGAAAGTTTTCCCACAGGTTTTGCATTCATAGGGTTTCTCTCCAGTGTTGAGTTCTCTCATGTTGTGTGTGTTTAGAACAATTAATGAAGACTTTCCCACATAGAAGGCATTCATATCATTTATCTCCAGTTTGAGTTCCATTGTACTGAAAAATTGGTCCCTGAGGACTTTTCCAACTGGTTTACTTAAATATGGTTTCTTTCTCATGGGAATCAATGCATGTGGAGTCACTGTAGATCTCAGACTGGAATCTTCTTGCAAGTAATTACATTGAAAGGAATTGTTTTGAGTGTGAGATATCTGCAATAACATGTTAGAATTGTCTTTCCTGCAGGTAAGGTGCATGAATGTCATTTCTTGCTTTTTACAGTTTTCCTGCCTGGGCTCTGGGTTTGGAGAAATCCCATTCCATAATTTCTTTCCTTATGTCAACAGGGAAAGCACATCTAATGTGCAGACCTGACACCCACTTTGTAGGAAGATACCTACTGAGATGAGATGATCGATATTCTCCAGCATCACTTCTCTGAACAGCTTTTTCTGGGATGTCTCTAGCAATGCCCACTCTTCCTGGGTGAAGCATACAGCTACATTTTTGAAGGTCATGAACTCCTGTGGTTGCACTGTCAATAGCTCAGGTGACAAATGTCTTTCTCTGGATTTTCACTCATGAGACAAGCAAAAGGTCAGCAAAGCCCCAAATGATGGACAAATCTAGATGGTTTCACAGGTGAATGTTTTCAGTCCTTCCAGGAACAGATAATTGCGACTGTATGTATGCTTTTCTGGTATCCACAGCCAGGTGCTGCCAGAGCAGTCCTGCCCCAACCCAGATCACCATGACAAAGGGCCACATGGGCTCATGCTGGTCCGTGCAGCAGTCGCCGCACCTCCAGTGGACCATCTGCACCGCTGCTTGGGCCAGCGACCCACTCCAGTCAGTAGATGGGAGGTGGTGGGAAGGGCGGACTCATGTTAGAGAGCTATGGTCACCATCGCCATCCTGCACCCATCGCTGCTGCCTTGCATGCCCCAGGCTGCTGCTCCCTCTCTTAATTCATTTTTAATTGTGAAGTTTAATATAAATAACTGTGATAACTTTCAAATATGATTTAACAAGTAGTTAGAGACAAATCTCAAAGAATGTTATGGGTCACAGTCTGACGATTTCAGTTTTTTCCTTATTGTGAAATATAAGATACATACAGAAAGGTGTTAACTTTCAAAGAACAATTTAACAAGTAGTTATATAGGTAATTTCAAAGAATGTTATGAGTTACAGTTCCTAGAGTTTCAGTTTTTTCCTTATTGTGAAATATCAGATATATATACAAAAAGGTGTTAACTTTCAACGTACACTTTATCGAGTACCTATAGAACAAATTTCGAAGAATGTTACGGTTTACAGTTCCATCATTTGAGTTATTTCCTTCTATCTATTACAATACCCTAGCATCTATATATATATATATATTTTTTTTTTTTTTTTCAGCATTTGTAATCCTTTGTTAAATCATATCTTCTCTGTTGCTACCATTTCCTCCTGTTTAATAACTTTCTCGATATTCACAGCTGTCTGGGCAGAGACCACCCTAACTTGTTCATATTGAAAAGGAGTGTTGACATTATAGGGAAAGGGGCTGCGTCTGGTCATTCATCTTAAAGACGCTGTTGCCTCTGGGTGTTAGGACTTGTCTGGCATAGGAACACTCTGGTGGATTTAAGTTTCTGAGAGATAAACACAGTTTATCTTTTATAGAATCTCAGGTACCTAGGTATTTCAGGACTACTGTGGCTTAGGGCTTGGCATACTGTGGCCATTTAGGTGGAGCTTGCATGAGAGTAACCTCCAGGAAAGCCTCTCAATTCTATTTTTTTTAAAGTACTTATTTATTTATTTTTAATTTATTATTTTTTAATTGAGATTGTTCACATACCATACAATTATTCAAAGATCCAAAGTGTACAATCATTTGCCCATGGTACCATCATACAGCTGTGCATCCATCACCACAGTTATTTTTTTTCAATTTTTAGAACATTTTCATTACTCCAGAAAATAAAGACACACAAAAAAAGGAAACTCAAATCCTCCCATACCCCTAACCACCCCCCCCATTACTGATTCCTATAGTATTGGTATAGTACATTTGTTCCTGTTGATGAAGGAATGTTAAAATACTACTAATTGTAGTATATAGTTTGTAATAGGTATATATATTTTTCCTATATGCCCCTTTATTATTAACTTCTACTAATAGTGTCATACATATGTTCTAGTTCATGAGATAGATTTCTAATACTTGTACAGTTAATCACAGACATTGTCCACCACAAGATTCATTGTTTTAAACATTCCCGTCTTTTAGCCTCCAGCTTTCCTTCTGGAGACATACATGACTCTGAGCTTCTCCTTTCCACCACCTTCACACACATGCAACACTGTCAGTTATTCTCACAATGTGCTCATCACCTCTGCCCATTTCCAAATATTTAACTTCATCCTAGTTGAACATTCTGCTCATAATAAGCAACTGCTCCCCATTCTTTAGCCTCATTCTATATCCTGATAACTTACATTTCTTGTCTATGAGTTTACATATTATAATTAGTTCATATCAGTGAGACCCTGCAATATTTGTCTTTATAAGTCTGTCTTATTTCACTGAATATAGTGCCCTCAAGGTTTCTTCATCAACCCATTTTTTTAAGACGGTTTTGTTCACACACCATACATTCCGTCTTAAGTAAACAATCCATGGTTCCCTGTATAGTCACATATTTATGTATTCACTACCACTGCCTCTATCTGTATAAGACATCTCCATTCCTTCTACAAACAAGGAGGAAGAGTCAAAGAAGGTAGAGAGACAGGAGAAAAAGCAAAAAAGAAAGAGAGAAAAACAAAACAAAACAAAACATGGCAGCTAGGAAGCCACAAAAGTAAAGACAGCATTAAACTAAAGTAGAATAAAGAGTGAGACAACATCACCAATGCCAGGAGTCCCATACCCTTCCCCTATGTCCCCCACCCATATGAATTTAGCTTTGGTATATTGCCTATCTTACATTAAAGGCAGCATAATACAATGTTTTTGTTAACTATAGTCTCTAGTTTGCTTTGGTTGTATTTTCCCCCCAATCCCACCCCATTTTTAACACCTTGCAATGTTGACATTCATTTGTTCTACCTCATGTAAAAACATATTAGGTTTCACTGAGTTACACAGTCCCAGTGTTTATCTTTTCTCTTTCCTTCTGGTGTCCCACATGTTCCTAACCTTCCTCTTTCAACCATAGTCACAGTCTTTGTTCAGTGTACTTACATTGCTGTGCTACCATCTCCCAAAATTTTGTTCCAAACATCTCACTCCTGTCTTTTCCTTTCTGTCTGTAGTGCTCCCTTTAGTGTTTCCTGTAGAACAGTGATCTTGTTAACAAACTGTCGTCTGTTTGTCAGAGAATATTTGAAACTCTCCCTCATATTTGAAGGACAGTTTTGCCGGATATAGGATTCTTGGTTGGTGGTTTTTCTCTTTAGGTGTCTTAAATATATCAACCCATTTCCTTCTTGCCTCCATGGCTTCTACTGAGAAATCCACACATAGTCTTATCAAGCTTCCTTTGTATGTGATGGATCGCTCTTCTCTTGCTGCTTTCAGGATTCTCTTTTTATTTTTGATGTCTGATAATCTGATTATTAAGTGTCTTGGCATAGGCCTATTCAGATCTATTCTGTTTCGGGGTACGCTGTGCTTCTTGGATTGGGAATTTTATATCTTTCATAAGAGATGGGAAATTTTCATTGATTATTTCCTCTATTATTGCTTCTGCCCCCTTTCCCTTCTCTTCTCCTTCTGGGACACCCATGACATACACATTCCTGCATTTCATTTTGTCCTTAAGTTCCCAGAGATGTTCATATTTTTCCATTCTTTTCTCTATCTGTTCTTTTGTGTGTAGACTTTCAGGTGCCTTGTTCTCCAGTTCCTGAATGGTTTCCTCTGCCTCTTGAGATCTGCTGTTGTATGTCTCCATTGTGTCCTTCATCTCCCGTGTTGTGCCTTTCATTTCCACAGATACTGTCAGTTTTTTCAAACTTTCCATTTCTACCTTATGTACGCCCAGTGTTTTCATTATATGCTTCATCTCTTTTGCCATATCCTCTCTAAACTTTCAAATTGATCCAGCACTAGTTGTTTAAATTCCTGTATCTCAGTTGAAGTATAAGTTTGCTTCTTTGACTGGGCCATAACCTTGCCCCTCCTAGTGCAGGTTATAGTTTTCTGTTGTCTGGCATCTGGCCTCCAATCAGGTTTTCCTAGACCAGAATGGGCTCAGGTCTTGGAAGAAGGCAATAGTTTCAGGTCTCCCTGAGGGTGTCTTAGAAGACTGATGCACCCTGTGAGGCACCCCGCGCACTTCTGTATGGGATAGCAGACACTGCCCACTGGGTTCCCTCACGGGAGCTCCCGCTGTCTGATTGTGGAGGATCACCCCCCAGCAAACTATCAAGGTAGGCGGATGGGAGTGAAGAGCAGTCTCGATACTGCTGACACAGGAGGCGGTCCAGATGGGAAAAAACTCACCCCATCCCTTTAGCTGCCATCTCTCTTCTGCTTCTGTTGGTGTCCCCTCCATGTACTGTGGGGGACCCTCTATGACTGGCTGCACTCCGAAACCACAGTCCCTGGTGTCCTCTGGCCCCTCTCTAGTTACTTTCATGGGGGAGAAGCCCATCCCGCCTCACCTACTCTGCCATCTTCTCCTCCAGCTTTTTAATTTGGTTGTTTGGCTTCTTGTTTCTTCAACTGCTTTATGATTTTCTGTTTTTGGCCTCATGACATTTGCTTGTCTTGATAAGGTTATTTTGGGATATGCAGAATTATTTGAACATTTATCTATAATTTGGCAGAGCTACAGCTTGAAGTGCACCTTCCCTGTCCTACCAGCTGGTGGCACTCCTGAGTCACCTCTTACCCTCAAGCCAGCTCTCTTCCTACTTGTCTGTGCACTGAGCATGGTCCAAACCAGGTGGAAATCCAATCAGCACACATGTTCTCCACGTGCACTGGGGACTGCCCGCCCTGTGGGAGGGGGTGGGCCCTGCACAGTTTGGCAGGGAGTCCGCTCCAGGGCACAGTGGTCCTGGCAGTTCCTGGGGCTGCAGGTGGATCAGTCTGGGGCTGTGGAGCTGCGTGTCTCACCCTCCAGCTCAAATGCACTGCAGTCCCTGTCTGCCGCGTACCTGCAACTGGGGTTGGGGAGGGGCTCCTGGTGCTTCCATGCAGTATCTCTGCCTCAGCTGTGCTCACCACGGGCTTCCATGGAGGAAGAGTGAATGTGATCACCACAAGTCCGCTGAATCCTGAGATCCCTCATGGGAGCTCTCAGCCATGGGGCTGTGAAGGGTCATCTCCCCAGCCAGCGGCTGAGAAGGGTGCATGGGGTGTGGGAAACTGCTCCCTCCTCTGCCTGTCAGCTGGCTCCAGCCAGCCGTTCCCGGCAGCGGTCCAGGCCAAACACACTCACCCCGACGTTTCAAACGCAGCCCCTCTGCCTCTCCAGCTAAGTCCTACTATGTGGTATAGAAGTCTCCACCCAGCCAGTGGCGCCCTGGAACTCCTGTTCTGGAGTGCTTCCTGCCCTTAATCTAGTCTTTTTCAGAGAGGAGAACTTGGCTCTGCCTCTCCTTATCTGCCATCCTCCCGCAAGTCTCCCTTCTCATCTTTAATCAAAATAGTCCTGCTTTCATCCTTTACCTGCACTGGAGCCTCTGGCCCATGCAGTCCTCCGGAGGGCTCAGTCCCTCCTGTGATCTCTTCTCTATCTCACCGAGAATCCGTGGTCCATCATTTCACATATACTCTCTGGCAAACAGCTTATGCCCCTTGCCTGTTAGTCTCCTCTCCTACTGCTGGCTAATTCCCAACTGGGACTGTACCTCCACTGTGCGCAGGAAGCAGAGAATTTTTAGGAAATACTCACAGAAATCATACATTCCATAACAAGTTCATGGCTGAATTTATTATAATAACCTCAACACAGTTCATTAGTTCAGCAATCCCCCTTTCCTTCTCAATGCAGCTCACTTTCCCATTCTCCAGAGAAACTTCTATCCTTTGTCTCTCTCCTGAAACATTCTACTATCCCATCGACCTCACTACTTCAGTGGGAAAAATCAGTCATTAAATATCCCTTCTCCGTATCACTATTACAATGGAAGAACTTCTCCCATCAAAAGGCTACTGTCTCCATGTTGAGTACGGATTTGTCCACGACACCTCAGGACACCAGCACCCCCTCCCAAGCATCTTCAAACCCACCCCCCCCTGCTGGCTCTTCACCATCACTTCAACATGCTCAAAGCTCTCACGTTTTAATAATCTCAACACTCCCAGCTGTGCTTTGCTCTACAGCTATCCCCTCCTCTCATCTCAACCAAACTTCTTAGAAAAAAGAAACCGTCTCCATGCGTTCAACTTCCCAGGCCCTCCTCAATACAATGCAATCACGCTTCCATCCCCTGGAAGTTTTGCAAATTACTCTGATGAAGGCCAACAGTAATTTCTCTTTTCACTAACTCATTTTTTATTCGATGTAGTCCGGCTGCTCAGCAGAATGCTATGTTCTAGTGCATATTCTCCTTAAAACTATGTCTTCCCAGGCACGGCCCACACCTGCTTTACCTCCCTACTTCATGGACGCTCCGGCTTAGTCTCCTTTGCAAGTTCATCAGCTCTACCAACCTCATAAACTGTTAACTGACATTTCTCTAAGTTCCTTCCCTACCCTCTTATTAGCGTGCACACTCTTCCTGTGGAATCTCATCAACCCTGTGCAAACACAGTATCCATGTTGTGGTCGGAGTAAGGTTTTAAAGTCCACTATCCTTAACACACCCACAAAGTCCACATTGCCCACCATCCTCCCTCTTCCTTCCATGTTAGGCCTCACTAAATGGCTTTTCATTCTTCAAACAGGCTATGCTCCCTGAAAACTCTGGGCCCTCAAGATCGAGTTCCCTCACAATTATTTGGACAATGACAAGTCATCCTTAAGATCTCAGCTTAAACATCCTTTGAGGAAGTTTTCTCCTGAACCCCTAACTACTTTAATTCTCCTTGTGTTAAATGCACAGCAAACACCTGCCCATCACAGACCAACCAGGGAGTAACAGGCCTTAGATGCCTGTTTCCGCTCTCACACCTGCTTCTCCAGATCACCTGGACAGACCAGCATGAGATCTTCTAGGGGAAGCAGTTAAATGCGGGAACAGAGCCGAGGCCCCAGTCCCTCTGCCCCTGGATGTTCTATCTTGCTGTGAGGTCACTGTGCTTTGGGTGAACAGTCGCCCCTTAGTAATTAGATAATGTGTTCCCCTGAGCTCCTCCAACAGGCACTCCCTGTAGAGGAATTAATACAGCCCAGACTATCATACCAAGGGGATAGCAGTGACTAGGGAATTCCTTTCAAGGCACCAACATGCCTAATTCTTCAGTTTTTCAGGCACCACTGAAGAAAATCTGCATGTAATGATGAGGGAGATTCTCCCTCACCCTCCTTCAGGGGGATTCTCCTGGAACCCTGGTACAATGGTACCAAAAGAGAACAAGTAACTCTCAAGCCTGAGTAAAACTATTGAGAAATGAAAGGAAGGGGTAGGAAATCTAATCTTTGAAAATAGAGGAAGGGGCTTGGAGAGGAGCCAGGACCCCGGTACGACAAAGAAAGGGGCTGTGGCATCCTCTTCGCTCGGCTCCTGTTGGCATCCTTTAGTCCTGACAGAAGACTTACACATGTTGTCTCCTGCTAAACCATCCTTGTCATCTGGGGGAGCCAAGCTTGCTGTGGGCATAACTCCTGCTGGGGATGACACCCAGGAGCGCCTTTTCAGAGCCCTGACGTTTCTTCACTTGCCTCCCGCCCACATTACTATTAAACCTAGGTTGTTTCTTTTGATTTAAGGAAACAGAACCACAAGTACAAATAAAGCAAAACAGTCCTAGTTCTTGAGGGAAAAGTCTAAGATACAAATTCCTGAGCTAAGGAATTTCAGAACTCAGGCAAAAAAAAAAAAGGATTCCCAGTTGGAAAACAAGAAGAAAAAAGGCAGCTCCCACTCACCTGAGACTGGGCAGTTAAAGGCCTAGCTTCCATACCCTCCGCTTTCTTGATGACACTTTCTTGAGTAAAGGGAGGCTCTAGAAACTGCAACCCTGCAGAAAAGAAAGAAACGTGAGGCAAGTTTGCTCTGACTGGGGTTCCCCAAATCGTAGGCCTAGAATCCCTCACATAGCAACTGGGTATAACCTAAACACCCACTACACAAAGCAGAACATAAGATATGTTCCATAACCAAATCTATTTTGTTTATGGAAATTCCCCAGGATCGGGAAGAAAAAGGCCACACAAATTGCTTTTTTTTTTTTTTTTTAATTTTTATTGGGATTGTTCAGATACCATATAATTATCCAAAGATCCAAAGTGTACAATCAGTTGCCCCTGGTACCCTCTTACAGCTGTGCATCCATCACCACACTTAATTTTTGTTCAAATTTTAGAAACTTTTCATTACTCCAGGCCAGAAATAAAGTGAAAGATGGGGGGAAAAAAAAAGGAATAGAAAAGGAAACTCGAATCCTCCCGTATCCCTAACCAACCCCCCTCAATTACTGACTTGCAGTGTTGGTATAGTACATTTGTTACTGTTTATGAAAGAATGTTGAAATACTACTAACTGTAGTATATAGTTTCCAATAGGTATATATTTCTTCCCTATATGTCCCTCTATTGTTAACTTCTAGTTGTACTGTCATACATTTGTTCTGGTTCATGAAAGAGTTTTCTAATATTTGTACAGTTAATCATGGACACTGCCCACCATAGGATTCAGTTTTATACATTCCCATCTTTTGATCTCCAACTTTCCTTCTGGTGACATATATGACTCTGAGCTTCCCCTTTCCACCTCATTCACACACCATTCGGCACTGTTAGCTATTCTCACATCTTGCTACCTACACCTCTGTTTATTCCAAACATTTAAGTTTGTCCTAGTTGAACATTCTGCTCATACTAAGCAACCACTCCCCATTCTTAAGCCTCGTCCTATATCTTGGTACCTTATATTTCATGTCTATGAGTTTACATATTATAATTAGTTCTTATCAGTGAGACCCTGCAATATTTGTCCATATATGTCTGGCTTATTTCACTCAGTATATTGCCCTTGAGGTTTTGACATCAACCCATTTTTTTAAGATGGTTTTGTTCACACCCCATACATTCCATCCTAAGTAAACAATTGATGGTTCTCTGTATGGTCACATATTTATGTGTTCACCACCTTCACCACTATCTATATAAGGCATCTACATTTCTTCCACAGGGCAGGAGGGAGCATCAAAGAGGTAGAGAGGGAAAAGAAGGAGGAAAAAAATGACAGCTAGGAAGGAGCAAAAAGGAAAAGTAATCTTAAATCAAAGTAGAATAAAGAATCAGACAATACCACCAATGTCAAGTGTCTAACATGCCTCCCCTATCCCCTCCTCTTCTCTGCATTTACCTTGGTATATCACCTTTGTTACATTAAAGGAAGCATAATACAATGATTGTTAGTTACGGTCTCTAGTTTACATTGATTGCATCCCTCCCCCAATGCCTCCCCATTTTTAACACCTTGCAAGGTTGACATTTTCTTGTTGCCCTCGTAAAAGAAGATATTTGTACATTTTATCACAATTGTTGAACACTAGATTTCACCAAGTTACACAGTCCCATTCTTTATCTTTCCTCCTTTTTTCTGGTGTCTGACATGCTCCCAGCCTTCCTCTCTCAACTGTATACATAGCTATCTTTGTTCAGTGTAGTTACATTGCTGTGCTACCATCTCCCAAAATTGTATTCTGAACCACACACTCCCATCTTCTATCACTCTGCATTGCTCCCTTTAGTAATTCCTGTAGGGCAGGTGTCTTGTTCACAGTCTCTCATTGTCTGTTTGTCAGAAAATATTTTGAGCTCTCCCTCATATTTGAAAGACAGCTTTGCTGGATATAGGATTCTTGGTTGGAGGTTTTTCTCTTTCAGTGTCTTAAATATATCACACCACTTCCTTCTTGCCTCCATGGTTTCTGCTGAGAGATCTGCACATAGTCTTATTAAGCTTCCTTTGTATGTGATGGATTGCTTTTCTCTTGCTGCTTTCAGGATTCTCTTTTGGTCTTTGACATTTGATAATCTGATTATTAAGTGTCTTGGCGTAGGCCTATTCCGATCTATTCTGTTTGGAATATGCTGAACTTCTTGGATCTGTAATTTTATGTCTTTCATAAGAGATGGGAACTTTTCATTGATTAGTTCCTCTATTATTGCCTCTACCCCTTTTCCCTTCTCTTTTCCTTCTGGGATACCAATGATATGTAGATTCTTGTATTTTCTTTCATCTTTAAGTTCCCAGAGATGTTGCTCATACTTTTTCATTCTTTTCTCCATCTGCTCCTTTGCGTGTAGGCTTTCAGGTGTTTTATTCTTCAGTTCCTGAGTGTTTTCTTCTGCCTCTTGAGATCTGCTGTTGTATGTTTCCATTGTGTCTTTCATCTCCTGTGTTGTGCCTTTCATTTCCTTAGATTCTACTAGTTGTTTTTTTGAACTTTCAATTTCTGCCGTATATATGCTCAGTGTTTTCTTTACAACCTCTATCTCTTTTGTGAAATATTCTCTAAAGTTTTTGAATTGATTTAGCATTAGTTGTTTAAATTCCTGTATCTCAGCTGAAGTGTACGTTTGTTCCTTTGACTGGGTCATAGCTTCATTTTTGTTAGTGTAGGTTGTAGTTTTCTGTTGTCTAAGCATCTGACCTCCTTGGCCACCCCAATCAGGTTTTCCCAGATGAGAACAGGTTCAGGTCACAGAAGGAGGAAATATTCAGTATCTGGTTCCCCTGATGGTTTTTCTTAGAGGATTAATAACACCTGTGCTTTTCTGTTTGGCAGGTGCAGTCTGTCACTGCCTGTGTAAGGGGGTGTGGCCTGTGGCTCTCCTCCCCCAGGCTTTGGGGTCTGGTTTCGGAAAGCCGGGAGGTAAAGCTGGGCCCCTCCCTTTCCTTTGGGAAGCTATGCCCCCTCCAAAGAGGTCACTGCCTATCAGGAAGTTCTCTGTTTCTTTGACTCTGCTGATCAAAATATTTTGATTTTAAAATAGCTGAGTCTGTCTTTACTGCAAAGCGCTGCAGGCTGAAAGCGGCTGCAGTTTTCTCCACAGAAAGCAAAAGGGACAGAAAAGCTCCCAGGTTCACCCGTCAGCCTCTGGGCTTCTCGTCCTGAGACAGATATGTCCCCCGACTCTCTCAAGGTCAGTTGTCCCCAAAAGCCTCTGTCTGCTCGTTGAGGATTCACTGTCTGTATTTAGCAGTTAACATTGAAACCCCAGTTGGAGCTGGGCTGAGAGAGTGCTGCTCTCTGGCACCGCGTGGCTTCTGTGACGGAGGGGCTCTCGGCTCTCGGCTCTCAGTGCGGGTCCGCAGTTTTACTTACAGATTTTATGCTGTGATCTCGGGCATTCCTCCCAATTCAGGTTGGTGGATGATGAGTGGGCAATCACATTTGTCTCCCCACAGTTATTCCTGGTTATTTACTAGCTTTTTGGTCATTTATGAATTGTTCTCGGGGGGACTAACAGTTTTCCACTTCTCTCTATGCCGCCATGTTTTCTCCCCAACCACAAATTGCCTTTTTATCTTCCTTTGTTCTCTGGGGTTCCATGCTAAATTTCATTTGGAAACAAATGGTTCTACCACTAAAAATCCCACCCCCCAATTTTAGGAGGGGGACAAACCCTGACCTCATCTAACATCCTCATTTTACATACAAAATAAATGTTCAGTGAGGTGAGGCTATCCCTAAACCACATCTGGTTTTACCTATAAACCTGGAATAGGATTAGAGACCCACCTCAGTCATGACTTTCCGAAGCCCTGGATGAAGACACTGTAAGGAAGTGTCTTCACTCTCACAATCAGTGCGGCCTGATTGGGAGCCGCCGTCCTCTGCCGGGGTTCTGCCTCCGGGCCCATCGGCACCTGTCCAGGGTGCTGCCCCCACTACATACAGGGGCCACATCATATGAGGACCCACAAGGGAGCCTCTCTCAGGGCTCAGCACCGAGAAAGCCTGTGCTTCCTGGAAACGGGATAGATTTTAATCGAGTGGTCCTTACGGATCTTACAATTGGGCACATTTCCCTCGTTGCTTTTGCCATAGAGAAATTTTGGGTCAAATATACAGCTATAGCAATTGTATAGGAATATAAAGTAAATTCTCTCTGTCTCTGTGGTCTCTGTTCAAAGAATTTTTCCCCCCCAGGGGGCATTAGCAAGTCTTAGCATGGATTCCTATCGTGAAAAACACAGCTCTCCCTTTCCCCATCTCATGTCCCACTAACAACACTCATAGAAAACCAGTGTTAACTCTCATCTTCCTCTTCAAACACTGGAGGAATTCTCCACTAATGCTACTGTACCCCTACACTTCCCTGAATACCAGAAATTCCCCCAAAACTTGCTCATTCTGAGAATGATGGTCAGAAGCTCAGTGTATAAGACCTTTTAGGACCCACTTCTATACCAATGCCAGAGATTCCAGATTCACTCAGGGCTTTGCAGCATGTGGTGGCCACTTCCAAGTTACAGGAATTAGCTAAATATCTCACGAAAGGCCCCTGAGAGTTTTTCCCTAAAGTGGCTCATGGTTTTCTAGGGAGATCTGCTCTCTGAACTCCTTTTCATCATGCAAACCAGACATCTGGAGGGTTCGTGAAACAGGCCACTCCATGTTTGACAGCAAGTTTCTTTGGGTATAATATTCCCTGGCAAATTAGATGGTTTCTTCAATACAATTTTGGGCTTAAGTTAAGACACTTAATGTTCTTTTTGATTAAAAAAAAAAAAAATTGGCAGATGAGAAAGGAGATAATTAAAAGACTTAGTGAGAGAAGATGCTTTTGTAATGCTGCCTTAGGAAATACAAGGATTTAATTCCTACTGATCATGGAGGAGGACGTTAAGTAGTCTATAAATCTCCATTACCTAACAGAACACCAGGCAGAGACTGGACATTCCAAAAATTTTTAATACATTTATATTAGTAGACCAAAATGACACAAAAATGGGAAAAGATTTATGGTCCTTCTACAGTTCCATGAAACCCCAACTCTAAAATGAGCAGAAGTATGAAATGTTCCGATGGAGTTCCTGTGAAGATTTCAATGTGAATGAATCTTTATCTACTTCTTTCTATTAAATTCCCTAAATACATATAGAGAATGAAAAACAGAAGTACAACTATAATGAAACTAGGACATGTCCAAAACATCAAACCAGACAATGAGTGGATACTCAAGACGATAAACATGTCCCAAATTAAAGGATAACACAACAGTGAGACACCTCTTTTTCTCTTGCTCACACACACACTCTCACACATGCACAAACACACAATCTCTGCCGATACTGAACATGGAATAGATCTCTCAGAGTAGCAGTCCTGAAGGGCCCCCAAACGCCCTATTTAGAAAAGTACTGGGAAGGCAGTGGGCCACAGATCACGACACCATCTTGTCTAGAGTGAATTTTGAAACTGCACAATAACTGGGCCTAAAAGGGAAGCCATATGGCCAAGTCTCTTTCTCTTCTCCTGCTTTACTTTCTAAATGGGAGGGGGAACCCAGAGGGCAGGCCAGCTGGCAGAAAGTCATGGTATGCTGGATCAGAGCTATAGATCCCAGAAAAAACATGTTCTTAAACTTAATCCATTCCTGCGGGTGTGAACCCTTGTCATAGAACCTCTTGATGAGGTTTCTTCAGCTAAGGTGGGGCCCAGCTGAATCAGGAGGGACCTTACTCCTGTTACTGAAGGCCTTACCGGGAAGGCCACAGAGAGAAACACAAGGGAGCAGCCAGAAGCTAGAAGTCAGCGGAACTGAGACAAGAGAGGCTCCCACGGGCACTGCCAAATGACAGAAAAGCCAAGGACCAAGGGTCAGCAGCAGCCAGCCCCAGAATGTCAGTCTTCTGGGAGAAAGTATCACCTTGATGATACCTTGATTTTGGACTTCTCCTAGCCTCAAATAATAAATAAATTCCCATTATTTAAGCCAACCCACTGTATGCTATTTGCTTCAGCAACCCGAAGACTAAAACACATGGTGTTCTGGTTTGCTAAAGGTGCCGTTATGCAAAATACCAGAAAGAGACTGGCTCTTATAAAGCGGATTTACTAGGTTACAAATTTACAGTTCTAAGGCCATAAAAAATGTCCAAACTAAGGCATCAACAAGAGGATACCTTCACTGAAGAAAGGCCAATGGCATCTGGAACACCTCTGTCAGCTGGGAAGCCATGTGGCTGGTGTCTGCTGGTCCTTTGCTCCCAGGTTCTGGTTTCAAAATGGCTTTCTCCAAAAGGTTCCAAAATGTCTCTGGACTTCTGTCTCTCTTAGCTTCTCTCTTGCAGGTCCTGTGCATCCTTGCTTGTTCTCCCAGAGTGTTTCTCTCTAAGCATCTGGGGGGTCTTCTCTTAGCTTCTCTGGGACAAACTCTGGGCTTCATCTCTTAGAGTCTCCAAACATCTTTCTGTCTGCATCTCCAAGCATCTGGGTCTGTGTCAACTCTTAGCTTCTCCAGAGGGCAAACTCTGGATTATATATCTTAGCTTCTCTCCAAAATGTCTCTCAGCTTTTGAGCTCCCTCTCTCTGTGAACTCTCCTAAAGGACTCCAATAAACTAATCAAGACCCACCCCTGAATGGGTGGGGTCACATCTCCATGGAAATAATCTAATCAAAAGATCCCACCCACAGAAGGTCTGCCCCCAAACAACTGCATTAAAAGAATATGGCTTGGGGAGGAGCTAAGATGGAGGCATAGAGAGGAGTGGAAGACTGTTAGTTCCCCCTGGAACAATTCATAAATGACCAAAAAGTAGTAAATAATCTGGAATAACTTCAGGAAGACAAACGTGACTGTCCACTCATCATCCACCAACCTGAATTGGGAGGAATGCCCGAGATCGCAGCATAAAATCTGTAAGTAAAAACTGTGGACCCGCATTGAGAGCCAAGAGCCGAGAGCCCCTCCCTCACAGAAGCCTCGCGGTGCTAGAGAGCAGCACTCTCCAAACAAGCTAGTGTACCTCAGCCCAGCCACAACTGGGGTTTTAATATTAACTGCTCAATACAGACAGCGAATCCTCAACAAGCAGACAGAGGCTTTTGGTGACAACTGACCTTGGGAGAGTCACGGGACATATCAGAGGATCAGGTGCTATCTCTGGCTGATGGGTGAATCTGGGAGCTTTCTGTCCCTTTCCCTCTCTGTAGAGAAAGCCTCAGCCATTTTCACCCCGCAGCGCTTTGCAGTAAAGAAAGCCTCAGCCATTTTAAAATCGCAGTACTTTGACCAGCTGGGTCAGAGAAACAAAGAACTTATTGATATGAAGATGACCTCTCTGGAGGGGGCATAGCATCCCAAGAGGAAAGGAAGGGGCCCAGCTCTACTGCCCACCTTTCCGGAATCAGACCCCAAAGTCTGGGGGAGGAGAGCCACGGGCCACACCCCCTTACACCAGCCAGTGACAGGCTGACAGGTGCACCTGCCAGGCAGAAAAGCACAGGTGTGTCAATTCTTTAAGAAAAACCATGAGGGAAACCGGATACTGAGTATTTCCTCCTTCTGAGACCTGAGCCTGTTCTCGTCTGGGAAAACCTGATTGGGGTGGCCTAGGAGGTCAGATGCCTAGACAACAGAAAACTACAACCTACACTGAGAAAAATGAAGTTATGGCCCAGTCAAAGGAACAAACATACACTCCAACTGAGATATAGGAATTTAAACAACTAATGCTAAATCAATTCAAAAAGTTTAGAGAAGATTTGGCAAAAGAGATAAAGACTATAAAGAAAACACTGGGCATACATAAGGCAGAAATCGAAAGTTCAATAAAACAACTAGCAGAATCTACAGAAATGAAAGGCACAACACAACAGACGAAAGACACAATGGAAACATACAACAGCAGATCTCAAGAGGCAGAAGAAAACCTCAGGAACTGGAGAACTAAACACCTAAAAGCCTACATGCAAAGGAGCAGATGGAGAAAAGAACGAAAAACATATGAGCAACATCTCTGGGAACTTAAGGACGAAACAAAGTACAAGAATGCATGTATCATTGGTGTCCCAGAAGGAGAAGAGAAGGGAAAAGGGGCAGAGGCAATAATAGAGGAACTAATCAATGAAAAGTTCCCATCTCTTATGAAAGACATAAAATTACAGATTCAAGAAGCACAGCGTACTCCAAACAGAAGAGATCGGAATAGGCCTACGCCAAGACATTTAATAATCAGATTATCAAACGTCAAAGACAATGAGAGAATCCTGAAAGCAGCAAGAGAAAAGCAATCCATCACAAATACAGGAAGCTTAATAAGACTATGTGCGGATCTCTCAGCAGAAACCATGGAGGCAAGAGGGAAGTGGTGTGATATGTTTAAGATACTGAAAGAGAAAAACCGCCAACCAAGAATCCTATATCCAGCAAAGCTGTCCTTCAAGTATGAGGGAGAGCTCAAAATATTTTCTGACAAACAGACAATGAGAGACTTTGTGAACAAGACACCCGCCCTACAGAAATACTAAAGGGAGCACTACAGAGTGATAGGAGAAGACAGGAGTGCGTGGTTTGGAACACAATTTTGGGAGATGGTAGCACAGCAATGTAAGTACACTGAACAAAGATAACTATGAATATGGTTGAGAGAGGAAGGTTGGGAGCATGTGAGACACCACAAGAAAGGAGGAAAGATAAAGACTGGGACTGTGTAACTCGGTGAAATCTCGAGTGTTCAACAATTGTGATAAAATGTACAAATATGTTCTTTCACGAGAGAGAACAAGCAAATGTCAACCTTGCGAGGTGTTAAAAATGAGGAGGCATTGGGGGAGGGATGCAATCAACATAAACTAGAGACTGTAACTAACAGAATCATTGTATTATGCTTCCTTTAATGTAACAAAGGTGATATACCAAGGTAAATGCAGATAAGAGGGGGGATAGGGGAAGCATGTTAGACACTTGACATTGGTGTCTGACTCTTTACTTTGATTTAAGGTTATCTTTCCTTTTGCTGCTTCTTTGCTGTCATTTTTTTTTCCTCTTTCTTTTTTCTTTTTCTTTTGCCTCTCTACCTTCGACTCTCCCTCCTGCCTTGTGAAAGAAATGTAGATGCCCTTATATAGATCCTGGTGAAGGTGGTAAATACATAAATATGTGACCATACAGAGAACCATCGATTGTTTACTTAGGATGGAATGTACGACAACGTGAACAAAACCATCTAAAAAAAAAAATGGGTTGATGAAGAAACCTTGAGGGCAATATACTGAGTGAAATAAAGCCAGACACATAAGGACAAATATTGCAGGGTTTCACTGATAGGAACTAATTATAATATGTAAACTCATAGACATGAAATATAAGGTACCAAGATATAAGACAAGGCTAAAGAATGGGGAGCAGTTCCTTAGTATGAGCAGAATGCTCCACTAGGATGAACTTAATGTTTGGAAATGAACAAAGGTGTCAGTAGCAAGATGTCAGAATAAATAACAGTGCTGAATGGTGTGTGAATGAGGTGGAAAGGGGAAACTCAGAGTCATATGTCACCAGAAGGAAAACTGGAGATCAAAAGATGGGAATGTATAAAACTGAATCCTATGGTGGGCAATGTCCATGATTAACTGTACAAATATTAGAAATCTCTTCCATGAACCAGAACAAATGTATAATACAATTAGAAGTTAATAATAGAGGGACATATAGGGAAAAAATATATACTTATTGCAAACTATATACTACAGTTAGTAGTATTTCAACATTCTTTCATAAACAGTAACAAATGTACTATACCAACACTACGAGTCAGTAATTGAGGGGGGTTTGTTAGGGATACGGGAGGATTCGAGTTTCCTTTTCTTTTCTTTGTTTTTCTTTTTTTGTCTTTTGCTTTATTTCTTGTCTGGAGTAATGAAAAGGTTCTAAAAATTGAACAAAGATTAAGTGTGGTGATGGATGCACAGCTGTATGAGGGTACCAGGGGCAACTGATTGTACACTTTAAATCTTTGGATAATTGTATGGTGTGTGAACAATCTCAATAAAAATTAAAAAAAAAAGAACATGGCTTTTCTGGGGGACATAAAAGATTCAAACTGGCAGACAAGCTAATGGCAAACTCTCACAAGAAGTCTCATCCCTACTCCTGGGAGAAATTAGAATGAGAGAAATTCGAGCGAAAACTTTTGCGTCCATTAGCATTTGAACACTGTGACTCCTCCAATAATGAAGAAAAAGTCACTTGCTCCCCAAACTCACTTGAAATACCATCCTTTCTTCTCCCCATCATAGCCAAACTTCTTGAAGCAGCTGTCTTTACTCTGTCTCCACACCTCATTTCCCCCAGCTGTCTCCCGCTAGTGTACATCCGAAAACTGCTTCCATCAAAGTCACAAAACCATGAACAAAACCATGATGTATAATTGTCTGTTTTCATCTTAGCTGACAGTCTAAGTAATTCATATCATTAATCAATTCCTGCTTCAAGTACGTTCTTCTTCGGGCTCTGCAGCGTTCCACTCTCCTGATTTAACCTCTGCTCTTCTGGCTCCCCACTTGCAGGCTCCTGTTTCTCAGCCCGTCTCTCGCATGCTCAGATTCCTTGGGGTTAGGTCCGAAGCAAGCTCTTGGCGTGGCTGCACCAGCTATAGGATGGTGATGATGCCAAGTCTTTATCCACAGGCCAAACTTCCACTCTAGATCCACACGTCAGTCTGCCTAATGGATAGACCAACCTTTTAAGTTTGTGGATCCCTTGAATTCCACGTACCCTAAATTAATCTGTGTCTCTCCCCACAAAGTTCACCTGACAGTGAATGGGGCCACCTACTCACAGTGGCCTGAGCCAGAAAACATTAACCTTCAATCACCAAATCCAAACATGATGGGGCTTTATCCTACACTGCTCTCAAATCCATTCCCTCTTCCACGGTCCCCGCACAGGCCCCCGTGTGCTGCCTCCGAGAGCAACGTAGCACCGCTTCCTTCCAACCCCCCACAGCCTGGCAGACCCAAAGCAAATCCTAAAATGTGACTAGGAATGACTTGCAGGACAAAACCACTACTGTTTACTGCTTTCTCATTCCTCTTTACTCTCATCCTCCTTTTCTGCCCTGCAGTCAATACTAAATTATTTTCAGTTTCTTGAGCCCTCCCTGCTCTGGCACACCCCTCTCGGTCTTCATACATTCTATACCTTCTGCCTGGGATTGGATCTTTCTTGCTTCTCTTCCTCGTCCTTTTAAAACTGTAAGCTGTGCTGTCAAAGACAGCTGAATTTGTTCACAAACCTTTTGGTAATTAATCCACTAGAATTCCAGATAGCCTCACTTGTATTTACCAGGCATACCTTGTTTTAGTGTGCTTCACTTTACAGTGCTTCACAAATACTGCATTCTTTTTTACAAATTGCAGGTTTGTGGCAACCCTGCATCAAGCAAGTATATTGGTGCCATTTTTCCAACAATACGTGCTCACTTTGGATCCCTGTGTCATATTTTAATTAAGATATGTTTATTGCTTTTTAGACATAATGCTATTGTACACTAAAGAGACTGCAGTATAGTTTAAACATAACTTCTATATGCACTGGGAAACCAAAAAATCTGTGACTCGCTTTATTGCAATATTTGCTTTATTGTGGTGATCTGGAACTGAACCCACAAAATCTCCGAGGTATGTCTCCATACTGTGTAACTTCTCTTCTTAGGCAGACACAGATGGAGAGAGAAACAGTTTTCATTGCCTGCCATGTAAACAGGACTCAGGTAAGAGTAGAGGGGTTAGTAAAAAACTGGGATGCTTGCAAATATATAGAATACTAGGACTGTCCCTAGAAATTGTAATTAAGTAGGTTACGGCTGGGGCACAATAATTTATATTTTTAATATACAATTCAGATGGTTTTATTCACAGAAGCATGGGAAAGCTTGGTTTACAGTATTTCTAGTTAAGTACCTATGTATTTGTAAGGATGTTTTTAACTGCCAAGCAATAGAAAACCCAACACAGCTTTAAACCACAAGGAACAGGTAAGTTCACATATCTAGAGGTTCAGGGCTGGGAGTGGGGTTCGGAACAAACTTAGTCTTGTAGTTCTCTCAGTTCCTCCGAGAGCTGCTATATCTGCTCCATCCCCAGACTCAGCAGGAGGGTGGCTGCGGCACTGCCAGGCCTTGTCATCCAAGTACCACAACATTCAGAGTCAGAGAGAACACTAGTGCCTCAGTGGTGTGTGCAGGAATCTGGAGACAACCCTGAACAGTGACTAGGGATGGGGAGGGGGTGTGCCAACTGGCTTAAACTGTTAGGACCCACCCGTATGGGTGGACGTGGGAACAGGTTTCCTTTGTGGCAGATGGGCTCTGCGGGGGGCGAAGAGGACACTACATGGAAATTGGGGAAATTCTGGGTAGGAGAAAACAATGATGCTGTGTTGGCAACCAACATCATATGCAGGCCCCCCAAAAATGCAGGCTTTATGTATACATATTTCCATGCAAGAGGCAAGAAGAAAGTCAGAAAAAGATCCCTGAGGGCCTGCAAGACACACATTCGATCATACACAAAGAAACTTGCATGCACTCACCAGCAAAGCTAAGTTTTGAAAGTTAGGTAAAGCAGAAATTCACATATAGTGAGAGCTGGAAGGAAGCAGGGATCATTCCAGAAATACATCCTGTACTGATGCAGGAGGGTGCCAGGCCCAGAGCACAGAAGACTTTCACTCAAGATGACCTGCTTTTAACAGCTCTGGTTCTAGAACTCACGTCTCCTGATTCTTACACCGGGCCCTTTCCCAGCACATTCTGCATTTCATAAGGAAATGTAAAGGCAATTCTTCCCAACAATCTATCCCTCTACAGCGCTCTCCCTCTCCAAGCCCCCAAGCAGGGCTCCAGTTTAGAGTTTTACTGCTCTACCTCCAAATCTGTCCAGTGTCTATTTCTCTCCATCCCTACTGCTTCCACCCTGGCAGGCCACCATCACCATCATCACTTACCTGGAATACTATTAACAGCTACTCGATGTCCCTTGCTTCTTTCTTACCAGCCCCTCTGCAGTCCAGTTTCCAGACTGTAGACAGAATGTTCTAAATACACATCAACTTTATAATGTCATTTACTGACTGAGAGCCTCCTAGCAGCTGTGCAGTGTTCTCAATGAACTGAGTTAGTTTTTCATATAAGGTGCAAAGTATACATCTAAGTTGTTTTTTTGTGGGGTTTTTTTGCAGCGTAATTTGTTGAAAAGGTTGTCCTTTCACTATCGCATTGCCTTTGCACCGTGTCAAAAATCAGTTGCACAAGCTGAGGTTACAATGGCTGAGAGATCCCGAGAGGCTCTCCTGGAGGTTTCTCTTATGCAATCTCCAGTTACACATCCCAAATGGCCACAGCATGCCATGCCCTTACCAAAAGTAGTCCCCAAATACCTAGTCCCTACCTGAGACTCTATAAAAGATGCACTCACTAAGCTTTATCTCTCAGAAACTTAAATCCACCAGAGTGTTCCTATGCCAGACAAGTTCTAAAACCCAGAGGCAACAGCCTCTTTAAGAACAACAATCAGAGGCGGGGCAAGATGGCAGACTGGTGAGCTGTATGTTTTAGTTACTCCTCCAGGAAAGTAGGTAAAAAGCCAGGAACTGCGTGGACTGGACACCACAGAGCAATCTGTCTTTGGGCATACTTCATACAACACTCATGAAAACGTGGAACTGCTGAGATCAGCGAAATCTGTAAGTTTTTGCGGCCAGGGGACCCGCGCCCCTCCCTGCCAGGCTCAGTCCCGGGGGAGGAGGGGCTGTCAGCTCCAGGAAGGAGAAGGGAGAATTGCAGTGGCTGCTCTCATCGGAAACTCATTCTACTGATTCAAACTCCAACCATAGATAGACTGAGGCCAGACACCAGAGACTCTGAGAGCAGCCAGCCCAGCAGAGAGGAGACGGGCATAGAAGGAAAACAACACGAGAAGCTCCAAAGTAAAAGCAGAGGATTTTTGGAGTTCTGGTGAACACAGAAAGGGGAAGGGCGGAGATCAGGCCTTGAGGCGCATATGCAAATCCCGAAGCAAGGCTGATCTCTCTGCCCAGGGCACCTTTCCTTAATGGCCCTGGTTGCTTTGTCTATTAGCATTTCAATAACCCATTAGATCTCTGAGGAGGGCCGTTTTTTTTTTTTTTTTTTTTTTAAATCCTTTTTGCTTTTTCTAAAACAATTACTCTAAGAAGCTCAATACAGAAAGCTTCAAAGAATTGAAATTTGGGCACGTCAAGTCAAGAGTCAAGAGCAGAAATAAGAGAGCTCTGAGACAAAAGGCAATAATCCAGTGGCTGAGAAAATTCACTAAACAACACAACTTCCCAAGAAAAGGGGGGTGTCCGCTCACAGCCACCATCCTGGTGGACAGGAAACACTCCTGCCCATCGCCAGCCCCATAGCCCAGAGCTGCCCCAGACAACCCAGTGTGACGGAAGTGCTTCAAATAACAGGCACACACCACAAAACTGGGCGTGGACATTAGCCTTCCCTGCAACCTCAGCTGAATGTCCCAGAGCTGGGAAGGGGGAGCAGTGTGAATTAACAGAGCCCCATTCAGCCATCATTTGAGCAGACTGGGAGCCTCCCAACACAGCCCAGCAGCCCAGAACTGCCCTGGGGGGACGGCACTCACCTGTGACATAGCACAGTCATCCCTCAACAGAGGACCCGGGGTGCACAGCCTGGAAGAGGGGCCCACTTGCAAGTCTCAGGAGCCATACGCCAATACCAAAGACTTGTGGGTCAGTGGCAGAGACAAACTGTGGCAGGACTGAACTGAAGGATTAGACTATTGCAGTAGCTTTAAAACTCTAGGATCATCAGGGAGATTTGATTGTTAGGGCCACCCCCCCTCCCCGACTGCCCAGAAACACGCCCCACATACAGGGCAGGCAACACCAACTACACACGCAAGCTTGGGACACCAATTGGGCCCCACAAGACTCACTCCCCCACTCACCAAAAAGGCTAAGCAGGGGAGATCTGGCTTGTGGAGAACAGGTGGCTCGTGGACGCCACCTGCTGGTTAGTTAGAGAAAGTGTACTCCACGAAGCTGTAGATCTGATAAATTAGAGATAAGGACTTCAACTGGTCTACAAACCCTAAAAGAACCCTATCAAGGACAGCAAATGCCACGAGGCCAAAAACAACAGAAAATTATAAAGCATATGAAAAAACCAGACGATATGGATAACCCAAGCCCAAGCACCCAAATCAAAAGACCAGAAGAGACACACCTAGAGCAGCTACTCAAAGAACTAAAGATGAACAATGAGACCCTAGTACGGGATATGAAGGAAATCAAGAAGACCCTAGAAGAGCATAAAGAAGACATTGCAAGACTAAATAAAAAAATGGATGATCTTATGGAAATTAAAGAAACTGTTGACCAAATTAAAAAGATTCTGGACACTCATAGTACAAGACTAGAGGAAGTTGAACAACGAATCAGTGACCTGGAAGATGACAGAATGGAAAATGAAAGCATAAAAGAAAGAATGGGGAAAAAAATTGAAAAACTCGAAATGGACCTCAGGGATATGATAGATAATATGAAGCGTCCGAATATAAGACTCATTGGTGTCCCAGAAGGGGAAGAAAAGGGTAAAGGTCTAGGAAGAGTATTCAAAGAAATTGTTGGGGAAAACTTCCCAAATCTTCTAAACAACATAAATACACAAATCATAAATGCTCAGCGAACTCCAAATAGAATAAATCCAAAAAAACCCACTCCGAGACATATACTGATCACACTGTCAAACATAGAAGAGAAGGAGCAAGTTCTGAAAGCAGCAAGAGAAAAGCAATTCACCACATACAAAGGAAACAGCATAAGACTAAGTAGTGACTACTCAGCAGCCACCATGGAGGCGAGAAGGCAATGGCACGATATATTTAAAATTCTGAGAGAGAGGAATTTCCAGCCAAGAATACTTTATCCAGCAAAGCTCTCCTTCAAATTTGAGGGAGAGCTTAAATTTTTCACAGACAAAGAAATGCTGAGAGAATTTGCTAACAAGAGACCTGCCCTACTGGAGATACTAAAGGGAGCCCTACAGACAGAGAAACAAAGACAGGACAGAGAGACTTGGAGAAAGGTTCAGTACTAAAGAGATTCGGTATGGGTACAATAAAGGATATTAATAGAGAGAGGGAAAAATATGGCAAACATAATCCAAAGGATAAGATGGCCGATTCAAGAAATGCCTTCACGGTTTTAACGTTGAATGTAAATGGATTAAACTCCCCAATTAAAAGATATAGATTCGCAGAATGGATCAAAAAAAATGAACCATCAATATGTTGCATACAAGAGACTCATCTTAGACACAGGGACACAAAGAAATTGAAAGTGAAAGGATGGAAAAAAATATTTCATGCAAGCTACAGCCAAAAGAAAGCAGGTGTAGCAATATTAATCTCTGATAAAATAGACTTCAAATGCAGGGATGTTTTGAGAGACAAAGAAGGCCACTACATACTAATAAAAGGGGCAATTCAGCAAGAAGAAATAACAATCGTAAATGTCTATGCACCCAATCAAGGTGCCACAAAATACATGAGAGAAACATTGGCAAAACTAAAGGAAGCAATTGATGTTTCCACAATAATTGTGGGAGACTTCAACACATCACTCTCTCCTATAGATAGATCAACCAGACAGAAGACCAATAAGGAAATTGAAAACCTAAACAATCTGATAAATGAATTAGATTTAACAGACATATACAGGACATTACATCCCAAATCACCAGGATACACATACTTTTCTAGTGCTCACGGAACTTTCTCCAGAATAGATCATATGCTGGGACATAAAACAAGCCTCAATAAATTTAAAAAGATTGAAATTATTCAAAGCACATTCTCTGACCACAATGGAATACAATTAGAAGTCAATAACCATCAGAGACTTAGAAAATTCACAAATACCTGGAGGTTAAACAACACACTCCTAAACAATCAGTGGGTTAAAGAAGAAATAGCAAGAGAAATTGCTAAATATATAGAGACGAATGAAAATGAGAACACAACATACCAAAACCTATGGGATGCAGCAAAAGCAGTGCTAAGGGGGAAATTTATAGCACTAAACGCATATATTAAAAAGGAAGAAAGAGCCAAAATCAAAGAACTAATGGATCAACTGAAGAAGCTAGAAAATGAACAGCAAACCAATCCTAAACCAAGTAGAAGAAAAGAAATAACAAGGATTAAAGCAGAAATAAATGACATAGAGAACAAAAAAACAATAGAAAGGATAAATATCACCAAAAGTTGGTTCTTTGAGAAGATCAACAAGATTGACAAGCCCCTAGCTAGACTGACAAAATCAAAAAGAGAGAAGACCCATATAAACAAAATAATGAATGAAAAAGGTGACATAACTGCAGATCCTGAAGAAATTAAAAAAATTATAAGAGGATATTATGAACAACTGTATGGCAACAAACTGGATAATGTAGAAGAAATGGACAATTTCCTGGAAACATATGAACAACCTAGACTGACCAGAGAAGAAATAGAAGACCTCAACCAACCCATCACAAGCAAAGAGATCCAATCAGTCATCAAAAATCTTCCCACAAATAAATGCCCAGGGCCAGATGGCTTCACAGGGGAATTCTACCAAACTTTCCAGAAAGAACTGACACCAATCTTACTCAAACTCTTTCAAAACATTGAAAAAAATGGAACACTACCTAACTCATTTTATGAAGCTAACATCAATCTAATACCAAAACCAGGCAAAGATGCTACAAAAAAGGAAAACTACCGGCCAATCTCCCTAATGAATATAGATGCAAAAATCCTCAACAAAATACTTGCAAATCGAATCCAAAGACACATTAAAAAAATCATACACCATGACCAAGTGGGGTTCATTCCAGGCATGCAAGGATGGTTCAACATCAGAAAAACAATCAATGTATTACAACACATTAAAAACTCGAAAGGGAAAAATCAATTGATCATCTCAATAGATGCTGAAAAAGCATTTGACAAAATCCAACATCCCTTTTTGATAAAAACACTTCAAAAGGTAGGAATTGAAGGAAACTTCCTCAACATGATAAAGAGCATATATGAAAAACCCACAGCCAGCATAGTACTCAATGGTGAGAGACTGAAAGCCTTCCCTCTAAGATCAGGAACAAGACAAGGATGCCCGCTGTCACCACTGTTATTCAACATTGTGCTGGAAGTGCTAGCCAGGGCAATCCGGCAAGACAAAGAAATAAAAGGCATCCAAATTGGAAAAGAAGTAAAACTGTCATTGTTTGCAGATGATATGATCTTATATCTAGAAAACCCTGAGAAATCAACGATACACCTACTAGAGCTAATAAACAAATTTAGCAAAGTAGCGGGATACAAGATTAATGCACATAAGTCAGTAATGTTTCTATATGCTAGAAATGAACAAACTGAAGAGACACTCAAGAAAAAGATACCATTTTCAATAGCAACTAAAAAAATCAAGTACCTAGGAATCAACTTAACCAAAGATGTAAAAGACCTATACAAAGAAAACTACATAACTCTACTAAAAGAAATAGAAGGGGACCTTAAAAGATGGAAAAATATTCCATGTTCCTGGATAGGAAGGCTAAATGTCATTAAGATGTCAATTCTACCCAAACTCATCTACAGATTCAATGCAATCCCAATCAAAATTCCAACAACCTACTTTGCAGACTTGGAAAAGCTAGTTATCAAATTTATTTGGAAAGGGAAGATGCCTCGAATTGCTAAAGACACTCTAAAAAAGAAAAACGAAGTGGGAGGACTTACACTCCCTGACTTTGAAGCTTATTATAAAGCCACAGTTGCCAAGACAGCATGGTACTGGCACAAAGATAGACATATAGATCAATGGAATCGAATTGAGAATTCAGAGATAGACCCTCAGATCTATGGCCGACTGATCTTTGATAAGGCCCCCAAAGTCACCGAACTGAGCCATAATGGTCTTTTCAACAAATGGGGCTGGGAGAGTTGGATATCCATATCCAAAAGAATGAAAGAGGACCCCTACCTCACCCCCTACACAAAAATTAACTCAAAATGGACCAAAGATCTCAATATAAAAGAAAGTACCATAAAACTCCTAGAAGATAATGTAGGAAAACATCTTCAAGACCTTGTATTAGGAGGCCACTTCCTAGACTTTACACCCAAAGCACAAGCAACAAAAGAGAAAATAGATAAATGGGAACTCCTCAAGCTTAGAAGTTTCTGCACCTCAAAGGAATTTCTCAAAAAGGTAAAGAGGCAGCCAACTCAATGGGAAAAAATTTTTGGAAACCATGTATCTGACAAAAGACTGATATCTTGCATATACAAAGAAATCCTACAACTCAATGACAATAGTACAGACAGCCCAATTATAAAATGGGCAAAAGATATGAAAAGACAGTTCTCTGAAGAGGAAATACAAATGACCAAGAAACACATGAAAAAATGTTCAGCTTCACTAGCTATTAGAGAGATGCAAATTAAGACCACAATGAGATACCATCTAACACCGGTTAGAATGGCTGCCATTAAACAAACAGGAAACTACAAATGCTGGAGGGGATGTGGAGAAATTGGAACTCTTATTCATTGTTGGTGGGACTGTATAATGGTTCAGCCACTCTGGAAGTCAGTCTGGCAGTTCCTTAGAAAACTAGATATAGAGCTACCATTCGATCCAGCGATTGCACTCCTCGGTATATACCCGGAAGATCGGAAAGCAGTGACACGAACAGATATCTGCACGCCAATGTTCATAGCAGCATTATTCACAATTGCCAAGAGATGGAAACAACCCAAATGTCCTTCAACAGATGAGTGGATAAATAAAATGTGGTATATACACACGATGGAATACTACGCGGCAGTAAGAAGGAACGATCTGGTGAAACATATGACAACATGGATGAACCTTGAAGACATAATGCTGAGCGAAATAAGCCAGGCACAAAAAGAGAAATATTATATGCTACCACTAATGTGAACTTTGAAAAATGTAAAACAAATGGTTTATAATGTAGAATGTAGGGGAACTAGCAGTAGAGAGCAATTAAGGAAGGGGGAACAATAATCCAGGAAGAACAGATAAGCTATTTAACGTTCTGGGGATGCCCAGAAATGACTATGGTCTGTTAATTTCTGATGGTTGTAGTAGGAACAAGTTCACTGAAATGTTGCTATATTATGTAACTTTCTTGGGGTAAAGTAGGAACATGTTGGAAGTTAAGCAGTTATCTTAGGTTAGTTGTCTTTTTCTTACTCCCTTGCTATGGTCTCTTTGAAATGCTCTTTTATTGTATGTTTGTTTTCTTTTTAGCTTTTTTTTTCATACAGGTGATTTGAAAAAAGAAGGGAAAGTTAAAAAAAAAAAAAAGAAAAAAAAAAAAAGAAAAAAGACAAACAAGGGAAAAAAAAAAAAAAAAAAAAAAAGTTTTGGTGCCCCCTTGAGGAGCCTGTGGAGAATGCAGGGGTATTCGCCTACCCCACCTCCATGGTTGCTAACATGACCACAGACATAGGGGACTGGTGGTTTGATGGGTTGAGCCCTCTACCATAAGTTTTACCCTTGGGAAGACGGTTGCTGCAAAGGAGAGGCTAGGCCTCCCTGTATTTGTGCCTAAGAGTCTCCTCCTGAATGCCTCTTTGTTGCTCAGATGTGGCCCTGTCTCTCTGGCTAAGCCAACTTGAAAGGTGAAATCACTGCCCTCCCCCCTACGTGGGATCAGACACCCAGGGAAGTGAATCTCCCTGGCAACGTGGAATATTACTCCCAGGGAGGAATGTAGACCTGGCACCGTGGGACGGAGAACATCTTCTTGACCAAAAGGGGGATGTGAAAGGAAATGAAATAAGCTTCAGTGGCAGAGAGATTCCAAAAGGAGCCGAGAGGTCACTCTGGTGGGCACTCTTATGCACACTTTAGACAACCCTTTTTAGGTTCTAAAGAATTGGGGTAGCTGGTGGTGGATACCTGAAACTATCAAACTACAACCCAGAACCCATGAATCTCGAAGACAGTTGTATAAAAATGTAGCTTATGAGGGGTGACAATGGGATTGGGAAAGCCATAAGGACCAAACACCACTTTGTCTAGTTTATGGATGGATGTGTAGAAAAGTAGGGGAAGGAAACAAACAGACAAAGGTACCCAGTGTTCTTTTTTACTTCAATTGCTCTTTTTCACTCTAATTATTATTCTTGTTATTTTTGTGTGTGTGCTAATGAAGGTGTCAGGGATTGATTTAGGTGATGAATGTACAACTATGTAATGGTACTGTAAACAATCGAAAGTACAATTTGTTTTGTATGACTGCGTGGTATGTGAATATATCTCAATAAAATGATGATTAAAAAAAAAAAAAAAAAAAAAAAAAAAAAAAAAAAAAAAAAAAAAAGAACAACAATCAGATATAGCCCCCTTCCCCATACTGTTGACACTCCCTTTCAGTATGGGACAAGTTAGGGTGCTCACTGCCTAGACACCCCTGAAGATGGAGAAAGAGGTTAAGTTAGAGGAAGGTGTAGCAACAAACAAGAAAAGTTTTAACAAAGATCTATGAATACTGAAACTTGATATAAATATATATATATTTTTAGATGCAGAGGTGATGGAATGGCTGGAAGGAGGTAAATGACATAGTGGAACTGTAGCCCCATAACATTCTTTGAAATTTGCTCTAGAGCTACTCGCTGAATTGTGCATTGAAAGTCTTCACCTTTCCGTATATACTCTATATTTCATAACAAGGAAAGAACTGAAACTGTGGAATTGTAACCCATAACAATTTTTGAAATAACCTACATAACTGCTTGTTACGCTGTACATCGAGAGTTAACACCTTTCTGTATGTATGTTATATTTTACAATAATGGAAATAGCAGAAGTTGTGGAACTGTGACCCATGATATTCTTTGAAATTTGCTAACTACATATTA
Source organism: Choloepus didactylus (assembly GCF_015220235.1). Classification (NCBI taxonomy): domain Eukaryota; kingdom Metazoa; phylum Chordata; class Mammalia; order Pilosa; family Megalonychidae; genus Choloepus; species Choloepus didactylus. The sequence continues at coordinate 171,291 of NC_051329.1, forward strand.
AATTGTACTTTGATAGTTGTCACTGTTATACATATATGTTAAAGTTCATAAAAAATGCATTAAAAAATCAGTTGCATATATATGTGTAGGTTTATTTCTGGACTTTTTATTCTATTCTATTGATCTATTTGTCTATCTTTACAACAATAATAGGTTATTCCGATTACTGTAGCTTTGTAACACTTCTTGAAATCAGGTAGTGTTAGCCCTCTAACTTTTCTTTTATGCAGAGTGTTTTTTGGTTATTCTAGGTCTTTTATAGCTTGTTTTGTAAAGTAAGAAGGATGGAGGGCAGAGATGGTCTGCAAAAAGCCTCAAGTATCAGGAAGAAGGCTGTGGAAGTTACTATCTGAGGTACAACCAGTTCTCACAGCATGGCTCTGATCAAATCATTATAGTATACAGGTTTCAAGACCTTCTACATTCTGGGCCCTGATGACTTATCAACCTTAATTCCAGTGCTGGTTTGGATGTATTATGTCCCCCAGAAAATCCATATTCTTCAATGCACTCTTGTGGGGCAGATGGATTCGTCTGTTGATCGAGGTGGAAACATTTGATTAAATTACTTCCATGGAGATGTGGACCCCGTCCATTCAGGGTGGGTATTAATTAAATCACTGGAGTCCTATAAGAGAGCTCACAGACAGAAGGATCTTAGAGCAGCTGAGGGAGACTTTTGGAAAGACCCAGATGATCACTGACACTTAGAGATGCTTGGAGTGAAGACAGAAGCCCACAGACATTTTGGAGAAAGCCATTTTGAAATACAACCCAGGAGCAAAGGACCAGCAGATGCCAGCCATGTGCCTTCCCAGCTGACAGAGGCAATAAATGATCAGCAAAAAGGATCTAGCAGTCAGAACCCTGGGACCAACATAGATGGTAAAGAGATATATAAAGATACAAGAGGCAAGCATCACTCATATGTCAAAACTCAGCAAATGTTACTTAGGGTTTGTGCTTAAATTTACATAAACTTTATGTCAAAAGAAAACACTAAACAAATGTTACTTAAGGTTTGTACTTAAATTTACAAAAACTTTACATGAAAAGAAAACACTAAACAAATGACAAATTCTAGTTAATGATACATATGCATTGTGAAGTATTTAGGGGAAGCATACTGACGTCTACAATTTGCTTTGAAATGCATCAAAAAATAAGTTGGACTGATAGATGAGACAGGGATAGCTAGACACGTATTAAGCTTAGTATAGTAAAATGTTAATGGTAGCATCCGAATGGCTGGTATACAAGTATTCACCATAAATTTTAACTTAGTCCTAAGTTCAAAATTTTTCATAATAAAATGTTGGACAGTAAAGGTAAAGATCAGGCAGCAGAGAGCAGCTGTGCAGAAAGAGGCAAAAATGCTGCTGTTGGTGGAGGTGGCCTACCTACATCCAGTTCTCACCTTGCTTCACAGCCGGAAGATTTAGGAACCGCGGCTGACGTGAGACATGCTAGAAAGATTACTGCAGGCGAGCAAAACAGAGATATTACAAGAAACTTCTTTTTCCTTAAAATAAACAGTATAAAACTAAAATGTTACTTAAACTATATACTACTGATCCTTTGGTGCTTGAATTATTATTTGATGAAAACCAAGGAAACCTATCATTTCTAAGAGTATTTCTCCTTAAACAGAAAATTTTTCTAGTTAGACTGCAAATAAAAAGAATGAGCCACTTTTGTAATGTTTTTGAGAAGTACAAAGATACAAAGGGAAGAACAAAGTGTAGTTTTTTTTTAAAAAAAAGAATCCCAGAAAAGATTGTGTTGACAAATGAATTTAATCTATAAACAAATTTTAGAACCTATTCATCCTTTATTCTTATTTTATATCTCCCAGGAAGGTTCTGAAGTTTTCTTCATATAGTTCATGTATATTTCTAGTTATATTAACAATAGGTTTTTTTTGTTACTATGAAAGAATTTCTTTTACAAAAGATGTCCTAATTTGTGATTGAGAAAGGCTATCTGCCAGTTGTTTCTTTTTTAACCACTACTAAAAACACATTGATGGTACTTAAATCTCTTATAGTTCCTGGGGATACGTCTAGTCATAATTTTATCATCTGTTTTCCAGAAAGTATCACATATCTATTTAAATACTGTATTGCCCTAAGCAGAACTTCCAGAACAATGTTTATGTAAAATACTGATAAACTGGCATAAATATGTGCTGAGGGAAGAAATGAAAGAAATGAACAATTTTCAAGAAGCAGCAGAAGTATGTGGATTAACTGTCCAAGAGGATTTGAAAGAAGGAGGGAAAACTGCAATGAAACAGAATAGGAATAGATTAGTTAGACCACAAAGAAATGATAGCGTAGTGTTGAAGAGGTTTAAAAAGGGGTAGGAAGGAGCTGTACTACGTGGTCCCCGGTACAGTGAACTCCAGCTAACATCTCTAATTGAACTAAAATTTGTTTGACTGGCAATCTGGGTGACACCCTGCATTCCCTTTTACATTTTTTTTTTTTTTTAACAGCCTCCTTCTTCCATTAAACGATAGCTAAAGCCTAAAGCCTCCTTCTTCCATTAAACGATAGCTAAAGTTGAAATTCTTCACCTTCTTCCTACACCTTGGGTGGGATCTATGCAATCTTTATGCTAATTTAGATGCAAGATATATTTATATACCCTAGATGCTAGTGATACATATAATCCGGTTAGTTTTATATATATGAACACACCTCCAGCTAATCTATTTGATTTTAAAAAAAAACTGGAAATGATGAAGCTAGGAGCTAGATATGAGGAATTTATTTTTTGTAAAGGACCACACACAAACCTGCTTGATCTTAAACACTGAAAATACTGATGAAATGGGCAATTTTGAGAAAAACTGCCCAAATAACTTCAATATGAAGTAAATAAACTTTTTTTTTTTTAAAGAAAGAAAACATAACATACCAAAAGACAACAAGGGGAATCAAGAGTTTTCTCTCAAAAGGCTGGGAGCTTAAGAAGTTTTTTCCGGTGAGTCCTTTGAAATATTTTTTAAGAAATACACGATTTCCAAAACCTATATAATTTTGTTTAGACTAGACCAAGAAATACAGATCTATCCAGCTCATTCTGCCTACCAAACTTGAAATAAAAGTAGACCTATTTCATCAACGAATGTAGCATGTAGTCTCTACAATCCCTATGAATAGAATCCAATAGTATATATTTTTAAAGCCAGGCTGACCCTGTTTAGATTTATCGCAGAAACTTAAGACCTTTACAATTGAAGAAATATTCCACTCTAGGAACACGATCATTTGAGCAGATGCTAGAAAGAGCGCATGCAAAAAAAAAATTAACATCTATTCCTATTGTGAATAAATACACGTAAGCAGGAATAGAAAAAAAAAACCTTAGATTTTGAATTGCTCAGAATACTTGGTTTAGAGTGAGGATCATTCCCACCCTGCATCTCCAAACACAGAACGACCGTCTTTAACACAACGACGTGACATTATTCTGGGCAATAATTTCCGGGCAAAGGAAAAAATAGCCATATGTGCAAAGGGTAAAATTACCATTAAGAACACGATTATTGACGGATGATGTTACCTAGAAAGAATAACCTAGAAAGATCGGGTTAATAAGCTGGAATATTATCATATTGCACCTGATTACAAAGCGCATATGCAAAAACCAGCACTTTCCTATGTACCTGCAAAAAGCAATCAGAAGGTTCGATGGAGAGAAGCAATCTAGTCGCAATGGCAGCAGCAACGGCAAAATCAGCACACATCCGGGCCTCTGTTACCGACAGCGACGCCAGGGGAGAGCGGCGCGCGGACCCCCTGCGACCTCCCTGCGACCAGGCCGGCGGCCGCCTCTCCGCGGACGCCTCCCGCCCCGTCACGCCGCGCGGGTCGCCGCCGCCAATCCAGACGCTGCCGCGGGCGTCAGACGCGCCCCCGGCGCCGCAGCCCCTCCGCCGACCGTCTGCGCGGGGCTGGGCGGGGCGAGCCGCGGGAGCTTCTGGGAACTGTAGTCCTGGCCTGGAGCGCGCAGGACGTTTGGCGCTGAGGGGTGGGCACTCGCGGACCCGGACCCTGCCCTGTTCCTCCCGCTTTCGGGCGCCGCCGCCGGCCGCGCATCTTGGTTCTCGCGGCAGCCGAACCGAGACCCCGAGGGCAGGTGAGGGCGTTGAAGTGCTGGCGAGTAAGAGGGAGACGGGCGCGGTGAAGGCCGGGTGTGCAGGGAGGGCCCTGCCTTAGAGGGAAACCGGGAATGGATTGAGCCGGCCCCAGAGGCGGGGGGCGGCGGTCGCGGGCGAGGCCGCTCGGGTGAGGCGCGGGGGTGTCCCGGGAGCCAGGGCCTGGGGAGGACGCCCGGGAAGGAGGCCGGGGCGCGGGGGAGCATGAGGCCGGCGCGGTGGGCAGAGCCAGGGCCGGCTCAGACTCCGACTGCTGAAGGGAGAGGAGCCAGGAGTGCGCCGAATGCGGGTTTATTTTATTCAGTGTCTTCTCCTGAATCTCTTTTAACCACTTAATCTATTAATGAGGTGCTCTTTAACCATTCTTGCTCTCCTACTTAAACCCTGCATGAATGCGTTATTATTCCTTTAATACACTGTTGTATTCAATTTGCTAATATTTAGGACCTTTTCACCTGTGTTCAGAATCGAGCTCGCAATTTCTTTGTACTATCCTTGCCCAGTTTTATTAACAGTATTTTTCAAGTCTCTTGAATAATTTGTGCAGCATAGCGTTTTCTCTTCTACTCTGTGAAGCGTTTCCTTAGGAGGAACTATTTTTCCCTTGAATGTTTGGTACAGTTAGATGCAGAACCTTTGGGGATAGACATTTGATTGGTGATTCAGTTTTTTAATTGATTAATTTAGGTTTCTTATTGATTCAAGTTTGGGCATTGTTTTTCTAGAAAATGGTTCATTTCATCGAAATTTTCAAATTTATTGGCATAAAGTTATATTATTTTATAGTGATTTTTCAGGTTTTTAAAGTTACTGCTTCTTAGTGATATTTTTAAATCACTGTTGTAACTATGTTTTCTGTTTTGAACCTAGTATTTACCTGGGCTCTCTCTTAATTAATCCTGCAAAATGTGTCTTTTCAAAGACACAGCTTTGTATTGTTTTGTGATTTGTGTTTTGGTTGGTCTTTTGTTTTTTTGTGTGTTTTGGTTTTCTGTTCCATAATATTTGCTTTCTAGTTCTTTTCTCTTGTTTTAGATAACTTTGTTAATGTTTTCCTAGTTCTTCGTTTGAATACTTAATTCATTTATTTTCTCTTAACTTCTGTTTTCCTCCACAAAATGTGTATACATTTTTAAAAAGTCAAATATGCTAAAAAACTCATAAGAAAAACAGTAGGCTCCCTTTCCTCTCAATCTGTCTCTTCGCAGTGGTAACAACGTTCAAATATTTAAGGTCTTTGAACTGTCCTCGGTATTTTTTATTCATCAATTTAAGACTTTTGTTTCTTATTTACTGTGTTAAATGAGAATTTTGACTGTTACATCTTGCCTTTCTTTTGCCCACGTACATCTTAAGTCACAATATAATTATACTACAAATGTTATAATATAGTTCCCTCACAATTTTTGCTTAAATCCATGTTGTTTTCTTTGTAATGACTGTTAAATAGTCTTTACTGCTGAGCCTTGGTAACAGTTTTTTTGTTCAATTTTTTTATACAATTTTCCTGTTTTTAATAATTGCTCTTTTTATTTTCATTAGCTTAGTTTTTCTTGAAGCTGTTTAAACACCTGTCTATTCCATCTTCGAGGTCAAACCTGTCATACATCTTATTTTTTCTTTTCCTGAACACATACCCCCCAGGAGCCAACTGGCCTAAGACTGATTCCCTAGGCATGCTTCTTACTTCTCTTTACCCTCATCCGTTCCCTCATCTCATTGTTTGGTTTGGATCTCTTGGATTGCTGGAAACTTTTTTTCCTTTTTTGGTGGATTACAATCTTATTACTTTCCTGGAAACAGATTATATATGAAATACAGCTATTAAGATTGTCTATGACTAGAAATGACTTTATTCTTTCCCCACATTTACATTCTACTTTGAACTAATATAGCAGCCTTGGATGGGAAATTATTTTTCCTCAGAATTTTGAAAGCAGGGGAAGCTACAGAGAAAATACTGTAGTGTAGCTGTTGAGATGTCATTTGCCATGGTTCTTACTGTTCCTTTATGTGTACCCTATTTATCATCTCTGAAAGTGACTAGGTTCATTTGTTTATCTTTGATATTCAAAAACTTCCTGATGATATGTTTTAGAATCAGTGTTTAAAAAAAAATTCCATTTTACTATTTAAGTTGTAGGCCTATTCAATCCTTAGATACCCTGTTATTTTTAAGAATTTTCCCTATATTTGTTTGCTTTTTCTCCTCCTCTCATTTTCTCCTTTCCTTCCAAAACTGAATAATCTGGTATTGGAACTTTGGGATTGATTAACTTTTCCCTCTCATTGCTTCTCTTTTTATTTTGGGTCTGCTTTCTAGAAGAGTGCCTCAACTTGATTTTCTAACCCTGTAATGATTTTTTTTCTATTATAATTTTTAATTTTCTAAGACCTCTTATTTTATGATTAAATATATATATATATATATAGTATCCTGTTCTTGTTTCATGGACAAAGTATCTCTCTGATTTTTTTTTTCATACTTTATTGTGAAAATTTCAAACACATACAATATAGAAAGAATAGTATGGCTACCTTTCTACACGTCACTCAGCTTCAACAACTGTCAAATCATGGCCGATCTTTTTTCATCAAACTACCTCATACATTCCCCATCCCAATGTATTATTTGTATTATTTTTTAATATTTAAGGAAATTTACAAAATGATGTTATAAGTATGTTTTAATAATACTTTATATAATTGAATAATTATTTTTAAATATTATTTTGAAGCAAGTAGCAATTCTAAGACATCATATAGTATTTCAGAATTTACTTCTGAATAAGGACCCCTTTAAAAATATCATACCTGCAAAATGAATTATTTGATACCAAATATATAGGCAATGTTCAAATTTTCTTGTTATTTCATAAATGTTAAAAAAAATTATTTGATTTATGGTTCAAATAATGTATGTACAACTTCAAGTCTCTTTTAATCTAAGGTCTCCCACAGCCTTTTTCTCAGTGTGTTGTCATACTTTTAAAATTTTTTCAATCTGATAAGTGAGAAATTTTGTCTCAAATTTATTTCAATTCACATTTCTCTCATCATAAGCATCTTTGAGGTTATAATTGTTGCTTTGAAGTTTGATTATTTTTCTGGTCCTTACGTTGTCTTTGTTTCTTCTGAAGTCCTCTTTGTTTTGGTCATCTGAGTTTATCTTCCCAAAGAACATCCTTTTAGTGGTTCCTTTAGGAACTGTCTGTGAGTGGTAAACTCTCAGACATTTATGCCATATGTATAACTATGTCTATCATATTAATCTCAGTCTTTAGTCCAATATTGAATTATAGGCTGACATTGTTTCCCTCATTACTTTGAAGACATTATTGCATTGTCTTCTGGTCTCTTTGTAGCTGAGAAGTCTGTAGTCAGTATAATTGGTATTCTTTTGTAGATAATTTGGTTTTTCTCTCCAGTAACTTTTAAATTTTGCTCATTATCCCTGATGCTCTACAGTTTACCTTCTATCCGGTGGATTTTAAAAATTTATTCTGTATGGCTGGTGGAATATATACTTTCAGTTTAAGGATTTACAGCTTTCTTTCACTTTTAGATATAAACTCCCATTATCTCTTTCAATGTTTTTTTTCTATTCCCTCTATCTTCTTCTAGAATTCCTATTAGACATAGATTTGTGTCTTTAATCCATTTGGGATTGGTAAATGCATGAGGGAGGATTTATGTTTTTTCCCAAACAGGAAGCCATTTGTCCTGATACTACTTATTGACAGTTCATTCTTCCCCCACGGATTTGAAGTGCTTACTTGATCATGCTCTAAAAGTCTAGCTACACATGAGTCTGTTCTCAAAATTATTCTATTTTCTATTATTGCCCCACTGTCATTCTGTATAAATTACTAGAGATTTATAATGAATTTTGAAATATAATGGGGCAAGGCTTTGTTTTCTTTTAATAATTGCCTTGTTTATTCATGTACATTAACTTTTCTATAAAACTTTTTTCTGTTCCAAGCCGTTTTATGGAGATACATTCACATACCATACAACCCATCCAAAGTCTATAAAACTTTTAAAATCAGCTTATGTTTCAAGAAATTCCTGTTGAATATATAGATCAAAATTCCAGTGCAATTCTAGTTGAGAAAAATTAAAATCTTTATAATATTGAGTCTTCCTATCCATAAGTGATTCTTCACTTATTCCGCTTTCTTTTTGCTTGTTGCAGTTGTTTAATTTCCATAATTACTTCTATAACTAAAAAAAAATAAATAAAATTATCAAGGAGGGAATGAGCCTATATACCATTCTTAGCCTAACAGCTTTAGCCTAGAATGCAAACTCATTTCCTTTCTTGAAGGGGAAGCCTACATTTCTGTTTTGTTTTCCTTCTGAAAGAAAGATGTGGGTGAAACTACCTCCTTCTATAAAACTTTGTCATAGATTTATTCACTTTATTCAAGAAATATTTTTAAGTGTCTTCCATATGCTGGGATTGTTCTAGGTGCTGGGGATATAGCAATGAACAAGGCAGACAAGAATACATGTAATTTACACTGAAGCAACAGGCCTATTACACTTCTGTTTTAGGGACGTAGAATTTACCTGTCAAAGATCTTTGTCTTAAAAAAAATGCCATTTCTATAATTTTGTGCATTAAAACTGAACTGTGTTGAAGTATAATACTGAGAAGGCTTGCATTTGAAAATTAACAACTAATATTCAGAAAGCGGGACTTTAGAAATATTTGTATAATAAATTATCTCATGATTTTTATGATCTTTAAAGTCTCCAAACATGTATCTTTTCTATTCAATGTATGTTTGTATTCATTCAAACTTTATATCCATTGTTTTGCTGTTTGTATTGAGGCCATTATGAAAATTATTCTGGAAAGTACTACAATATCCAACATTGTTAACACTTTTAGGACCTCACTTCCAAATCATAGAACACAGGCCTTGCTCCTTCCTTTGTCCCTTCATTACATTCAAGTTTTAGATAGAACAAATTATCTTAAGAAAATGAGGCCTCTGTGGAGAGAGATTAAATTGGAGGAAATCAAATGAACATTTGTTTGAAAACCACATATCTACCTTTAACAACTTCAATAAAAATCTTTAGTAGGAGAACAGTGAAGTCATCATTCCTATTCACCATATGTTAGGTCATTCAGATAAATACTAAGGTTATGTATAGAAAGATAACTTGCATCAAGCAGGAAAATTATTTTTCCATTCCAAAAAGTTAACTTTAAAAGTTGCAAATTATGCATGAAATGTAATTAAACAACCACGTATTTTTGACTCATTCACTTGTTTTTGTTTGTTTGTTTTTAAGTAATGATTATTCTTTTCATCTAGGGCTGAGAAGTAGTTTGCAGGAGAAGCCAGTATAATAACTAGGATGGCTGTTCTGGAAGAGAGCCAGGAATAATTATATATTACAGATCATTACAAATCCAGTAAAGATTTTTAAGCTGGAGGGACCTTGCTGGGAAGTGTGGGTGGGAAGGGTATACGATTTGTAATGGAGCTCTGTTTCTACCTTTCATCTTTTACTTGAACCTGCCTCTTTGACTACAGGGAGAATACCTTCAGAGACATCCAGAACTAATCCTGGTGAAATGCATCACTACCCTGATTGATCCAGAGAAACAAGAGGAACATTTTGATTCCTCTGCCCTGTTCTATAGGCAGATGTCATTTTCAGACTCACAAGATGGCAGCCATTGACCTATCCCACACATGGGCTGTGCCTACACGGGACACTGCTTGTTTCCACATGGGAAATAGTGAGGAAAGGATGGTTGCTGGATTTCTGACAACCTGGTTACAGGAACCGGTGACCTTCAAAGACGTGGCTGTGGCATTCACTGAGGAGGAGTGGGTGATGCTGGACCCTTTTCAGAGAAGTCTGTACAGAGATGTAATGTTGGAAAACTATAAAAATCTTGCCTCAGTAGAATGCCAATCACACAAGCCTCCTGTGGTCTCCCAGTTTGATCAACAAGAGATAAAAACTATGAAAAGGAGAATTCCTCAAGGCATTTCTCCAGACTGGGAAATTCAACTTAAAACCAGAGAATCAACTCCTAAGACTAGTTTGGGGGATAAGCCATTCACGGGAGTGAAAATGGTAAGATTCACAGTGAATGATTATTGGTCCTCCATATTAGGAGAAGACTGGGAATGCCATAAGATCAGAAAACAGCATGTGATCCCAGAGGGATATTTGAGGCAAGTGCCATTCACCCAAAAGAAAGTAGCATCTCAGGAGAAAGTCTTTGATTATCATGAATTTGAGGGAAACTCTAAATTTAGCTCAAAACTTGTTTTTTCACAGAGAATTTCCACCAGTAAACAATGCCATAAATGTGACTCAGATATTGTATGTTCAAAATATAATTCAATTCTAAACAATTACCAGAAAATTTCTGTAAGTGAGAAGCTATGTGAAAGTCATGAGTATGATAGAGCTTTATGGCATGTTGAAAGAACCCAAACAGCACAAAAAGCATACACATGCTCCAGATGTGGTATACACTTCCAACATAATAATATGCTTCCTGAACATAAAAATATTTTTATGGTGGAGAATCCCTATGAATGTAATAAAAATGGTAAGAATGTTTGTCATCACCCATCCCTTAATCAACAGGAACAAACTCATACTGGAGAGAAACATGAATGTAATCAGTGTGGAAAAGCCTTCAAAAAGATTTCTAACCTTATTTTGCACGAGAGAAGTCACATGGGTGAGAAACAGTATGAATGCAAGGAATGTGGGAAAGTCTTCAATGATTCTTCAACCCTAAGGAGACATGTGAGAACTCACACAGGAGAGAAACCCTATGAATGTAACCAGTGTGGGAAAGCTTTTAGTCAGAAAACATCTCTTAAGGCCCATGTGAGAACGCACACTGGAGAGAAACCTTATGACTGTAATCAGTGTGGGAAATCCTTTGGCACAAGCTCTTACCTTATAGTGCACAAGAGAATACACACAGGGGAGAAACTCTATGAATGCAGTGTCTGTGGAAAAGCCTTTAACACAAGCTCTCACCTCAAGGTGCATAAGAAAATACACACTGGAGAGAACCTTTATGAATGCAGTGACTGTGGGAAAGTTTTTAGTGGTCTTTCATCCCTTAGAATGCATGTGAGAACTCATACTGGAGAAAAACCCTACGAATGTAAAGAATGTAGGAAGGCCTTCAGCGTTTCCTCTTCCCTTAGGAGACATGTAAGAACTCACACTGGAGAGAAACCCTACAAATGTATTCAATGTGGAAAAGCCTTCAGTCAGAGCTCTTCACTGATTATACACAAGAGAATTCACACCGGGAGAAAAACCCTGTAAGTCCTGTGAATGTGGAGTTGGCTTTAGGCCAACCTCATTATTTCAGGATTTGTTCTATAACATAAGCATTGAATGCTCTAAATAGCCCTCTAAACACTTTAGTTACATAAATACAAGTTTTGATCTCTCTTATTTTAGTTTTGCTTTAGTTCTAAATATTAATACCTATTATGACTTTTTTTTAAACCCAGGGGTTATTTAGAATTATGTATTTTTAATATCTGAGGTATGAAGATTTTTAGTTACCTTTTTAATATTGATTTCTAAGTGTGTCTGGACTATATGATACTGCTTTATTAGTATTATTCTGAGAGTTGCTTTCTGGTCCAGTGGGGCAGGTACTGTGAGTAGCCAGTGAAACATTCAATTTATTCTTTCTTACTAATGAACCCTATTTTTAGCTCAAGATAGCAATGCTTCTAGTTACAAACTCTTCTCACCCTCCTTGCAGCCAACAGTAGCCATATCCCCCATTCCTGGCCAATTGAGACTATGCTAGTATCACTGGGGACAGATCTAATTTTTTTTTTTTTTTCTTTTGCACTTTGCCTTTCTGCCTTCTCCATTCTTCTTTCTTTGAATTTACCATTACTGGAATTGGAAGATCCATCTTTTGACCCTGAGACCAACAATCACAGCCTAAGGATGAAGTAGAAGAAAGAGATCTGGGTTTCCCAAAGGCACCTTTAAATAGCTATACCAGTCTTGCACTGCTTATATCTGGACATTTGAGAAAATGTACATGAACTTTAAAAAAAGAAATCCGTGAATACAGTCAACTTGTTTAAAAATTAAAAAAAAAAAAAAAGGCCATAGAACTATGTAGATTTAAATGTTTTATGCTGGAGGCACAAATTTGGATAGGAACATAGAAGAGGGCGAATGGAAGAATGATGACAAGTTTTGTACTTAGGGAAGAGATGAAGGAGCAGAGGTCACTGAGAGCAAGTGATTAGAGAAGTAAGAAGGAAATTCCACCATTTCAGGGTTGGAAATACAGAGTTCTCAGACAGAGGGGAAGTTACTAATTTCAAATTCTAGGTGGAGCCCCTGAGGTTTTGCTACATGATCTTGCAGATACTGACCATATTATTTCTAATATTCCAAGAAACAAAACATGGAAGGAGTAATGTATGGTGGAAGGATGAGGTGACATTTGCATTTTTAATCATATTAACTTTATAGGGTTGTGAGGTACCCAGATGAACAGCTGATAAGCAGATCTGGACCTCAGATGTGTAGAATGGAGTATAAATTTTAGAGACGTCAATGTCCAGCCTACAGTAGGTTTTGTGGAGGTAACCAAGACTGCAGAGGGAAAATGGATGGAATGAAGAAAAGAGTGCCTACCGCCGACCCTGAAGAACCCCTGCATTTAAAGGCAGGATTAAACAGGGAACCACAGTAGAGAGAACAGAGGAAAACCAGGAGGAGTGGAGTTTTACTGAACTAAGATGAACAAAAGGAAAGTACAGTCAGTTGTTTTAAATGCCACTCAGAGGTCAAATTAGATGAAGTCTTAAAAGATGAAAATATAGTAATATGAAGATCATTGGTGACCTTACTGGGAGATAATGTAGTGGCATGTTCAAGATGGATATTAGATTGGGAAGTGTTTAAGAATAACCACAAGATGAGAAAGTAAAGACTGAGTATAGGGAACTTTTAAAAGTTTGAATAGTAGGAGAGTAGTAGCTGGAGAGAGATTTCAAATCAAGGGAAAGTATTTTTAAAATATGAGAAGTTAGAACATGTTTAAATCCAAATATGATGGATCCATTATGGAGAGATTAAATATGTGGGCATAAGAAAGACAGTCAATAGCATAAAATTTCTGAGAAGGGGATGGAGATACCTGGAGTACAAATAAGATCTAAAGTTTGCTATGAGAAGGGATACTTCCACCATTTTCTCAAGAAGAAACGAAGGGATGAGTTGGGTTTAATTCCTTTTTATTACTATCTAAGTTCATTGCATTGTGCTCTGAGTTTCTGGCCTATATGCTTTTTGTTTGGTGTTTATTAAGAGCTACTTCCTGGCCCAGTGGCAGGTACTAATATACATTTCCTTCTTCTTCCTTACTATTAGAACCCCAGTTTTGCCTGGGGTAGCAGTGTGTCCACCCTCCTTTTAGTCAAGGGTAGCCATTTCCCTTGTTCCTGGTCAGTGAAATATAGACATGACATGGATTGTAGGTTTGGTGGCAAGGTTACTTGCCACCAGATGGATGAAAGACTGGTCAGAGGGTTTAATGAAGAGGTAAACATCTTTCAAGTTATCATTAGGGCCTTCAGTGGGAAAGACAGCGAAGCAAGTAGCAAAGTCTTGAGTGAATGAGGAGAGTCCAGTTGGATAGAAGATAACAGCAAAGGAGAAGAAAAAGTGGTATAGCTGGATGGTGGGAGCCTCAAAGGAGGAGTATTTTTACAAGAGGCTGCAATGGTTAGAAGCAATCTTGGGGAGCAAGGAGGACTTTGATCCAATTTTCCAATCAGATAGGGATATGGGAATAAACAGCCCTTCCTTGATACAATTGTTAAGTTTTTTTCCCCCTCCATGGGGAAAGCCAGTTTTAAGTTAATGCAAGGAAATGAAGAAAATCTTTAGGGAAGTAATTGAGAATATTGAGAGATTACCACTTAGAGGGCACTATGGAAACAATTTCAGAAAGGACAGGAATTTGGGGATTGTGGCTGGGAAGTGAGGAATTATATAGAAGGTTGTTGTGAGAACAGTTTTGATAGAGATAACAGGATCAGAGCTTGGGGATTGAGACATCGGGTTGAGACATTGGGTTATGACCAGTGGAAATTAAAATTGGAGGAAGGCTAGATTAAATTCCAGTGAATCTCTTAGGAGATGATGGATACTTAGGTCTTATAGGATTTGTATGTAGCTTGGAAAGGGGAGTCTGCAGTCATGCTGTGGAACCAAGTATTTCTTTTGTTCTTGAGGTGTTGGCATCCCTGGTAGGTGCAGTGGTTTAGAAAATTAACCCAAGTGCTTGTCCTTGGGTGAGGAGAGCATCTTAGATGGCTCCCAGCAAGAGGCTGGGCTCTGCTTGGTTGGGGAATAGAATTTTATGTACTAGTTTGGACTCAGGGGTAGTCTCACCTGGATTTTATTTCAACAGCCTCATAACTGGTTTCACTGAATCAAATCTTACTTTGCTTCAACATGCTTTCTATGCAGAAGCCAAAGTATCCTATTTTTGAAAAAAAGGAAAAAAAAATTGGTGGTTTTTAACTCCAAACCTAATACGTGTATATGAGAAAAAAATGCAAATAACCTTTGCTTTATTGAGAAACAAAACCCTTTCCTCCTCCTTCCTGGAGTTGACTGCCTTAGAAATTTGACATGGTAGATAAGTGTGCATTCTGTCAAGCTTTAGTCTATATGCATACAAATATATTATTTTCTTTCTATAAAAATTGAGCCATACCTTTCATTCCATCTTTTTAAACTTACTTTTCCATGTCAATACATGTAATTCTGTTTCATTCTTAATAGCTGCTTAGTGCTTGACTATATGTATGTCCCATAATTTAATCCATTTTCCTTTGCAGATTTTTTTTTACAGTAACAAGCAGTACTGCATGGAACCATCTTGTTTATATATCTTGCTTTCCTTTCATCTGTTCTCCACACAATTCCTTGGATGATCCTTCTTAAGTATTAATCTGATCATATTACACTTCACTTTAAAGTCCTCCACTGGCTTTTTCCCCCTTCAAGATAAAATCTTTTTAAAAGCCCTTTCATGCTCAAACTCTTTTCTATTCCTTGCTGCTCCACACTCTCCTGATTTTGACCTGCCCTAGTCATCCTTTATGTATTGAATCCTGTGTCCATTTTAACACTTTTCACACTTTTACATTATTGCCTGTTATGTATCTTGCCCTCTAAACTATAAGCATTGGAAATAAGATGGGCTTTTGTCTAATTTGTTCACTGTTTTACTCCTAGTACTTGGCCCAGAGTAGGTTTTCAACCTTTAAGATTTTTTTCAGTAAGTTTCATGTCTTTTACCCCCATTTAATATTCCAGTGGAGTTTTAACTTAATTAAGGGTTAGGTTTTAAGTCATTGTAAAAGGCAAAAATTACATGGAATCAAAATTTCTTTCTTCTAAGGTCAGAATCACACTCAGCATAGTGAAATGTTCCTTTCTGCAGACTTGGGGCTGTTAAGAGAACAGCAGTTTGATGTTCATTATCTCCTGTTCATTTTCCACTCATTGTCCCTCCTCCCTCTTCACTCCTGTCAGAATCTCATACCTTTTATTTTTTTAGGTAAGTGTTTGTATGCTGCTCCAGTATGTAATGTAATAATTAAAAGGAATGAAATGATCCACTAATCTTGAGGGTGCAGTGTCCTTCTTAGGCTACTGACAGAAGTGTAAACTAATACAGCCTTTCTGGGGGACAGTTAAGCAAAATGCGTCAAAAGCCAGAATATCTATAATCTCTAACCGGGCAATTATTTTCTGAGCCTTGATAAAAGAACTTTTCATCTGAGCATGTATACTGCTTTGTGCAGTGGTAAATAAATGGAAAATTCCTAAATTCCTTGTAATAGCCAATTGCTTAAAAAATTAGGTATGTCCATAAAATGAAATATACTATAGTTATTTACAAAAATGTAACTGTATATGCATTACTGTAGGGATGTATTTGATATATTGTGAGTTTTAAATGCAGATTACAAGCTATCAGTATAACTATTTTATTAAAATACATATTATAAATATTTATGTATGTGTGTGCATTGAAAATATTCTGGAAGGATATACACCGTGATGTTATCAGTGGTATTTCTGAATTGTAGTTTTAGAAGTATTGTTTTTCTTTTACTTTTTGGTTAAATTTTCTAATTTACGTAGTAAACAGAGGTGAGTTGTATGTTTTTTTAAATAAACAATTCTAACATGAACCATTTTCCTTAAATGTTTTTCAAAAATATGATTTTAATATTTTTAAAGTTGTAAAGCAAAAGGATTAAATAGATTTGCTTAGCTTATCTCTGGCTTTTTGAAGGCAAACTTTCTAAATGTGTTGCTAAAGGACACAGAACTCTTAGACTTCATCTAAATTGACTTCCATGCAAAATATGAAATATGAAAGAAACAAATAAGGTGCTATGAGAATAGGTGGACCTATGTTGGATAAGGCTTTTAGGAAAGGCTTCTGTGGCCTTTGACAGTTAAGCTGAAATCTGAAGGAAAGGAAGGACTCATCTATGGGGAAGTGGGAATGGGAAACAGGAAGAGCTTTGTAAATAAAACAGCAAGTGCAAAAAGTCTTCATTCAGGAAGGAACTTGGCATGTTTGTGGAATGGAAAGTAAGGCCAGTAGCTGGAACATTATTAGATGAGAGGCCAAGGAGAGAAATAATGAAACCAGGTTGAAAAACAGGCAGAAACCAGATCATAAGCCTTGACTGCTGTGGCATGAGTTCAGATTTTATTCAAAGAGCTAGGGAACCTATTCAAAGATTCTTCATAAGGGAGTAAAAATATTTGTTTTAAAAATATCATAATGGCTACCATATAAAAAATCTAGGAGACCAATTTTGGAGGCTATTGCAGTAGTTGATATATGAACAGAGATATATGATAGACAAGTGTCATTTCCTTAACATAAACAAACGAGTTGTTTAAATTAAGTAAGATGAGACACTTGTTTTTGACATAAAGGAAATTCAAAGTCTAATATATGTCATGGTTTAAATGCAACTATAATTTTAAAAACGCATATCCCACAGATAAAGCCATATTATTCACCTATCAGGTAGCAAAAGTTCACACAGTCTGACTTTTCTCAAACATTTTCTGGCAGTGTCCATTTTACCTATACATAGTGTTGTCATCTGTGATATTGAGAGTTTTGGTGATAGAGCATTTCTTAAAAAGAACTCCTAAAATTCATTTCTTAAAAGAATTTTTAAAATGTCAGATACTCTTTTTTTTAACCAACTTTTCTACTTGTCTATCTCTATCCTTTAAAGGCAGACTTTTTGAAAGTGTTGCTAAAAGACACAGACTTTCTTCCAGGTCACTCACACCCTATTGGCAAGTTTTGCTGCCTCTCTCTGCTCTGAAATTTATGTCTTCACATGGACTTAAGAGTTTTTCCTGCCTTTAGTTGTACCGTTTGACATGATAGAAATTCTACTGGGCATATCTTCGTAACAAAACTCACCCCAGCTTTACCTGTTTGTAGGTATCTTACAAATCTCCTATAGCAACTGCTGGTTATCCAAGAACATAAAGAGTTAAGGTTACTTTTCTGACAACTAATATTTATGTCACTAATATTAAAAGTACCTGTTGCTCATGCTTCTGCATTCACAATAACTTTGTGATTGAATTCTGAAGCTTAGTGTAATAATCATTTTGGAGATGCATAAACACTTTTACTGAAGCATGATATACCCAGAGAAAAGTGCAAGTCAAAAATAAAAGTTTAATTTCCCCAAAAAGAACACACCTATTTAAGCAGTCTGCATATCAAGAAAGAGCTAAATTCATACTTTTACCACTTCTCCAGTGCTGCTGGAATCTTACACCTTTTAAACTCTTTATCCCCCTCCTATCTTTTTTTGTCATGCGTTTTTGGTTCCACATATATTGTAGACTTCACCAGATACTTCAGTTATTTTTGTGCAAAGTTAGTGTCCTGGTATGACAGGACAGCTATGACAAATACCACAGAACTGGCTGGCTTAAACAATTTCAGTTTTGGGGGCCAGAAGTTCAAAATCAAGGTATTAGCAGGTCATGCTTTTTCCAAATTCTGTAGCATTCTAGGGGTGGCTTGCTGTCAGTCCATCTCTGTGTTTTTTTTTTTTTTTTTCCTTTCAGCACTTTAATGTCATTGCATTTAAGAAATCAACCTTCAGTCTTAATGTTGACTTTTTACGGTAATGTGTCCCCCCACCCCCCTCTGGCTACTGGTAAGGTTTCTTAGGTTGTTAAAGCTTAAATTACTCAGGTATGGTAAAGTCAGGTATGGAGACAAGGACAGGGGTTTGAAATAAGATTTATTGGCTACTCACAGTTCCCAGAGAAGCATACAGCATGCCATAAAGGGCCAGTGGGCGCATAACCAGATGCAGGGTAACCACAGCAGGGAATCAGAACCAAGGAGAATGATGAGCTACAGCCTTTATTGGAGTCCAGGGTGGGACATTAGCAGTTGGGCAGTGAAGCATGTGATTCATGGGTGGGTGGTTGAATTGGGTGCCCCCATGAAATGGCTAGGGGCCTCTGGACAACAGGGTGAGAGGGCTCAGGGTACCTTATCTCACTGGAGGAGACAGAGGGTAAGCTGTGACAGTTGGGCCAATGTGATGGCAAAACATCAAAATGCCATTGTTAATTTGAGAATAGTAGTACATAAGGTTTTCAGCACTTTTTCTATGGTGTGCTTAGGTGTGGTTATCTTTCTGTTTAGCCTTCTTGGAATTTATTCAGCTGCTTGAATCTTTAGGTTGATATCCTTCATCATTTTGGAAAAGTTCTCAATTATCTCCTGAAATATTTCTTGTGTCATTGTCTCCTCTTTTAGACTCCAATCACGTTTGATCTTTTGAGTATATCCTAAATGTCTCTTCCACTCATCTTTTTTCCTTTCTCTCTTACATCCCCTCCCCCATATTTTTTACTTGTCTTCAAGTTCACTAGTCTTTTGTTCTGCTGTGCTAACTTTTGAGTCCATCTATTAGATACTGTGTTTTCAATTCTAAAATATCTACTTCACTCTTTTTTATATATTCCAATTATTGGTTGAAATTTTTCAGCTTTTCCTCTTTTATCCCCATGATTTTCTGTATTTTCTTTAACACGTTAACCACAGTTGCATTGAAGTCCTTATCTACCAACTTTATATCACCTGCGTATCTGCTTCTCTTGTCTGTTTTGTCTCTTAGTTGTTGGTTTCATGGTCCTGTTCTTCAAGTCCAGACATGTTTTAAAAGGACCACAGAGGCTCCAGGTTATGCCACCTTGGACTACAGGGAGTTTCTCCTTTCCTGTGAGTCAAATAATGTAATGGGATAATCACCTTGATCCAATTGTGGATTTAGCTGACTCAAAACTGAGTATGCTTTTATAAGTAAGCAGCCTGAATATTGCTACCAAATTCATCTTGAGTAACAGTCAACGTTTTTTTCTGCTCTTCTGCTACCTCTGGCAAGCACAGCTGTTTGTGAAGTGATATTTTATGTTAAATATGGAAAGATATAAAATAGGTTTATATGCTAAAATTGAGTGAAAGAAATTATAAATCTTTTTAGCACCTTCTTACTATGACAAATAAAGCACACTCTATAAATGAAAAGATCCACACACCGATCACTTCCTTTCTTTTTCAATGGAAAAATGTTTTCATACTTCTTTTACTATATAATCAAGGAATTATCCGTATTTAATATAATGGTAGTACAGCTGTTATTTTCTGAAATATCACAAATTATGAGTGCTTTTTGGAAGGGTTATGTAATTCAAAATGTTGTTGTTTGAAGTGTTTTAGAGGAAAGTTCTTATTTTTTATAAAATGATTCATATATAATCTCTATGGTGTGCTGCATTTCTACCTGCAAAGACACTCCTTACCTGATTGCCCCTCCCTGCTGTGAGCACAGGTCCCTTGTCACTTCTTTCTCCATCAACCAGGATTCTTTCCCTTCCTCCAACAAAGAGATCACTTTGAGTTTAGAAATATAAAGTACTGCTTAGAAACAGAAGAAAATGGAGACTTCAAAGTATTATGGTGTTCCATTTATGTAAACCCAATCTCTTCTTATGAGAGAAGATATGCTGTTACAAGAAGAATCAGAGCAGGAGGAAGGGTGGATACATGTCTCCTTCCTCCTGTACCAATTCTAAACAATTTTCTTCAGACCAAGGATTAGGAATTCAGCCAGACGATTTAGGGCCAATTTTTCAGAAACATCATTTAAATATATTAATATTTTATCATATGGATAGCTCTAGTTTACTTTGTTAGATCCCAGAAGAAGAAACTAACATGTAGAAGGAGTTTTGAACCCAGGGGCCCCGCAGCTTATCTCACAGAAAACAGGTGCCCCATAGACTAAAGAATGAGGCCGTTCAAAGCTGTTCAAGGCTGTTCCAGCCACAGTGGCCCCTCAAAGGCGTAAAGCAAGGTCAGATATACCGATAAGACAACCAACCAAAAAGGCCTGCTCTCCCTAGCTAGATAACACAGCTGCTTTCCTAAAAAGAATATTGTCTCAGAATTCTACCAACCAATCACCCCAAACCTAAATAAGCACCCAGTCGAGGCACAGAACACCACAGCAGGCACCCTTCCCCATGTGGGTCCCTTTGTTTTATGAAAAATGCAGCTCCCAGCCGAGAAGAGAGAGCCATCCTTCTTTTGCCTTCCAGCTCTCACTCACCTTTTTCCTCTAATAAACTTTATACTTTGACTCACCGCATTGTGTGGATTCCTGAACGACTTTGGGCCTAACATACTTATCTATCGATCTTGTTTTGAACATTTGCAATTGATTGTAAACTTGAAAATCCTTCCCACCTGACAACCTGCTTGCAGAAAAATTTAAGCATAAGACGGTCATCTTCTTACCACTATACACCATACTTTACTAAATAACTTTTTGCTTCTGATCTACATGAAACTAACAGAGCATATCCCTTCATGACACAGATGTAGCCAGTCTTAAACTGGATCTAGTTACTCCTTTGCAGTCTTGATTTTTCTTTCCATGAATTCCCTGGCAAAATATCAGGCCCTAGTGGCCCAGACACCTATGCCCAAAGCTTTCAATTATTTGTGCTTGGCCTTTGCCACATGCTATGACTAAGATTCATCAAAAGAACTTCTAGTTTGTCTTCATCAAAAAATTCAGGCAGGTAGAGATTATAGCACTCATTCCCTTCTAAGCACTCATCTTCATTTCAATAAATCATGAGCCCTCCAGGCAGTACTCGTATTACATCAGGGTTTCTAAGACTGAGCAAAAGAAATACTGAAAATTTATTGTTGTTGTTGTTGTTGTTGTTTTAAAAAAAAGACTGAATAATTTATTAAGTAAATCTGCAGACATGTGAAGAGAAAGACATTAGGCCTATCTGAACAATCCCCATGGCTACCATCACTTCCTGGAGTCATAAGAACTGGAACATTCCAAAAGCAAAGCAAATCTTGCCAACTCTTTAAAAAAATGGAACTTTAAGGAGAAAGAAGATATCAACTGACCTTCAACATGTCTTTTAAAAGTTCAGTATATTCTCTTGGAGAATGGACTTCTGCTAAGTAGAGGTAGGAGAGAGGGGACCTGAGAGGCCAGCACTGCAACCACCCTGTTCCCCAATTTCTACCACATAAACACCCACATAACAGAAGGTAAGAGGAATTCTGGCACAATCCTACCTCTTGCAAAGGTCAGCGAAGGCCATCCTGTACTGTGTCCCTGAGATAAAAAGCAGTTTTCTGGGGATTAGAGCCCTGGCCTAAGAGTCGGGAAGACATGCTTTAAATTAAAAGTTTCCATGCATCCCTTAATAATCTGTAGTTGAGGAAAGCCCTATATAAGAGCTCAGTTGATCTTCACAGTAACCTTGTGAGGGAGGCATTCTCACCACCCCCACCCCCCATACAGGTGAGGGAAACTGAGTTTCTAAAAGCTGACCCCAAGGTCAAACAGCAAATGACAGAACTAAGATTATATACCAACCTGACTCAAAACACTGACCCTTTTTCAAGGGGCCACACTGCTTGAACAAGAAATATCTTCCCTACTCTCTCTGTAAGGGCATGTGAGGAATCAATGTGGTGATTTTTTTTTTTTTTTCTTGAGAAGGAAACTTTGATGAGAGGAGACATCAATTTTTCACTCTGAAAAAAAGAGTATGTGGACTGGAGAAAACTGGAGCAAATTCATAATTAGGAGGCTTAGTTTCTAGCATTGTATCAGTGTTAAACTTTGGGTCTCACCAACTTCCTTATTCTTTCTCACCCAAGGTTTCCTCATTCAGAAGAAAAAATTGTATCTGATCTAGAATTCAGGACAAATGAAGACTTTAATCTGTCATTAGTGCTCTCTCTGCACTAGTCCCCACCACCTCTAGGAAAGTTAAGCTATTTCCTCAATCTGGTGTTCCTTAAAATATTGTATAATGATCCTCTATTCTAAAGGAAAATGAAAATATGGATAAGCAGTAGCACTTGCATAACACCTACACCCACCCCCCAGCCTGGGTATATTCTCTAGCTTAAAAATGGTCACTTTCTCCAAGAAAAACTGTATCTGTGTCATGAGTCTGACCTTTTTTGTCATAATAACTCTCACTCATTAGTGGTGTGAACTGGAGCAAGTTACTTAACCTTTTGGCTTTAGTTTCCTCACATAGTTGTGAGGATTACTTGAGATACAGAACTTTAAAGCACTTGGCACGTTCGTAGTTCCTTTGTTCCTTTTCTACTACATTTTCCACCCCCAAGAGTCTAAGAATGGAGAGGAATATTGACCAAGGAAGTGAGATTAAGGCCCCCGAGAGGCTAATTCTCAGCTTTGCATTTCAGCAGCTTGGCTATGACATGTTGATCTGTGTGTTTATCATACCTGGGTTCTTTGAGCTTCTTGAATCTGGAGGAATATTTTTCACCATTTGGGAAGTCTGCAACCATTATTTCTTCAAATATTTTTCCTGCCCTTTCTGCTTTCTCCTTCTGGGACTCCCATTACATGTATATTGATATAGTTGATGATGTCCCACAGGTCTCTGAGACTCTATTCACTTCTTCATTCTTCATATTAGATTATTTCTATTGAATTATCTTCATATTCAATTCACTGATTCCTTCTGCTGGTTCACATCTGCTATTGAGCTCCTCTAGTAATTTTTTTTCTTTTATTACCATACAGTTCAACTGTAGGATTTCCATGTGATTTCTTTTTATGGTCTTTCTTCAGAGATGGTTAGCATCCTGTTTATGCCTTAATTTGGACATTTTTATAGCCTTAGAACTGTAAATTTGTAAGCTAGTAATCCCCTTTCTGATATATTGCATTCCAGCAACTTTAGCAAACCAAAACACCATCAGTCTGATCACCATAAGCCCCCACTTTGAACACATATGAGGTCTCCAAGGATGACTGTCAATACCAATATTCTTAGTGTCCTTTCCTTCAGTGCATGCTGATAAATTGCAGCAGGTATTTCTGGGGAAATAGTCACAGTATACATTGTGCCTAATTGTACAAACTTTCCTCAAAGGACACCTGGTCTCCCCTTCAGCTGAGAGCTGGCTTAAATTTGGGAGGTGAGTCAAGGATGTGAATCCCTACTATAATAATTTCAGTTAGGTTTCTTTCCAGAAGATGTAGAACTTTCCCACCTGTATGTATCAAGCAGCATCTTGGTAGACTAACTATCTGTTTTAGTTTCCTTGACTGCTCAAGCAAATATTGTGCATTAAGTCGGCTTAAACAATGGGAATTTATTCACTCACAGTTTTGAGGCCAAGAAAATTCCAAATCAAGGCATCATCATGGTGTCACTTTCTCCCTGAAGATTGGTGCTCTGGGGCTGGCTGCTGGTGACCCTTGGTCCTGGGCTCCTCTGTCACACGGCAAGGCACATGGCGGACTCTCCGGGCCTCTCCCTTCTCTTCTGGGTTCCACTAACCTTTAGCTTCTTGCTTCTCATGGCTTTCTGTCTCTGTGCCTGAACCTTATTTTGCTTACGGAGGACTCCATCAATAGGATTAAGACCCATCCTGATTGAGTTAGGTAACACCTTAACTGAAGTAGGCTCATCAAAAGGTCCTTCTTACAATGGGCTCACACCCACAAGAATAGATTAAGAATGTGTCTTTCTAGGGTACATCCAAATCACCACACCATCTATTTTATTTCTAGGAACCCCATGATCATTTAGCCATCACCATAGATACCTGTGTTTAAAATTTTACCATTCCATCCCTTGGATTCTTGTGGTAATTGTACCCAGCCTCTACCATGCCAAAATCCCATCATCCCTGTTGAAATTGGAAACCTCTCATTGTAGCAATCACATCATATACAGCCTACAGAGGACAGATAGCACAGAGCTCTTCAAGCATGGTAGCACACCCCTGTGCTGGTTTGAATCTGTCATGTTCCCCCAAAAAATCCATGTCCTTTTAATCCAATCTTGTGGGGGCAGATCTGTTGTTGGGTGGGAACTTGTGATTAGGTTGTTTCCATGGAGATGTGACCTGCCCATTCAAAGTGGGTCTTAATCCCCTACTGGAGTCCTCTATGAGGTAAAAGACAGATGAAACAGAGAGAGCCCAGAGAAGCTAAAAGAGAAATGCCTAGAGACATTTTGGAGAAAGTAAATTTGAAACCAGAACCCAGAAGAACCAGCAGATGTAGCCTTGTGCCTTCCCATGAGACAGAGGAACCGTGGATGCCAACGGCCTTTCCTCAGAGAAGGTATCTTCCTCTTGATGCCTTAATTTGGACATTTTCATGGCCTTAGAACTGTAAATTTGCAACTTAATAAATCCCCATTGAAAAAGCCAGTCCATTTCTGATATATTGCATTCCAGCAGCTTTAGCAAACCAAAACAACCTCTCACCAATGCATTACCTAATTCATTAAAGGCAGCATCTTCTGGGCTTTCACAGATTAGGGAATGGCTGAGCACAGTGCATATAATCCATTCTGATGTTCCCACCTCCCTCTACAATAAAAGTTCTCAATGTTGGCTGCACAAACCAGAAGTTAGAGGGCAAAGGAGCCCGCTGATGTTATCCAGGGGTTGGCAGAGAGCAGGGTGGAGAATGGATCTGGAGTAGAAAATGGAAGATACTCAAGTAATTCAAATAACTTTCCATGTTCCAATAAAAACCTTATTTTTACCTTGATACACACCGTCTCCTTAGAAAATCACTCAAGACACGATCTGTCATCATACCAGCCCATGTGGATCAAGGCACGCTTCTCTTCAGTGTTTCAGCCAGGCTGTACACTCTTTTAAGATAAATTGCCCTCTCCTAAACAGTTCTAATGAAAAGCTGGGAAGCCTCAAAACGTGTGCTCAAAACTGGCATACATAATATCAGGTATAAGAAAAGACAACCCTTCAGATAATGCTTTTAGACCTCTAGTATATGTAAATAAGGCTCTTTGATTAGGATTACAACTCTTCTAAAATTCCACCTTCCATGAAGTGACTTTAAAATGAGATCACATTCATCTAATAACATCTTCTAGAGCTGTGCCCTCAATGCATTCACTACAACATTAATGATCAATTAGTCACTCCTATCCATATTATCTATTTCTCTCTCAAATAAAAAATCGCTTACTTTCCTGATGAAAGTAAACGCACCCCGATGGCATGAGCTTTGACAGATGGGCAGCTGATAATGCCAGAAAAGTTTTAAATTTGTGCTTAAAGAACTATTTTCACTGTAAACAGAACAAAGGAACAAAATTACTTTGGAATTTTCCTTACTGTGCTGTACCTCATTTACATTCATTTCGGGTTGAATCTCAAATGTCTATAACCAAATTCAATGATAAACAGGAGTTAGAAAAAACTTAAATCTAAACTCTTCCTCTATCTCAAAAGTTAAAACCATAAGCTCTAGCACTGATATCTGAAAATGTTTCTATAAATTATGTTTGTATAATGTTCCTGTAAAAGCACACTGCTCTTCACTGTTGATGTTAGTACTGGAGTAGTTATATTTTTCAGAATCATATGCTGTAAATAAAAATCAGCAAGTTAAAAATTAATTATAGACAAAATTTATTCATTCCTTTCTCTCCGCACTTTTGTTTCAAAGCAAACAAAACACTGCCCCCCCACACACACATACACACACAAAACCTTTCCCACATTGATTCCCTCCAGTATGACCTCACAGAACACATGAGTTACAATGGCAGTTTCCCCCTATTATGATTCTCTGAAATAGAGGTTTGTAATGCTGCAAAAAGCCACCCTATATTCAGTTCATTTATAGGACTGTTTTCTCCCCTAGAACAGTATTTTTTAAAAAGCTAATAAACATGGCATGATAAATGAAGGCATTCCCCAATCATTATATTTGTATGATTTTTGCTTCAGTATGAACTTTCTGTCCAGAAAAAAAAAAAGTGCATTCCTTGTGAAGCTTATTCCTTACCCACAAATCTGCCCAGGATGAGCTGACAGATGCAGAATGAGAGCTGATCTCTAACTGAAAGCTTTCTCACATATATTGGACATGTAGCCTTTTCTGGTAGAAATTCACAAATGTAGAGTAAGGGAATTGTACCAGATGAAGATTATTCTCAATATTTATTGATCAAGTTCTGTTAATACAAAAAGAGTGAGTGTCTACTTAATGGTTTTTCCACATAATACTGAAGTTTTTCTCCAAAATGGATTCTCTGATGAAGAAGGAATGAACTACATTTCCTCACATTCAACCTCTTGATATAAGCCTTCTCTCCAAGAATCCTCTGAAGTCAAAGTAAGGCATTAACTGCTGCAATAAAATTTTTCAAAAATGATCCATACATTCTTAAGTTTTCTCTTCAGTGTGAATTTGCTGGTGTTCATTAAGGAAAGAGTGGTAAGTAAATGGATTTCCATATTCATAAGGGTTCTCTAGAGTATGTGTTCTCTGATGTTTAGCAAGGTTTGAGCTCCAGCTAAAGGACTTGTTACATATCTTACATACATAGGGTTTCTCCCCAGTGTGAGTTATCTGATGAAGAATGAGGGAAAAGCTTCGACTGAAGGCTTTGTCACATTCAGCGCATGCATAGGGCTTTTCTCCAGTATGAATTTTCATATGTTGAGTGAGGGATGCATGCCAAGTGAAAACTTTACCACATTCATCACATTCATAGAGCTTTTCTCCAGCATGAATTCTCTGATGTTTAATAAGGAATGAGTGGCAACGGAAGGCTTTGCTACATTCTGTACACTCATAGGGGGTTTTGGTGGTATGAATGCTCTGATGTCGAGTAAGGTGGGAGGCACGACGAAATGCCTTCCCACATTCAATGCATTCATAAGATTTCTCTCCAGTATGTGTAATCTGATGGCGAATAAGTTCTGAGCCATTGCTAAAGGCTTTCCCACATTTTCTGCATATATATTGTTTCTTTCCAATGTGAATTCTCTGATGTCGAGTGAGGTTTGATGCACGGCTGAAGGCCTTTCCACATTCACTACATTCATAGGGTTTCTCCCCAGTGTGTGTTCTCTGGTGTTCAATGAGGAATGAAAGGTAACTGAATGTTTTATTACAGTCCTTACACTCATGGGGTTTCTTTCCAGTATGTATCATCTGATGTTTCACAAGGTTTGAGATCTGGCTAAAGGTTTTGCCACATTCCTTACATACATATGGTTTCTCTCCAGTATGAGTTCTCTGATGTAGCACAAGGGAAAAGCGCCGATTGAAAGTTTTCCCACATTCTTGGCATCCATAGGGCCTCTCCACAGTACTGATACTCATACGTTGAGCCAGGGCTTCTTGATGAGAGACTGTCACTTTTACTTGCCTGATACATCCCTGATTTCCTTGAAGTATCTCAGTACCAGCCTCACATTTCCAGCCTCCTTTAAAACTGGAATACTCAGGGCTTTGGCTTAGAATTCTTTCCATTATCAAATACTGGGAGGAGTCATCTGTATAAATACCATTTTTTGGAGAAAGCTCTTTGATCTCACCATTTGACTCTGAAATTGAAAGATACCAAAAAAAAAAGCAAATGTTTCTTATGTTTCTTTTATCTGTATTGAGTAAAATAAAAGGCACTCTTCCATTTTTAAATGATAATGAAATTAAAAAAAAAAGAAAGAAAAACTCTCACCAATTGCATGACTTTCATGGAGTCATATATATGATTGGGAAATCTGAACAGTATGCCCAGAGATTCAGAAGAGATCAAAAAGAGGTGTGGGTATATAAGGGGAAAGACTAAATATAAGTAACTGAAGAAGAGGGAAAAATAGAACTATCAAGAGATAAGTAACTGGTAAGGATAGATTGTTAGTCTTTCTCACCTCCATTTAAACTGCATTTGCTGGCAGAAATATCTGGAAATAGCAATTACATAGTGCTAATACACTACAAGCATGCCTCAGGTCCCACAAAGACATCAGACTCTTGAGTACACTAAGTGCCTTTAGAAGATCTTTACAGTAATTTATTATAAATGGGGGGAAAAGATTTCTCTAAAAATATGTTCTATTAGCCTCCCTCTAACTCTACCTTCCAAACTAATACCAGAAGCTCAGCCTTGCTATAATAGTGTCTTTCCTATCAAATTGCCTTTGATAGACAAACATTAGCCCTGATTTTCTCCAAGCTAAGTTTTAAGAAGGGACTTCATCATTTTCATTTGAAACACAATTTTAAAATAAATACATGAAGTGTTTTTTTTTTAAATCCCTTCTCTTGTATCCTTATTCTTTGGAAATACAAACTTATGCATTTAGAGATAATGGGCCATAAAGTATATAATTATTCTCAAATATTTCAGGAAAAAACAACAACTCATAAAGGAGATGATAAAGCAAATGGGGCAAAATGTTAACAACAGGTGAATGTGGGTAAAGGATATATGGGTATTCTTTGTACCATTTTTGCAACTTTTCTGTAAGTTTGAAATTATCTCCAAATATATGTTAAAGTGTTCATTATTCTCTAAAACACAGACTCATTATTTTCTGTTTGGGGGGAAGCCTATCTTTTATTATCACTCTGACTATAAGCATCTGGAGAGAAATGAACAGGCCTCATATTTCTTCAATGCCCATCTTTGTAACTATATAGCAGGTACACAAAAATACAAGGAAGATTAGGACAGGAATGGCAGAGAAACAGATGTTAAAAAATAACAATCTCAATAAAGGAAACATCTGAAATTCCTTTCCCACACCCTCTATAACCCAATCCCTTATCTATTGAGTACCTGAGTAAGTGCCCTGGGGAAATAAATTGAATAATTCTCTTCAAAAGTTGAGAATATAAATAGGGAGACAAAGAGAACACAGGAAAAATTAATGATTATTAGACACAAGAATACATTCACTGAAGCAGATAAAGAAAGGTTTTAACCTAAAGGGCTTCATTGAGTAAACTAGTTGGGAACTGAAATACATGAGATGAACCTGGACATTTAATGATATAAGAAAAAGCTAACCACATAGATTTAGTATAGTATATACCATATGATTTCCCATACCAATGACAGTAAAAAGCACAACCAAGAAAATCAAGTTCAAGATATAAAAGTAGAATGTAAATTATATATCCCTTCTCCCTCCATCCCTCAAACTCACCTCAGCTGTTTCCATCATCTTCTAAACCCCAACTCTTTTTGGTAGATGCCAAATGGATTTGATGAAACTTAGCATGTATACTTATTAAAAACTTAGATACAAAGTTTCATTCTTAATACTGGATTCCCATGATAAAGTAGCAACTAATATACTCAATAGAAAAATTTTATATGTATTCACTAAAAAAAAAAACAGAACATCTTGTATCAACAGTATTGTTTAAGATCCTGTAGTATGAATACAGGAAGAAAGAAATTTCAGAAAGGAAGATTTCTAAAAATCATTATTATTTGCTAGGAAAAAATCTAGAAAGGTTTAGGGATTTTTTTTTTTTTTTATTGCTACAATACAGGCTGAGAAATATAGATGTATAAAATCACTAGCAATCCTATAGAAAAGCAATTAATTTTGTTTGAAAAGAAATTGGGGGAAATTGCTTAAAAATTAAATGAATAATAGGTGTTCGGGGATTTAAAAAGAAAATTTAAAATTTTGAAAATATGTGCAGAGATATTCTTCAAGCAGATGTGTATTTCAGTGCAGAATCATCTGGGAGCTTTTTAGAAATGCAAATCCTTGGACTCTACTCCAGAACTACTGAATTAGAATTTCCGAGGTGGGGGCTGGGAAGATGTGTTTTAGAACCATCTCCAGACAATTCTTTTGCAGACTAAAGCTTCAGAAACAATATCTTGACTGATATGTCTTAAGTTCCAGAATATAATAATTGCCTATTGGATTTATATATGCACATGTCCCATAGAGATCCAAAACTCAAGTATCAAATTATATAATATCCCCCCTGCTCTTCAAACTTGCTCACACGTCTTTCCTTAGGAATAATAATACCAACACAAAGAGTGGTGTCAACCTCAATTCCTCAATCTTCTTCATTCCTAATAATCACCAGGTCCTTTTCAATATGTCTCTTTAGTTTGTAACCAATCTGTCTATCCCTCCATTTCTGGGACATCTCCATAGTTTAGGTGATGGATATTTCTAGACTAGGTTATGACAACAACTCTTAAATGGTAACCCCCTTTCCTAGTCTTACCTCTAATAATTCTGTTCTTCAAACTGCAGCCAGAATGACCTTACTAAAATATTCTTCTGCCTAAAATCTTCTGATGACTCCCAGTTAGTCTATGGATGAAGCTGAAATTCATTACCATGGCTTTTAAGATCTGGTATGATCTGACCAGTGCTGATCCCCAACCAACTTTGATTCCCACCATTTTCCTCCTAACTTCATGCTGTTGCTCACACTAGATTGAATATTATACTACAGCCGTTTTATTAGTATGATCATTCTACAGGCTATAATGTTGCTTTTTTTTACTTATAAAACATATAAGGGGGGTATTTCCAGTCCTGTAAAGATGAAGCAAGTACACTCTGATCTGTCTCTTCCTCGAATGCAAATAAAAACTGGGCAGAATGTATAGAGCAGCTATTTGAAGACTAAACAGTGAATGGTAGCAAGTGAATTAGGGAAGGAAACCAGAACTTATAGTAACACTTAACTGGTCATGAGCTTCTCATATTTCCTCTCTCCCGTATCTTCTGGCCTTAATCAAATGTGGCCTGAAACTCAGAAATGCACACCACATATGGGGAGAAAAAGCTCTGAGGGAAGCCCTCTGTTTCTAGTCTGAGGAATGAGAAACAGGGTCCCTGTGGGTCAGAGAAATCCCATCTTCTGTTTTCCATTCTCTCCTTCCCCACCCCAAGGTATCCTGCAGCAGCAGTGGACAGTCAGGCATGTAAAACTCCAAGTGAGGGTAACCTTCCTTACAAGCAAAAAAAAAAAAATATATATATATATGGCCCCAAGAGCATGGGGCTAATACCCACTTTTTTCTTTTCATCCTCTTGTTGCTTGGCTACAGAGGAAGACACAGTCATAGGAAGTATAGAGCAGAGGGGAAACTAAAGCTCCAGCTTTGTATTCAGAAGGTCTAAAGAGGGTGTCCTGAGAGCTTTAAAGAGAGAGGTTGGGAGACTGTGCAAAGGGGAGCTCAAGAAAGTGAAAGTTGTCCATGAAATCCTGGGCTCATCCATAAGCTGTGCATACATGGATCTGACCCTAAACAGCATACTTACTTAAGGCTATGAGAATGGAAAAATAGGGTAAACCACTGCCCAAGTTCTTTTTTTAAACCATTCTAAGTAGCTCAGTAGAAAAAGCCTCAAGTATTTTCAATTGTCAATGCTGACCCTGGCAAGGGTGGAGTTAACATGAGTCTGAGAGACAGAGTAAGGAGTCAAGTGAAGGAAATAATCCCTTAAAGTGTTTCTCCTCCCAAAGAAAAGGCAGGTGGGGACCAGCTCAAGTGGTGGCCTCCTTCAGAGAATTCAGACCCCAGGGGCTGGAAAAAAACAAACAAACAAACAAAAGGGAACAGCTTAAGCTTGGCTTCTGATTCACCCTCAGTCCCTGACTGGGACAGGGATGCTGAGGATTAAAGGCACCGCACCTCTTTACACCAGTGGGGAGCTGTGGGCTGACAAGCTCCACCTGCTGGAGAGGATGGGAAAAGCAGAGTCTAGAGGCTTCCCAAGAAAGTCTGACAACCTGCTAGGCCTCATCCTCAGGGAAACGTGATACTGATTACACCCCCCACCTGAGACCTGGGTCTGTCCGGTCTGGGAAAATCTGATTGAGGTCAATCATATCTGAGAAAACCATCCTCAAAAAAAAAAAAAAAAAAAAAAAAAAAATTCCATATAGGCAAGATATGAACCAGAATAACAAGAGCTGAAAAATTCTGATCAGTTAAACAAAAGCTGTGCTAGAGGTCTAGAATAAGTTGAACTGAATGCCAAAGAACAGATAAAGAACAAAGCCAATAAACAAGAAAACCTTAGGTAAAAGAGTGAAAGTGACCTCAAGAATAAACTAATCAAGGAAACTGGATGCCTAGACAATAAGAAGTTACAAGTCACACTAGGAAAAATGAGATACAGGAGTTGAAACAACTAATTAAATATGTTCAAACATGATAAATCAATTAAAAAAGCAAGTCAAGGAGTTCAGAGAACATACGGCAAAAGTGATGAAGGATATAAAGAAGACATTGGGCTAACATATGGAAGAACTCAGAAGTTTGAAAAAACAAATGGCAGAACTTAAGGGAATGAAAGGCATAATAGAAGAGATGAAAAATACAATGGAGACTCACAACAGCAGGTTTGAAGAGGCAGAAGAAAGAACCAGTGAACTAGGAGACAAGACATCTGAAATCATACACAAAAAAGAAAAGATAAGGAAAAGAATGGAAAACTATGAACACAGTCTCAGGGAATTGAATGACAACATGAAGCAAATGAATACATGTCATGGGTGTCCCAGAAGGAGAAGAGAAGGGAACAGGGGCAGAAAGAATACTGGAGGATATAATCAGTGAAAATTTCCCATCTCTTATGAAAGACATAAAATTAAAGATCCAAGAAGTGCACAGTACCCCAAACAGAATAGATCTGAAGAGACCTACTCCAAGACACTTAACTAATCAGATTGTCAAATGTCAAAGACAAAGAGAGAATTCTGAAAGCAGCTAGAGAAAAGTGATCCATATCAAGTCTTATCAAGCGTGACAAGACTTGTGTGGATTTCTCAGCAGAAACCATGGAGGTGAGAAAGTGGTATGATATATTTAAGATACTGAAAGAGAAAAACTACCACCCAAGAATTCTCCATTTGGCAAAACTGTCCTTCAAAATGAGGGAGAGTTTAAAATATTTGTTACCTATATAACTGCCTGTTAAATTGTACTTTAAAAGTTATCAACTTTCTGTATATATGTTATATTTCACAATAAATAACTGAAATTGTGGAATTGTAACCCATAATATTCTTTGAAATTTGCTCTCTAATTACTTGGTAAATCACACTTTGTAAGTTACAATTGTTATGTATATATGTTAAATTTCACAATAAAAATTTATTTAAAATATTTTTAATATGAGGGTGAACTTAAAGGTATGGAAATGGATGGACAGGGGTGATTATGGTTCATTAAGATTATAAGTGCTGCACTGAAGGTGAACATGGTCAAAAATGGTTGTTTAAGGGCATGTAACCTGCAGAGTAGCACTGCAAATATAAATAAGTGTTTGCATGATGTAAGAATATACATATATTTTTTCAGACAAACAGACAATGAGAGTTTGTGAACAAGAGACATGCTCTACAAGAAATACTAAAGGGAGTACAACAGGCAGATAGGAAAAGACAGGAGAGAGCGGTTTGGAGAAAAGTATAGAAATTAAGACTATCAGTAAGGATAAAAAGAGAGAGAGGAAAAAAATAAAAATAAGATAGGACATATAAAATCCAAAAGACCATAGCAGCATGATTCACGATTGCCAAGAGAGGGAAACAGCCCAAATGTCCTTCAACAGACGAGAGGATAAACAAACTGTGGTATATACACACAGTGGAATATTTTGCAGTTGTAAGACACAATAAAGTCATGAAGAATGTAACAATGTGGATGAACCTGGAGGACATTATGTTGAGCAAAATTAGCCAGAAACAAAAGGACAAATACTGTATGGTATCACTAATATGAACTAACATTAGTGAGCAAACTTTGAGAAATAAAATTGAGAACACAGGTTATCAAAAGATAGAAAGAGGGTAGAGATCAGGCATTTGATGCTGAAAGAGTATAGAATGCTCAGAAGCATTGATTGTATAGATCCAGAAATATATAGCACAATACTGTGTGATGGTAGCACAATATTGTAAGTACACTGAACAAAGCTGAGTGTGAATTGAGTTGGAAGAGGAAGACTAGGGGCATGTATGACACCAGAAGGAAAGACAGAAGATAAGGACTAGGACTTTATAACTTAGCAAAACCTAGAGTGGACAATGATGGTGATTAAATATACAAATATAAGAATGTTTTTACATGAAGTAGAACAAATTGTCAACATTGCCAGGTGTTTAAAATGGGATGGTTCATGCAAAAATACAATCAATGCAAATTAGTCTGTTACTAACAGTAACATTGTAATATACTTCCTTGGAATGTAACAAAGGCAATATACAAAAGTTAAATGTCAATAAGAGGGGGATATAGGGGGGTATGGGATTCTTGGTGCTTTTGTTGTTTCTCCTTTTTATTTTGTTATTTTTTAGTTTTCATTTTTTTTCCCCTCTTCTTTTTTTGTGGAAGAAATGAAAATGTCCTCATATAGATTGTGGTGGTGACTGCGTAACCATGAGATTACACCAGGAACCACTGGTTGTTCATTTAGGATGGACTGTCTGAATAAAACTGTTTAAAAAATAACAGAAAGATACCAAAGCTGGAGAAAATATGGAGAGAGGGATATACCTATTCACTGTCAGTAGGGAAGTAGAATGGTGCAGCCCATCTGGAGGGCAGTGTGGAGGTTCCACAGGAGGCCAAGTGTAGGGTTGTCATATGATCTTGCAACCCCGTTATTAGGTATATATTGGAAGAACTGAAAACAGGGACATAAATAGATATTTGTACAGCGGTGTTTATGGTGGCAGTATTCACAGTTTGCAGTGAATGGAGGTGGCTTTAGGGTACATCAACTGATGAACAGAAGGGCAAACTGGTGTATGCATACAATGGAATACTGAGCGGCTGCAAGAAGGAATGAAACTGTAAGCCATGCAACTAGATGAATGAACCTTAAGGACAGTAGGTTGAATGAAATAAGCCAGAAATGAAAAGGCTAATATTATAACACCTCACTAATAGGGACTAAATATAATGTGCAAACTGTGAGAACTGAATTCCAGAGAACAGGTTATCAGGGGAAGGCTTATTGTAAAGGTTTCTAGATTGTAAGCTCTTACAGCAGTCACATCTATTCCTGAGTGGTAATGGTTACCTCTAAATTCTGAGATGCTGGGCTCTTTGTGTACCCTGGGCATTCCCTGGAATTTTGGCTATCTGTGTGATACCTGGAACTCAGAGCTAGAGTTCTGCAGCTATAAAAGTATTATTACCCCATAGAGCAACTTTTTAAAAAGCTGAAAAAGAGATCAGACTTCAATTAAAGATATGAATGAAGCCGATCTGGTAAAAACTAAGGCCAATCAGACTAAAAGGTAAAGGACAATATCGATGGTGTTTTAAAACTTCAACTTCTGTAAGATCAAAGGAATAGATTTTTATTTGGTGCAAAATTTATATCTTCTGTAGCACACTATATAATTTAACTTGTATGGCCAGTTTATTTGAACACCATAACTACATGGAACCTTGACTAGGGAGCGAGATCTTGTTGGTTGTACAGGTTAGTGTGATGCCCCAATTCATCCCAGAGTAGTTTGCACAGAGAATAAAAAAGTATTTGCAAAGTCCCCTTGAGGGACTGGGGAAAAATGTAGAACTATTAAACTTCCCCACCTGGGGAATTTCTGATATTCTCACAAGCACTGGGGACTACAAATTTCATAGGCCAAGCCCTGGATCTTGGGGCTTGCCCTTATGAAACATATTACTGCAAAGTAGAAGTGAAGCCTACTTATAATTTTGCCTAAGAATCACCCTCAGAGAACCCCTTGGCCTCTCTCTCTCTAAACCCACTCGGCAAGTAAACTCACAGCCCTCCCCCTATGTGGGACACGACCTCCAGGGTGTAAGTCTCCCTGGCAATGTGGAACATGACTCCCAGGAATGAGCCTGGCTCTGGCATCATTGGATTGACAAAGCCTTGGACCAAATGGGGGAAGAGAAATGAAACAGAATAGAGTTTCAGTAGCTGAGAGGTTTCAAAGAGTCGAGAGATTATTCTAGAGGTTATTCGTATACATCATATAAATATCCCTTTGTAGTTTTTAGTGTATTGGAATAGCTAGAAGGAAATATTTGACTGCTGAACTGTACTCCAGTACCCTTGATTCATGAAGATGACTGTATAACTACACAGCTCTTAAGGTGTGGCTGTATAATTGCAAAAACCTTGCGACTGACACTCCCTTTATCCAGTATATGGACAGATGAGTAAGAAAACAAAGACAAACAATAAATAAATAATAGGAGGGATAAGGGGTATGGGATGTTTTGGGTGTTCTGCTTTTATTTTTATTTTTTTGGAGTAATGAAAATGTTCAAAAACTGATTGTGGTGATGACTGCATAACTATATGATGATACTATGATTGTACACTTTGGATAAGTATCTGGTATGTTGATATATCTCAATAAAATTGGATTAACAAAAAAAGTCAATTCTACCCAAACTGATCTACTACAGATTCAATGCAATTAAAATCAAAATTCCAACAACCTACTTTGCAGACTTGAATTTAAGGTCTACTATAAAGCCACAGTGGTCAAAACAGTATGGTACAGGCACAAAGATAGACATATTGATCAATGGAATCAAACTGAGAGTTTGGAAACAGACCCCTGGATCTATAGCCAATTGATTTTTGACAAGGCCTCCAAATTCACTTTTCCAGTTTTCTACTGCTGCTGTTATGCAAAATACCAGAAATGGATGCACTTTTATAAAGGGGATTTATTAGGTTACAATTTTACAGTTCTAAGACCATAAAAGTATCCATACCAAGGCATCAACAAGAGGATACCGTTACTGAAGAACAGCCAATGGTAACCAAACACGTCTGTCAGCTGGGAAGGCATGAGGTTACCATCTGCTGGTCCTTTGTTTCCCAAGTTCTGTTTCAAAATGGCTTTCTCCAGAATGTCTCTGGGCTTCTATCTTAGTTTTCTAAGTTCCTGTGCCTATGTGCTTTGTTTTCCCAAGGCATTTCTCTGTAAGCATTTGGGGGTCCTCTCTTAGTTTCTCCAGGGCAAACTCTGGGCTTCTTCTCTTGGCTTAGCATCTCCATATGTCCTTTTGTCCTCATCTCCAAGTGTCTTCAAGCTTCAGAGCCTGTGTTGGCTCCTGTGCTCTAAGTACTCCAGTGAACCAATCAGGACCCACCCTGAATGGGTGGGGACCACACATCCATGGAAATAACCCAATCAAAGGTGGCACCCACAGTTGGGTGAGTCACATCTCCATGTAAACACTTGATTAAAATATTCCATACAACAATATTGGGTTAAAAGATCATGGTTTCTGGGGACCATAACAGTTTCAAACTGGCACGTTCACTGAAATGGAAAAGAATAGTCTGTTCCACAAATGGGGCTGGAAGAACTGGATATCCATATCCAAAAGAATAAAAGAGGACCCCCACCTCACCCCCTACACTGGTTTGAATCTATTATGCCTCCCACAAAAGCCATGTTCTTCAATGTAATCTTGTGGGCACAGACCTATTAATCTTTTGATTAAGATGGATCCTTCTGATTAGGTTGTTTCCATGGAGATGTGACCCCGCCCCATCTGGGTGGGTCTTAATTAGATCACTGGAGTCCTTTAAGACAGTTCATGGAAAGAAGGAGCTCAGAGAAGCTGAGAGAGACATTTTGGAGAGAAGCTAAGATATGTAATCCAGAGTTTGCCCCTGGGAGAAGCTAAGAGCTGACACAGACCCAGATGCTTGAAGATGCTGAGAGAAGGAAGTTTGGAGATGCTAAGCTAAGAGATGAAGCCCTGAGTTTGCCCCAAGGAAGCTAAGAGAGGACCCCCAGATGCTTAGAGAGAAACACCCCAGGAGAACCAAACAGAGCGCTGAGAGAGGCAGAAGCCCAAAGACATTTTGGACAAAGCCATTTTGAAACACAACCTGGGAGCAGTGGACCAGCTGAAGCCAGCCACATGCCTTCCCAGCTGACAGGGGTGTTCTGGATGCCATCAGCCTTTCTTCAGAGAAGGTACCCTCTTGTTGATGCCTTTGGACATTTTTATGGTCTTAGAACTGTAAATTTATAACCTAATAAATCCCATTTATAAAAGCCAATCCATTTCTGGTATTTTACAGAATGGCAGTTTTAGAATCCCTATACAAAAATTAACTCAAAGTAGATCAAAGACCTCAATATAAGAGACAGTACCATAAAACTCCTAGAAGATAATATAGGGAAACATCTTCAAGACCTAGAAATAGGAGGTAGCTTAGACCTTATACCCAAAGCCCAAGCAATAACAACAACAACAAAAAATAGATAAAGGGAACTCCTCAAAATGATACTCTTCTGTGCCTCAAAGGACTTTGTCAAAGGGTGAAGAGGCAGCCAACTCAATGGGAGAGAATATCTGGAAACCACATATCTGATAAGAGACTGATTTCTAGCATATATAAAGAAATCCTACAATTCAATGACAAAAGTGCAAACAACCCAATTATAAAATGGCCCAAGATATGAAAAGACATTTTTCTGAAGAGGAAATACAAATGGCTAAAAAGCACATGAAAAAATGTTCATCTTCATTAGCTATTAGGAAAATGCAAATCAAAACCACAATGAATATCATTTCACACCTATAAGAATGGCTTCCATTAAACAAACTACAAATGCTGTAGAGGGTATGGAGAAATTCCGACTCTTATCCACTGATGGTGGGAATGTATAATGATACAGCCACTGTGAAAGTTTGGCGGTTCCTCAGAAAACTAAATTTCAAGTTGCCCTATGACCCAGCAACTCCGCTACTTGGTATATACCCAGAAGATCTGAAAGCAGTGACACAAACAGACATTTGCACACTGATGTTCAGAGCGGCATTATTCACAATTGCCAAAAGATGAAAACAATCCAAGTGTCATTCAACAGATGAGTGGATAAACAAAATGTGGTATGTACCTATGATGGAATACTATACAGCAGCAAGAAGGAATGAGGTCCTGAAACATATGGCAACATGGATAAATCTTGAAGACAATGCTGAGTGAAATAAGTCAGACACAAAAGTAGAGATATTGTTTGATATCACTAATATGAACCCCTGGCTGGATAATGCAAAATCAGTCTTAAAATATAGAATATAGGAGACCTAGAGATAGACACAAGCTAGTGAAGGGGGAATGATAACCTAACATATACAGACTTGTTAATGAGGTTGGACTTGAAGGTATGGGAATGGACAGGGCTGATGACAGTTTGTTAATGGGATTATAAGTATTAGTGGAGTACTGAAGGTGAACATGACTGAAAAGGGTTGCTTAAAGTAATGTACTGGCCTTACAGATTAGCATGACAAATATAAATACATTCTTGCATGATCTACTTCAAAATTATGACACTTGTACAAAGAGTTAACAACAGAGTGCTATATGGGAAAACCTACCTATTACATACTATGGACTACTTTTGATAGGAATACTTTACTAGTACCACATCAATACTAGGGGTAAATAATTGGGGGTGTGTGGATGAGA
This sequence comes from Choloepus didactylus, assembly GCF_015220235.1. NCBI lineage: Eukaryota > Metazoa > Chordata > Mammalia > Pilosa > Megalonychidae > Choloepus > Choloepus didactylus. The sequence goes on from NC_051329.1 coordinate 211,403, forward strand.
GTCATGGGGTGCTCAGGGTTATGATAGATGTCTAACATTAACAATGATGTAGATTCTACAACTAAGTGAGGATAATGTGAGACACTGATTATTTATTTTGGACAGAATATATACTCTGTGGAATTAGGGACCCTGTAATTGATGAATCAGGTGCTCAATCATGAGGCTTCCTCTTGTGGGACTTACTTCCGTAAAGGGGAGGCTGAGCCTGCCTGTGATTGGGCCTGGGAGTCACTTCCAGAGGGTGGCATATGGGAAGCATGTATTTTATTCATGGTTGTTCTGTAAACACACAACTTCTCTAATAAAGGAAAAAGATTATTTTTTAAAAAGTTCTTAAAAATGTTCAATGAGATGAAGGAAAATACAGAGAGCTAAAGGATCAGGAAAACAATGAATATGCAGCATGAGAAACTTAGTAAAGAGACAGAAATTTTAAAAAGGAACAAAACAGAACTACTGGAATTGAAAATCACAATAACTGAAATGAAAAATTCCCAGAAGGGTTTCAACAGCAGATTGGAACTGGCAGAAGAAAGAATCAGCAAACCCAAAGACAAGAAAACTGAAATGAGTCAGGCTGAGGAACAGGAAGGAAAAAGAATTATAAAAAGTATAAATAGCCTAAGACACCTCTGGGACACCACCAAGCATACCAAGATATGCATAACAGGAGTCCAGAAGAAGAAAGAGAGAAAGGGGCAGAAGGAATACTCAAAGAAATAATGAAAGAGAACTTCCCAAACTTAGCAAAAGACATGGATATGCAAATCCAAAAAGCCCAGGGAACACCAAACAGGATAAACATGAAGAAAAATACACCCCATCACACACTGATCACACTACCAAATGCATCCGACAAGAAGAGAGCTCTGAAAGTGGCAAGAGAAAAGCAATGTATTATGTACAAGGGAGACCCAATTTAGAGTGAGTACCAGTTTCTCATCAGAAACCATGAAAGCAAGAAGACAGTGGGCTGAAATACTTAAAAGTGCTGAAAGAAAACAACTGCCAACCAAGGATTTTATATCTGGTGAGATTTTCTTTCAGAACTGAGGGAGAGATTAAGACATTCCCAGATAAAGAAAAGCTGAGGGAGCTCATCAGCACCAGACCTGCCCTACAAGAAATTCTGAAGGGAGCTCTTCAGACTGAAAGGAAAGGACACTAGACAGTGGTTCAAAGTGCCATAAAGAAATACAGATTTCTGGTAAAGGTAAGCATTTGGGTATTTATAAATGTAGTGTATTTTTGGTATAGAACACCACTTCTTACTTCCCACAGGGGCTAAAATGCAAATGAATAAAAAAGTAATGATAAATCTATGGTGTTGGACATACAATCTATGAAGATATAACTGGCAACAAGTATAAACAAAGGTAGGGGATGGTTATAGTAAAAGTGTAGGTATATGCTATTAAAGTCAAGTTGGTATCAAACCAAATATGATTGTTATATATTTAGGAAGTCAAATTCTTACCCCATGGTATCCACAAGGAAAACATACGAAAAATACGTCCAGGTACAGAAGAGAAGGCAATCAATATGATACAACACAAAAATTCAAATAAATATAAAAGTAGGCATTAATGAAAGAATGAAGGACAAAAAGGTGTAAGACATACAAAGGCTAAATAGCAAAATGGCAGAAGAAAGTCTTGCATTATCAGTAGTGACTTTAAAAGAAAAGGCATTAAACTCTCCAGTCCAAAGATTAGCAGAATGGATAAAAAGGCATGACTCAACCATATGCTGTATACAAAAGACTCAACTTAAATTCAGAGATATAAGTAGGATGAAAGTGAAAGGATTGAAAAAAAAATGTACCATGCAAGCAGTACCCAAAATAGAACTGAGGTAGGGTTACTAATATCAGATAAAATAGCCTTTAAGTGCAAAACAATTATGAGGGACAACGATGTTCATTATATACTGATAAAGGGGTAAATTCAACAAGAAGATATTAACAATTATAAATATATATGCACCTAACAGCAAAGCCAAAATATATGAAGCAAATACTGATAGATTTGAAGGGAAAAATTGATGGTTCAACATCAATAGTAGGAGACTATAATACACCACTGTCTAAAATGGATAGAACATCTAGTCAAAAGACCAGTAATGAAATACAAGACTTGAACGATACTCTAAACCAACTAGGCCTAACAGACATAAACAGAACATTTTACTCAACAACAAAAGAATATCCATTCTTCTCGAGTGCACATGGATTATTCTCCAGGACAGAATGCATGAGAGGTCACAAAACAAGTCTCAATAAATTTAAAAAGACTGAAATCATGCAATGTGTCTTCTCTGACCACAGTGGGAATGAAGCAAGAAATCAGTAGCAGAGGGAGAAATGGAAAATTATCAAATATGTGGAAATTAAACAATGTACACTCAAACAACCAATGGGTTAAAGAAGAAATTGCAAGGGAAACAAGGAAATATCATGAGGCCAATGAAAATGAAAATTCAGTATACCCAAACTTATGGGATGCAGCAAAGGTAGTGCTGACAGGCAAATTTATAGCTCTAAACACTTACATTAAAAAAGAAGACTTCAAATCAGAGACCTAACCTCAGAACTGGAAGAACTAGAAAAAGAGGAGCAAACTAAAACCAAAGGGAACAGAAGGAAGACAATAAAAATTACACCAGAGATAAATGAAATACAGAATTTTTTAAAAAGTAGAGAAGATCAACAGAACTAAAGTTGGTTCTTTGAAAAGATAAAAAAAATGAAATGCCTTTAGCTAGAATGAAGAAAAAATAAGAGAGGATACAAATAATAAAAATCATAAATGTAAAGGGATACATTACTATGGACTCTGCTGAAATAAAAGGACTCTATGCTAATAAATTACATCACCTAAATGAAATGGACAAATTCTTAGAAACACACAGTCTACCTATACTGACTCAAGAAGAAAGAGAAGATCTCATAAGCCAATCACAATTAGAGATTAAATCAGTCATCAAGAACCTCCCAACAAATTCCTGATATTCCCACAAGCATTAGGGAATCCCAATTTAATAAGTCATGTCCCTGATCTTGGGGCTTGCCCTTAAGAAACTTACTCTTGCAAAAGAGAAGTTAAGCCTACTAATAATTACACCTAAGAGTCACCCCCAGAGAACCTCTTTTGTTGCTCAGATGTGGCCTCTTTCTCTCAGCCAATTCTGCAAATAAACTCACTATCCTCCTCCCCTACGTGGGGCATGACTCCCAAGGCTGTAAGTCTCCCTGGCAATGAGGGACAGGACTCTCAGGGATGAGCCTGGCCCTGGCATTGTGGGATTGAGAATGCTGTCTTGACCAAAAGGGAGAAAAAAATAAAACAAAATAAAGCTTCAGTGGCTGAGAGATCTCAAGTAGAGTCAAGAAGTCAATCTGGAGGCTTATCTTACACATAATATAGATTTTCCTTTTTAGTTTCTAGTGTATTAGAAGAGCTAGAGAGGCGGGGCAAGATGGCAGAGTGGTGAGGAGCAGAATTTCGTCTCTCCCCTAGAGCAGCTGGCAATTGCCCAAGAACTATATGAAACAGTGTTTTCGGGGTCTCCAGTAGCCAGTCACACATTGGACACAGGTTTGGAATTGGAGGAAAAGCTGAGATCGCAGCGAACATTGTAAGTTCCCTGGACCAGGGGTCTGGCGCCCCTCCCCACCCAGACCTCACAGACTGTCTTGCTGCCGGCTCCCTGAAAGGGGGGGAAAAAAAAACCCAAAAAACAGCAATCTGCTGAGGGCAAGGAGGGAGGCTCACCCCAGCCTCAACTGCAGAATTAATTAACAAATTAATTAACTAACTTTGGGAGCTGGGGTGCTAAAGAAGGGCTGGGCTCCGAGAAGTGGGGGCACGTAAAAGCGGGCACCCATTCCCAGACTCCAAAAAAGCCATTTTTTTTCCCCCTACATTTTGTCCCTTCTGGCTTCTCACCGATCCCTTATCTTTTTGCATTTCAGTAGCCCCCAGCAGGGGTGGAACTGAAGAAGCTGGAGAGTAATTATCAGACAATAGCCCAAAGCATATCTTTAAATGCTCTATTCTGACACTGACAAAACTGCCAGGCTGAGGAAAGACTTTTAAAAGAGACTCTTTTTTTTTTTTTTCTTTTTTTTGATTTCTTTTATACTTTTTTTTTTTTTTTTTAAATCTAAAAGTAATATATGTGGTTATTTTCTATCGGAAAGCCCAGGTTGAGGGAATAGGCTGGGCTTGGGGGAGACAGAGTACCCACAGTGTCTTTGAGTTCCGTATTCACTACTGAAGGCCTCCACCCCCGTCTTTAATTGGCAACTCAGGCTGACCAAGGAATCTACCTGGAGAGGCCCCAAAGAGGAGAGGGGAGAAGGGAATAGTGCCCCTGACAGACAACTGGAGTTCTGAGGATTGGGAGAGTGGAAGGAGGCCCAGCTCAACTGGCAGTCCTCCTTCTGGGAATTCAGACCCCAGGGGCTGGAATTCAGATTCTGGCTTCAGTCAGCCACGCCCCTGACAGGATCAGAGTCACCAGGAGAACTAAAGGCTCCACACCTCCTTACACTGGTGGGGGAGCTGCGGGCTGGCCAGCGCCACCTGCTGGACAGGAGAGGAAAAGCACCAATTCTAAAGGCCTCATAGGAGGGTCTCATCCTCAGGAAAACTCCATACCCTCCCAATGAGACCTGGGCCTCACTAGACTGGGAAAATCTGACTAGGGTCGACCATATCTGAGGAGACCCACTCACAAAAAGGTTACATAGAGGCAGAGCAAGAAACAGAAAAAACAAGAGGGGAAAAATTCTGATCAACTAAATAGAACCTAAGTTAGAGGTCTAGAATAAGTTGAACTGAATAACAGAGGCCAGAGAACAAAGCCAACCAACAAGAAAAACACTAGGTAAAAGACAGAAAACAAGCTCCAAAATAAACTAATCAAGAAAATCAGATGCCTAGACAACTTAAGATAACAAGCCATACCAGGAAACACGAAAACATGGACCAGCCAAAGGAACAAACAAACTAATAGCTCAGCTGAGACACAGGAGTGGAGGCAACTAATGCTAAATAAATTTGATGAAATGAAGGAAGATATAGCAAAAGAGCTGAAGGATATAGAAGAGCTAGAAGGAAGTACCTCAATGTGTCGAACAGAAATCCAGAAAACTTGATTCTTGATGATAATTGTATAACTATACAGCTTTTATTGTGTAACCATGTGATAGTGAAAACCTGGTGACTGACACTCCCTTTAGCCAGTGTGTAATAAAATAATGACAAAAATAAATAATAGCGGGGATTAGAGGTATGGGATGGTTTGGGTGTTCTTTTTTATTTTTCTTTTTAATATTTTATATTTTTTTCTTTATTTTGGTGAATGAAAATGTTTGAAAATTGATGTGGCAATAAACACACAACTATATGACGATACTGTGAGCCACTAATTGTATACTTTGATTGGATTATATGGTGTGTGAGTATCTCTCAATAAAATTGCATTAAGGAAAAAAAAAAAGAACCTCCCAACAAAGAAAAGCCCAGGACCAGGGGAATGTTCTCAAACATTCCAAGAAGACAATTCCAATTCTGCTCAAATCCTTCCATAAAAATTGAAGAGATGGGAACATTCCCTAATTCATTCTATGAGGTCAACATCGGCCTTATACCAAAGCCAGACAAAGATATCATAAAAAAACTACAGAACAATATCTCTTATGAATATAGATGCAAAATCCACACCAAAATACTAGCAAACCGACTCCAACAGTACATTAGAAGAAGTATACACCATCATCAAGTCGGATTTATCCCTGGTATGCAAGGGTGGTTCAAAATAAGAAACTCAATTAATTTAATACACTGTTTTAGCACAATAATGGGAAAAAAACACATGATCATCTCAACTGATGCAGAAAAGGCCTTTGACAAAAATCCAGCTCCCCATCTTGAAAAGGGTACATGTAAAAAGCCCACAGCTAACATCTTACTTAATGGGGAATGACTGAAAGCTTTCCAAGATCAGTAACAGGGTAAGGATGCCCAATGTCACCACTGTTATTATTCAACGTTGTACTAGAAGTTCCAGGCAGAGCAATTAGGCAAGAAAAGAAATAAAAAAGGCATCCGAATTGAAAAGGAAGAAGTAAAACTGACACTATTTGCAGATAACATGCTCCCAAATACACCAGAAAATCCTGAAAAACCCACAGCAAAGGTCATAGAGCTAATAAATGAATTCAGCAAATAGGCAGGGTACAAGATCAACAACCAAATATTACTAATGTTTATATACAGAAGCAATAAACAATCAGAATAAGATATCAAGAAAAAAATTCTATTTACAATAGTAACTAAAAGAATCAAATATCTGGGAATAAATTTAACCCAGGATGTAAGGGATTTGTACAGAGAAAACTACAAAACGTTGCTAGAAGAAACCAAAGATGGCCTACATAAAGGGAGGGGCATTCCATGTTCAGGGATTGGAGGATTAAATACTGTGAAGATGTGAATCCTATCCAAAGCAATTTATAGATTCAACACAATCCCAATCAAAATTCCAACAATCTTCTTTGCAGAAATAGAAAAGTCAATCATTAAATTAATATGGGAGGGCAAGGGGCCCCAAAGAGCCAAAGCCATCTTGAAAAAGAACAAAGTTGGAAGACTCCCACTTCCTGATCTTAACACTTATTATAAGGCCACAGTAATCAAAACAGCATAGTTCTGTCACAAAGACAGACATACAGACAAATGGAATCAAACTGAGAGCTCAGAATTCAACCCTCACATTTATGGCCAACTGATTTTTGACAAGGGGGCAAAGACCACTCAATTGGGAAAAAAAACAGTCTCTTCCACAAATGGTGCTAGGAAAACTGGATCTCCTTTTGCAAAAAAAAGGAAAACCTCTACCTCACACCTTCTTCAAAAAACCAACTCAAAATGCATCAAAGACCTAAATATAAAAGCTAGAACTATCAAATTCCTAGAAGAAAATGTGGCAAAGCAGCTTCAGAACCTGTGTTAGGCAATGGTTTCTTAGACTTTACACCCAAAACACAAGCGACAAAAGAGAAAATAGATAAATGGGACCTCATCAAAATTTAAAACTTTTGTGCCTCAAAAGACTTTAACTTGAAAGCAAAACAACAACCTACAAAATGAAAGAAAATATTTGGAAACCACATATCCAATAAAGGTTAATATCTATAATATAAAAAGAAATCATTCAACTTAACAACAAAAAGACAAATAACTCAATTTAAAAATGAGCAAAAGACTTGATTAGATGGTCAACTTCATTAGCCATCAGGGAAATGAGATAACTCATAACCTCAATGAGATAACTTTCACACTCAGTAGAATGGCTGCTATTAAAAAAATAAAAAATAACTAGTGTTGGAGAGAATGTGAAGAAACAGGAACACTCTTTTCATTGCTGGTGGCCATGTAAAATGGTACAGCAGCTGTGGAAGACACTTTGGCAGTTCCTCAGAAAGCTAAGTATAGAACTCCGTATTACCTAGCAATCCCACACTCTGTATATACCCCAAAGAATACCCTGTATATACCTCAAAGAACTGAAAGCAGGAACTCAGATATTTTCACACTGATGTTCATAGAGGCATTATTCACAATTGCCAAAAGATGGAAGCAACCCAAGTCTCCATCAACTGTTGAATGGATAAAATGTGGTGTACACACTCAAGGGAGTATTATTCAACTCTGAAAAGGAATGAAGCCCTGATACATGCGACAACATGGATGAACCTGGAAGACATCATGTTGGATGAAATAAGCCAATCACAAAAGGGCAAATATTGTATGATTTCATGGATTTGAAACAATTACAATAAGCAAACTCATGGAGTCAGAATCTAAAATATGGCTTGCCAGGGTATGGGGTAGGGTTAGGGAATGGGAAGTTAAGGCTTAAAATGTACAAGGTTCCTATCTGGAATGAAGGAAATGTTTTGGTAATGGATGGTTGTGATCATAGCGCAACACTGTGAACATAATTAACAGAACAGAAATACACATCTGAATGATTAAAAGGGGAAATGTTACATTGTATATATGGTAATAATTTTTAAAAATCCCTGGAACCACATTACAGGAACAGTGAACCTAAGTTAAATCATGGACTATAGTTAATAGTACAATTATAAAAATGTGCCAACATCAATTGTAACAAATGTTCCACACCAATGCAAGGAGTTAATAATAGGGTGTCATATGTGAATCTTGTATTTTATATATAATTGTTCAGTAAAATCACACTTCCCTAATAAAGAAAAAAAAATTTTTTTAATTGCTATAGGCTCTCTACCCCAACATAACCCCCCACCCCTTATCTTACCATGAGCAAACCAATCCCCTGATGTCAGCTCACTTCTCTGTCTTTTAAAGATGTTTTAAAGAGCTGCACAAGTAACCTATTGTCAACTTAAGGTGAAGAACACTTTTAGAGCATGTGTCGCTCAATTCCTTGGCTTGAATTTTTGTTTCTTAATATGAGCTTTCCACATCTCTGTCTCTAACCTGAATTTTCTGTAAAATTATCCCAACAGTCTATTGTAAATCTTTACATGAAAGTACCACCTTCTGCTCACACCAAGCATATCCCAACTAACTCATCACCGTTCTCCCAAATCAGCCCTTTCCTGTCTTTTACCACTATTACTTTTATTTCTTTCTATTACTACTATTGCTACCCAAATTATCCAGCTTTAACAACCAGCCAGGAGTGGCAGGCAGCGGGTGGCTGAAGTGGCACTGGAGAGAGCTGCTCATGGGGCAAAGGTGTCTACAAACTACGAATGATACAAGAACTTTACTCAAAATTAAAGACGGCCCCGATGAGGAGGTACAGAAAACCCGAGTCCTAACCCGGGAAGACTGGCAAGAAAAGAGGGTGAGCTGCAATGCCGCGTTTCATCAAGAAAAAGGACATCGCTACTTAAAGAAGCCTTTGGATACTTTCCTTGATGGCAAGAGTGGACTCAGGATGTTTTTCCTCTTTGTGGAAAAGCAGCTGAGATGGGATGGTTTGCAGACCGGGGACACAGTGTAGTCGGTGTGGAGATCAGTGAACTTGGGATTCTAGAATTTTTTACAGAGCAGAATCTTTCTTACTCAGAAGAACCAATTGCTGAAATTTCTTGAGCCAAAATATTTAGGACTTCTTCAGGGAACACTTCATTGTACTGTGGCAGCAGTTTTGAATCTTTCCAGAGTAAATATTGGCAAATTTGACAGGACTTGGGATAGAGGAGCTTGGTTGAAGATGCTATGGTGATATAATGTGGCCCATAACAAGAAAACGGTTCCACTACCTCACATCTGGTATTTCTTATGAGCCAACTGAGCTGGAACACCCACCATTTTATATTCCAGACACTGAAATTAACAGGTTGTTGGGTACAAAATGCAACTATTAAATGTCTTGAGAAGATTGATGCTTTTGAAGAGCAACATAAAAGTTCAGGAATTGACCATGTATTTGAAAAGTTGCATCTATTTACAGACAAATAAAATCTAGCATATCAACATGTTTTGGAGCAATTGGAAAATTATGCTCAGGCATGAAAATATCATGAATGACTAAAAAAATAATTTACCAATCACATCACAGATATTTGCTCAAAATGCATACAACTCTCTAGAGAAAAGCACATTCTAAGTTATTAAGGTGACTACCTTTGGAGAGGAGAGTGTAATTAGGGGTTAAAGCAGACTACCTGTCTGTTTTACTTACAGATCGTAAAAAATTTTTACCATCAGCATGTATTACTTATATAATTGATATATAAAAGAAAAATGCAATGCATAATGAAGAAATAAAAGAAATGTAGAAAACTGACACTGAGTATAATACTTTAATATAGTGCAGGGTAAAAAAGTGATCTAAGAAGTTATATAAAATTAATAGTTTTTACTATAATCACCCCTTATGCACCCCTTTTCACATTTTGTCTCCGTATATAATTTTACATGTAAGAGAAACAAATTTAAAAGTTTAGTTAAATGAACTAACTTACATGGAACCAAGTATTTCTCCTAAATTACAAAAATTTTACAAATTTAAAAATTGTTTTTTCCTGAGTTTAGAAGTTTTCTGTTTCCTCTATGTTGATCTTGTTTAAATGACAGACCAGTGAAATACAGTGAATCCAGATTCATGATTTTTCACTATGAAACTTTAGATTAGAATCTGTTTTCATTAACACTCATTTCATTGAATCAAACATTCCCCTCTACCTGTGCTAATATCTAAAAGTTTAGATTGTTTAGCTCATGTTAACAGAATGATGTATTTTATTGAAAATAAGTTATTTGTGGAAATCAAAAAAAGAAAAAACCCAGCTGGAAGTACCTTATCTCTAATTGCCAAACTGCCAATTTGAGGAAATCTAATGTAAGTTATTTTCAGATACACTTTACCTCACTAAGCGACAGATTCCTTGATACTCACTACACTTGTGTCTGCTCTCTACTCTCTGTAACACCTAAGAGAACGTCTTGCCAAGATTAAAATTTCAATAAATATTAAATGAGATAAGTGAATCACTGAACAAACCATCAATTTCCAAGAAAAGCAATATAAAGAAATACTGGACATCTTTTTATTTAGGTAAAAGAAACATATACAAAATAGAAGAAAGAAAGGGAGAAGAATCCAGAAAGAAATGGAATCCAGAGACCAGCAGAAGGAAGTAAGAGGCAGGAGGAAGTGGGAAACTGAGCTGAGCCCTGATGGCAGACTGGCAAGTGGCGAGCAGCCCCGCAAAGAGCTCCCATCCACAGGACTCCACAGTCTCCACGGTTTTCAAGGTATTTTTAAGGGAAAACCTTTTAACAAACATACAGAAAAGAACTGCTTTCTCTTTGACTCATCGGGTTGTTATTTTAAGAAAATTGCCCCCCCCCCCCAGCATGTAACTCACTTACCCGAGGAGAGGTCTTTTTCCACGTCTACTTTCCCCATCCACGGCTCTTTCCCTTGCTCCAATAAGGAAACCACATCTGGCTTCGAAATGGAAAGGCCTGTTCACAGAAAAGGAAATAAATTCAACATCAATCTGAATTCTCAGAAAAGAAGGGAGTGAAGACATAAGTAGGAAAGATGGGCTCTAAAGATTAGGTGAAGTTACAGTCCCCATATATAAAACTAAAAATAATTTTAAACACAAAACAAAACCATACCTGCCTTGAGCATCTTCAGCCAGAGAGGATTCCCAGCAGCTACCCTAAAAGGCAAAGTCTGACCTGGGGGAGATGAAGGGACGACTTACCCAGGGTGACCAGGTGGCCATAGGTCTCCAACGTCACACACCTGTACAGATCCCTCTGAGCAGGATGAAGCCATGCCCACTCCTCCTGGGAGAAGTCTATAGCCACGTCTCGGAATGTCACTGACCCCTGAAATGACATGCAGACATCTGCACCACCAGGACGCCAAGGGGCCATGTCCCCAAAGGCCCTGATAAAGGAGCGAGGTGAGTCCCGGTGCAGAGGATGGACAGTGTGCATAAGTTGTGGCAATGGAGAATTCAGAATTCTGAGTAATACAGGCCAAGAAATTATTATACAACTAAAAGCCAACTTTATTTTTTTTTATTATTATTGTATAATTGGAGACAAGGAGAAATGTGAGACTTAGAAAATTTACAATTCTGTGAAAGATAATAGGATTATAAGCCCGAACAACATCAATTTCTGGTTTGGGGTTTTAAAATTCTTAACTTCCCACATTTTACAAATAATGAAGACTATTCCTGTGTGTTTGATGTGCAATGCGTGCTTCCCCTCCTGTCAGCCTATTCTACTGCGGTCTGGCCACAGTGCCTCCACAGGCGCTAACGGCGGGAGTGAGCAGCAGCGCCCTTCAGATGGGCCATGCACTCTCCAGTTTGTCACGATTGCCTCCAATCCTGAAGAAACAGCCATGAAACTTAGCGATTTTAGCAATGCCTCAAGACAAGGAGGACAAACAGCAAAGTACAAGGACCTCCCAAGGTGAGCAATTTAACACCTTCCAAGGTGGAACCTAAACAAGTGCTCTCGGGGTTGGGGCAAATAACAAATAAACAAGGCCCTGCTTTGCAACCGCTTACACCTGAGTGACCCATGCAACCATGAGGCTTGAGCATGAGTCCAGATGGTCCCAAACCAGTAGCAGCCCCAGATGCATGGCAGAGTCATAGTCTTCAAATTTTAAAATGTGTTTTTTAAAAAGTGGTAAAATATTGCTGGCTGATAAAAAAAAATCTGCAGCAGGGATGGAAGCTGAACTCCCCAGCTCAATTCGGAGAGGCTCTGGACTTGGAGATAAACATGACAGTAGATGAGATAAGGAAGCGGGGCTAAAAAACAGAGATTCGTTTACAACGACTGACCCTTTTATCCCCACCTGAAGTGCAGTTGCCAGCACACATTTAGCACCAAGCAGAAATAAATCATCAGTCTTCCTTGCTAATGAAATTTAGTATCATCTCTGCAAAACAAGCTTGGCCAGCTCAGAGAGTTTTGTTTTGCTTACTGCTGCATCCCCTCAGACCATCCCCACCGACCTAACGGAGGTCGGCGGTGCTTCAATTTCATCACGCGTCAGAGCTACTTGAAGAGACGCCTCAAAACCAGGCTGCCGGGCCGCACTCCCCAGTTTCCCACTCCAGGGCGGGCATCCCTGAGTAAGCTCCCGGGGTGCTGACGCTGATGGTCGCGGGCCCCGATCGGAGAACCACTAAGGCAGACGCTCCATGAAAACATGCTGGATAAACTGAGCGAAGGGCAGCCCGTCTAGGCGCACGGGCGGGCGCTCTCCATTCGAGCCCCCGGCCAAAGCAGCCGCCGCGCTGCCCACGCGCGCCCGCCAGGTCCCCACCCAGCCCGCCCGCATCTGCAGAGCCTCAGCTGAGGGCACCTGAAGAGGAGGAACGAGTCCCGGAAGCTTCAGGACCGGGAACACACGTGCGCCCAGCCCTCAGGAACCTGACTGCCCTGCAGAAGGGGGGAACGGCGGCTCACCTGCGGCATGGCGGAGAGCGGCGAAACTACAATGGCAGAGCTGGCGGGGAGAGAAAGGAGCCGTGAACGAGCCTGCCGGAAGGGCCGGGTCCCCAAATAGGGGCTTCCGTGGTGCCGCCACCCTCGCCGCACCAGCCGGGGACACACGGCGCCGGGAGCCGCGCGAAAGCACCTGCGTGCCAGCGGCGCTCCCAGCCCGGCGCTTCCCTTCGCACTCCGCCCGGAGCCGCGGCCCCGAGGCCCCGGGGAGACGGCGGCGGGCGCCGGCGGAGCGGGAGGGCCGGGCGCCCCTTACCTGCCTCGGCCCCACCCAGCTCAGGCTCCGGCTCAGCACCCGGGAACCCGCCGCCGGCGACACGGCCACAGCGCTCGGAGCCTTGGGGAGCCGAGCCTCCGCCCAGGCCCCGAGCCTCGCTCAATTCAGTTCCCGGAGCCGGCCGAGGCCTCCGGGCTTGGGACCAGGGGCTCCAACCCCAAGCAACGACGACTCCAGATCGCCCGGCGGCCGCACCATCAGCGCCTCCGAGACAGGAAACCCGGGCCCCAGACAACTCCAGCTCCCAGAGGGGTCCGCGCAGGAGAGGAGCGGGCACGCACCCAGACCCAGACCCAGACCCAGACCCCCCAGGTAACTACAACACCCACCGCGCACCACGGTGAGGGCAAGGGGCTCCACCAACCCCACTCACCCCACAAACACCCACACGCCCCAGACAAGGACAGCTCCCAGAGGGATCCCCGCTGGGGACGAATGGACACACTAACACACACACGCACACGCACAAGGCAACTAAAATTACCACCGCGCACTACGGTGTGGGCAAGGGGCTCCACCACCCCCACCCCACCCCTGCACACACACACCCGACAAGAACGACTCCCAGACCGCTCACTGGACACACACACACACACCAGGCAATTACACTTCCCACAACTGGACACACACACACACACACACCAGGCAATTACACTTCCCACAACTGGACACACACACACACACACACCAGGCAATTACACTTCCCACAACGCACTACAATGAGGGCAAGTGGCTCCCCCTGCCCCCACAGTTAACTACAATTCCCAGAGAGCCCCGCGACCACACCCTGGGTCTTCCGAAACAAAACCCCTGGCCTCAGGCAACTGCGATTCCCAGTGCGCCCTGCGGCTGTGCCCGCGGCGCCAGTCTCAGCTAACTACAACTCGCAGCGAGTTCCGGGACGAACGCCACGGGACTCAGCCAACTACAACCCCCAGAGCGCTCTGCGGCCACACTATAAGCTCACCAGGACGAAGGCCGCCGGTCGAAGTCAAATAAAACTCCTAGAGCGCCCCGTGGCCTACCCGCCAGTGCGTCTGAGACACTAACCCGGGCTCAGACAGTTACAACTCCCAGAGGTCCCCGTGGCTGTGCCCTGCTGCCCACGAGCCTCAGATCCCAGTCTCAGAGGACTACGACTCCCATAACGCCCAGCGACCGCGCAGTTAGCGCCACCGGAAGGAAGGCGGCCTGTCTCATGTAACTACAAGTCCCAGAGAGCTCCGGGAGGAAGGCCCCTTGACTCGGGCAACTACGACTCCCAGAGAGCCCCACGGCTGCGCAGTCAGCGCGACCGGAAGGAACGCGGCCTGTCTCATGTAACTACAAGTCCCAGACTGCACTACGTTTGGGCCGAGGCGAATCCAGGCCAAGACCGCCGTTCATCACAACTACGGCTTCCAGAGCGCTCAGCGGCCGCGCTGACGGCACCACCCGAACGAAGGCCACTGGTGTAAGGCGACTAAAACTCCTCGAGAGCCCCGTGACCGTGCCATCAGCGCGTCTGAGTCAAAAACCCCGGCCTCGGGCGACTACAACTCCCACAGCGCCCCGCGGCTGCGCACTCAGTGCCACCGGAAGGCAGGCAGCCGGTCTCAAGTAACTACAACTCCCGGAGAGCTCCGGGACGAAGGCCCGTGGACACAGGGAACTATGACTCCCGGAGCGGCCTGCGGCTGTGCTAGCAGCGCCACCGGAAGGAAGGCAGCCGGTATAAAGCAACTACAACTCCCAGAGTGCATCGCAACAAAGGCCCCGGGACTCAGGCAACTACAACTCCCAGAGAGCTCCGGGACTGCGTCCCCTGTGCTTAGGCTACCAAGACTCCCAGAGTACCCTGCAGCTGCGCTTGAAGCGCCACCGGAAGCAAGTCAGCCGGTATAAGGGAACTACAAGTCCCAGAGTGCATGCGAACGAAGACCCCGGGACACAGGCAAGTACGACTCCCAGATCCTTCTGTGTCACGCTATCAGCGCACCAGGACGATGCCTCCAGTCCAAGGCAACTAGAGCTTCTAGAACTCCCCGCGACCTTGCCGTCAGTGCCTCTGAGACAGAAACCCTGACCTGCACCTACTGTAACTCCGACAGCGTCTAACGACCTCCCCCTGACACCTCCGGGACCAAGGCTGCGGATCTCAGCAACTACAACTCCCAGAGCGCACTATGTTGAGAAAGAGGCTCTTCCTGTCCCCCAGGCAGCTACACCTCTCGGAGCTCCCCGCGGCCGCCCCGTGGCGCCTCCGGGACCAAGGCTGCTGGTTTCAGACAATTCCCAGAAGTCACTGCGTCCTCAGAGCTTTCTTTAAGTGTCTCATCTGGGAGAACTACCGTTCCCAGAATCCCTCGCAGCCTCCCCGTGCGACCCACCCTCTTCTGGCCGCGGAGACTACCGGGCTCCCGTAGTGCGCGAGGACGCCTGCCCTGGAAGAGCTTAGGGTCCAGGAGGGTGGGAGGGATGGGGGCTGCTATATATAAAAATATGAGGATTAGGGAAGAGCAGCTAACTGAATCTGGGAGCAGTACTCAGTTGGATACGGTTCATGAAAAAGTCTCATCGCTCACACCAAAATGCTTGCCCAGGTCTCTTGGCTAATCGCTTTATTTAAACAACGTGATGAACATCAGAATAGAAACAAGTTTAGGAAAGAAAAAATGAATTTATTTTGGAAGATGAGACGTTTGTGTGCTTTCTTAACTACTAATCTTACCCAAACTGTCATCCTGAATATTAGCGTGACTTCACCACATCCTTTTCCCCAAGTCTTTACACAGAAGTCAGCCTGATGTTTATAAAAGCAATTCTAATCGTCGTGTCATTCCCCTGCACAACATTATTTGATCCTTTTTGATCGCTCTTAGGTAAAAGCTAAAATCCTTAACATGGTCTACAGGATTTGGCAGGATCTCACCCCTCTCTCTTCAGGCTTTTCTTAAATTACTTTCCTCCTCTCTGACTGTGCTAACATGGTTTCCACAAATGCCACGTACTTCAGGATCTTTGAGCATTTCAATTTGCATGGTCTGAAAAGCTGCCTATCCCTTCACCCATGATTTCATTAGATCATTTCAATCCATCCTTTCTATTTCAGCTTAAGCAACTTTTTCAAGGAAGTGTTCTCATGCCCCAAATAAGTAAGGTCTCACTGAATCCTATACTTGTTCTTTTTAGCATTTATATAATTTGTAATTGTATTTCTAATTATGTGTATTTGTGTTTCTAGAGACTTTCCAGTTTGCCGTTTATACTCTACTTTGCCCTACACGCCTATCGTAACTAGCACATTGCTTGGCCTAGAGTGAGTACTCAATGAATATTTAGTGAATGGATGAATGAAGAATTGTTTGTCTCCTAGAGCTATCATATATTACCACAAACTGGGTGGCTTATAAAACTGAAATTTATTCTCGCA
The DNA here is from genome assembly GCF_015220235.1 of Choloepus didactylus. Lineage (NCBI taxonomy): Eukaryota > Metazoa > Chordata > Mammalia > Pilosa > Megalonychidae > Choloepus > Choloepus didactylus. The sequence continues at coordinate 228,156 of NC_051329.1, forward strand.
GTTCTGGAGGCCAGACATCTGAAATCAGGTGTTAGCAGGGCCGTGCTCCCTCCAAAGACTCGAAGGAGAATACTTGCCTCTTCCAGCTTCCGGTGTCTCCAGGAATTCCTTAGTTTGTTGCTACATTCTCCAGTCACATCCTCCTCAGTGGCTCTTCTCTGTGTGTCTCTTACAAGGATACACCATTGGATTTAGGGGCCACCCAGATAATCCATTTTAAAGATCTTAAGATCTTTAACTTAATTTATCTGCAAAGGCCCCTTTTCCAAATAAGGTTACATTCACAGGTTCTCAAGCTGGAATGAAGATATATCTTTTTGGTGGCCACCATTCAATGAAGAGACCTAGGTGATAGCCTTTTCTGCAGAAATAGAACACTCCAAGTTTGGCCTCCTGAGGAAAGAATAATGGTCATCTTGGAAGTTGAGAATCTTTCTGGATCTTAATGGCTCCTTTTCTTTTATTTGCTCCAACCACTCCCTCCTAGTCTCTACCTTCCCCCAGGCCATAGCCACAAATATCTCTCTGAAAACCTGCTATGGAGGTGAAGAAGCACTGTTGCATGGGAGTTCAGGGTCCCTCAGGCCCTGCTGCCAATTTAAAGCAGGAAAACCTAGTACACGGTTCCTATAATAAATATATCAAATAATGTAAAGCTGAAGTTCTATCACTAGGACTGCTGAGAGCCTATGTTGGAAATGTCCTGATTTGACAAGCAGATTAGTGATGAGGCAGTTTTCTGACCATGGCAGAGGAAGCAGCTCCCTCGGTTTTCCGGTTCTGTGGTGTGGTCTGGGGGGTTGTTCCTGAAAATTCAGCCTACAGTCTATTTCTTCCTCCATATATTACATTCTAGCTAGCAGGGAAGAATTTTGTTGTCTACACGCAACAGCCCTATTACAATAATTGGTACCAGAAGTAGTTCCAGGCAGTGGGCCCTCAAGGAAATGGGAATCATGGATTAGCTCTTCGATGAGTTAGCTTTTGAAAGGCATGAAGATCTAGTTATTGTTAGAAAATAATTCATGGCATACAATATACAGCTTTTGGTAGATCAAAAGCCATCTGTGAAGACCATCACTGAGGAAATGAGGAATAAAAAGATTGTGATGTGGGCTGGCTGTTTATAAGTGTACTGGAGAGCCCAAAGAAAGAAAATTACAGGTTCAGGTATTAAATTACTAGCCCTCGGAAAAATCAGAGAAATGGTTTCTAAAACCACCCAAAAGTATTTCATCTCATGTAGTCACAGTACTAATAGAAGCAAAAAATCTTATCCTAAAAGTGGCTGAATTACAACATTGGTTGAATGCACAGCCTTGCTAGTTCTCTTACGTAAATGTTAAGATACCAACTGGAAGAATGGGGGGAGTTTTAATAACTCAAAATATCCCAAGCTTTAAAATCCCACTGAGCCTCCAGTGAGAGCAGAAGCAGTGTCTCCCTTATTCCTCTTATCTGATTAAGTTAATTCTGCCTAGCTGAAGACCCTATGTCATAATCCAAGTAGGTTACCCTGAAAGAGATTACAATTTTTCTCATGTCTCCACCTCAACACCAATAACTACAATCATATCCCAGCATGCCTTGGGGAGACAAGAGTCAGACTCATAAGAGTATTTGCTAATTTACAATGAAAATTTGAAAAATATACACGGGGATAAAATCTCAGGATACTGGGGGAGACTGAAAATCTGTATCAGGCAGGAATTTTTTTTTTTTTTAGTATGGGATGTATTTTTAAGAACTTCTAGGTTCAGTGTGTAAATACAGGCAGCTGGGAGTGTTTATAACTTCTTCCTCAGTTGGTTACCTGAAAGACAGCAGAAGCCAGTACTAGGTTAAGTTGAGATATCAGGAAATTCCTTGGCATAATATAGTGATTTAAGGAAATATGATTGTTAGTAGAGATTTATCATGAATAATCCACTCACCATTCCTTGATTTTGACCCCCATGGGGAGCCAAAGGAAAATTTTTTTAAAATCAGGGCATTTAGAAATTGATTAGTGAGAGGAATGCCAGCATCCTTTAACAATGTGGTTGTAGCAGGCTGTTGCAGGCCAAGAGCGAATATGGAAGATACTGCCACTGACATGAGACCCTTTGTATTAGTTAGGGTTCTCTAGGGAAACAGAATCAACAAGAGATATCTAAATATAAGATTTTATAAAAGTGTCTTATGCAACTGTAGGGAAACATGAGTCCAAATTCCATAGGGCAGGCAGTGAACTGGCAACTCTGATGAAGGTGTCTGACGAACTCCTCAGGAAATGCTATGCTGGTCAGCCAAAGAAGTAGTGAAGATCCTCTATCTGTCTCACTTAAAAGTCTTCAACTGATTGGATTAAATCCAGCTGATTGACTTCTCTCATTGTGGAAGACAGGCCCTTCGTTGATGTAATCAGTCACAGCTGCAGCCAACTGACTAATGATTTAATAAGCCAGCTCTCTGGTTTATTAACCAGCCACAAATGTCCTTGCAGTAACAGGTCAGTGTTTGCTTGACCAGATAACTGGGCACCATCACCCGGCCAAGTTGACACATGAACCTAACCATGATACCACTAATATCAAAGAAGATGATAGGATTCTGGGATGGAACAGACCTAGTAGCAGAACCTAATTGCCAGAGGCAGGGTGAGGATGGTTACTGCAACAGGCTCAAGGCCGCAATGGTAATCAGAATTGGTCCTGCGGAAACCTTTGGAAAAGGCTAACTGGTCAAGGGATCTTAAGGACCAAAATAGATGTTCAGGTTACATAGGTCTTGCCTTATCTTATAATGGAAAATATAGGAGAAGCTGGATATCCTTGAGATGGACCTTGTAATTGTATCACAAGTACAAACTATAAAACTTAGGAACAATCAACAGGCCATTTTACCAATCTATCAAGCTGACTTTCTTGGTGATCAAAACAATGTTAAGACTAGTGGACTTATGCATGGTTAGGATGCCATCATTACACCTTCCTTTCTTAAAGTGGGTCATTTGGTCTGAAGCCAGCTGATAGACAAAGATGAGTCACACTGTTGATCTGTTTGCCTTCTCTGACTCTCTAGGCATTAACATGAGACAAAAAAATCCACGTTTCATGCCCACTATGAAAAGTTCATCCACATACCTTTTCCTCAGATTTCCTTATCCCTTATGTTCTAGTCTTGCTCCTCTCAGCACCCGGAAACCAATCAAGTCAGTCACCACTGCCAAGGAGTTAATGCATATCCACATTTACATCCATATTTCCCTGTCTCTGAGGCAAAATATCAAACGCATTGTTCACACTTTCGGCCACTGCCTCTTAGGGTCCTCCCACACGTGAGGCTGAAATGCGTCAGTGGTCCTTTGCAGATCATGCTGATGCATCTGTGAACCAGAATTGGAATTTCCTCCTCTGTCAGAGAAGTCCCCCACGAGGCCTAAGTATCAGTTGAGGTAGGTGGCACAGGAGTCTGGACAACCCTGTTTATGTATTTTACTTAGGCTTTATAAACCTTCCAGGTCCTGATGCCAAAACAAAGCATTCCCATCTGCAGTGGGAATAATACACCTCATGATGGTGAGCACATGGTCACATAGGAGCAGAGTGCTCAGTCTCGATTAGGCTCCAGCAGTATCCTAGAATCTGTTTCTCAAATGGAAAATAGTTCTCTGACACAGAAGGCATGGCCTTGCTCCACAATCCTATTAGTTCCCTCTTGTGACTCTCCTTTGGAGAGTGAAATAGACTCCATAACAGCATCCCTGTTTGCCTTGGATATCTCCAGAATGGTCAGATTTGCTGCATCATGTGACCTAGCTCATCAAGAGCTTACACCAGTCCAGGGCCTGCTGCAGGTCCCTCTCTCGCTCCAAGCCCCACTCAGAGTTAGAACCCTTCCAAGTTAACCAACAAACCTGTCGGAACAGAATATCTCAGTGAGCTACATGCAGCCTTCAGAATCCAAAGTGGTCGACCAAGCATTGAACCTCTTTGTGTTATGGGGTGCCAACGCGATATCTTTTGCTTCACCTGAGATGGGATGTCCTAGCATTCTTCCAATCACTGAACCTCTAAAAACCTCATTGATGTGGCAGGTCCTGACTCCTTCTGGGGTTTCCCTCCCACTTTCTGGCATATACGTATATTATAAGGGAATGGGTACTAGCTACTTCCTCTCACAATTCCCGAGTAGTTGACTCCATCAGTATAGGGGGCCGATGTGACCTTTGACCAAGATCCCTGTGTATTATATTATGACAGCGAGTGAGAGTGAACTGACCCTCATCCAACATAGTGAATATGTACTGATGTCCTTGCGATGTGAAGGCATCTGCCTTTGATCCTCTTTGCTGATGGGGATTGAGAGGAAACAACCGCATACCAAGGGCCAGAGCTGTGTGGACGGCTCAGTAAAGACACCACATAAAACTTTGCAGCAGCACCTGGGGCTGTCAGTTGGATATGTTTACAGTAGTTCACAATTATCCACCACAATCCATCTGTTTCTTTGCAGGGGCCTGATGGGTAAATTACATGGGGATGTGACAAGGACCATGACCTCTTAATTCTTCAGGTATTTGATAGTGGTACTAAGCTCTGTCATTCTTCCCAGAATTCAGTATTTCTCCTAATTTACCAACCTTGACTGGGGAGGCAGCTGAAGGCTCCCAGTTTTCCTTTCCTGTCATGATGGCTCTTACTCAATGAGTCAGGCAACCAAAGTGAGGGCTCTCCTAGCTGTTCAGTATATATATCCCAGTTCAACATTCTAGGAATAGAAAAGTAAACACTGAGTGGGCCCCCAGACACAGTAGACACACTGGGAGAAGGACATAGGCCAACACTTAATTTATCACCGAAACTCAGCAAGTCCACATTTCTAGATGACAGCATTTCAGATACCCTGATATCAACGTTACCTTGAACTCCATGAGGTCTTTTACCATGTCCCATAGATCTCTTACATTACTTTCTGTATTTTCTATTCTTTGCTTTTCTGTACTTCTATCTGAATATTTCTTCTGACCTATCATGCATTCACTCAGTCCCTCTTCAGTTCTCATTCTGTGAATCCCATTTAATGACATAATTATAATTCATGTATTTTTCAGTTTAAGAATATACATCCAATTCTCTTTTATAGTTTCTCAATGTTATTTAATTTCTTGGACATATTATTCACAGACATTTTAGATCTGTCTCAAATAATGTGGAATTTGTTTTTCTTATTGGTATTTTAATATACTCCTTTGCCTTTCATTTTTATTCAGTCCTCCTTCTGTATGTCTGGTAATTTTAAAAATTTTAACTTTTCCTTTTGAAATAAATTCAGACTTAACAAAAAGTAGCAAAAATAGTACAAAGAAATATTGTGTACCATTTACCTAGCTTTCCCAACTCTTACATAACTACAAAATTAGGGAAGTGACATTGATACAATATATTATTTAATACAGACCTTATTCAATTTTTTCCAGTTGTCCCACTAACAGAAATTGTATCTCCCTCCTTCCCTCCCCGCCCTTGTCTGTTTCAGGATTCATTCCAAGATCACATATTGCATTTGGCTGTCAGGTCCGCTTAGTCTCCTTTAATCTGGGGGCCTCACACTTTTTCTATCATGAGCCTGATACTTCTGAAAACTACTGGTCAGTTATTTTGTAGAATATGCCTTAATTTTTGTCTGATGTTTCCTTGTCATTAAATTCAGGTTATTTAAAAATTTGAAAGCATCTCTTATAAAAAAGCTCCAACCAGGAAGGGCACAATAGAAAATCTCAGCAAAGAAACAGAAGTTAAAAAAACCAAATGGAAAAATACCAAAACCAAAATTTAACAACAAGCTCACTTGATGGGCTCCATAACAGAACAGAGATGACAGGAGAAAGATTCCTTAAACTTGATCTAAGAACAACAGAAATTGTTCAATATGAACAACAGAGAGAGAAAAAGGATAAAGAAAAAAAAAGGAGTGATTGAGGGACTTGTGGAACAGCAGGAAAGGTCTAACCGTTATGTTTTGGAGTCCCAGACGAAGAGAGGGGAGAAAGTGCAGGACATAAATTTGGTGAAAAACATTAACTTTCAGGTCTAACAACCTCAACAAGGCCCAAATAGGATAAACTTGAAAACTGTTTTTTTCAGGTGTTTCCATAGTTCTCAGCAATAGGGTTGGCCAAAGCAGGCTCTTCTGCCATTGTTGGTAATGGAAATACCTCTCCATGTACTTGGATATTTAAAAAATATACTTTTAAAACACTCATCAATCAACGAAAGTATTCATAATTCAATAAAAAGATATTTAGAATAGAATAATCTGGAAACACCACATAGCAAACTCATGAGATGCAGTGAAAGTAATGATTTGATGTAGAGGTATACCTTTATGAGCTTATATTACAAAAAAATGAATGGCTGACAATTAACAAACTAGGTTTCCAGCTTTATAAAAAGCTAGTAAAAGAATGTCAGAATAAACCCAAAGAAGCAGAAAGGATAATACAAATATCTGAAATAAAAAAAGATACAGATCAGCAAAACCAAAATCTTGTTTTTGTAAAAGCTGATAAATAGACAAACTCCTGACAAAATGGAGCAAGAAAAAAGAGGTCACAAATAAATATTGCTAATGAAAAAATGCAACATAACCACAGATACAGAAAATATTCCAAAATTAAAAGAAAAGTCATCTACAATTTGATGTTGATAATCATAAATTCTTAGAAAAACAGCCTACCAAATTTCTTAAAGAAGATATACAGCATTGTGCAAAACTGTGAATAGTATGCTATTGTGCTAGATTGCAAAACCTTTACAGAATTTATCTCCCACCTACCAGATTGCATGTGGTGTGTCAGGACCTCAAACTTGTTAGCCACCTTTTGCTCACCCTGCCTGCTGGGCATTCTCTCACTGTTGTAATGGATCACTGTGATGTTGTCGGGATGTCCAGGCAGGCTAGATCTCTTCAGACTATATTTTGACAGCCCTGAGGTAAAACTGAGTGTATAATGTTGTCTGATCCATGTGAATGCAAACATTTTCTGACCCTCCTTCTTGACTGGGATAAAAAGAATGCATTTGCCAAATCAAAGGCTATGTAGCCAGTACCCAAAGCCATAAAAATCTCCTTTAGAAACCATACCATGTTTGAAGTTGGAGCTACTTCTTGGTTGAGCTTGCATCTAATCTATGTTCTCTAGGATTTGTCTGGTTTCTGCAGAGTCTACACTACTGGATTAAGCAGAAATATGACAGGAACACTACAAGTGTCTGCCATACTCCTGCCTCCCCCCACCCACCAATGCTGCATGTGAGAATGTTTCTGATTTGTTATTGTTCTAGTTTGCTAATGCTGCCAGAATGCAAAACACCAGAGATGGATTGGCTTTTATAAAAGGGGGTTTATTTGGTTACACAGTTACAGTCTTAAGGCCATAAAGTGTCCAAGGTAACACATCAGCAATCATATACCTTCACTGGAGGATGGTCAGTGGTGTCTGGAAAACCTCTGGTAGCTGGGAAGGCATGTGGCTGGCGTCTGCTCCAAAGTTCTGGTTTCAAAATGGCTTTCTCCCAGGACGTTCCTCTCTAGGCTGCAGTTCCTCAAAAATGTCATTCTTAGTTGCACTTGGGGTATTTGCCCTCTCTTAGCTTCTCCAGAGCAAGAGTCTGCTTTCAACAGCCATCTTCAAACTGTCTCTCATCTGCAGCTCCTGTGCTTTCTTCAAAGTGTCCCTCTTGGTTGTCGCTCCTCTTCAAAATGTCACTCACAGCTGCATTGAGTTCCCCCTGTCTGTCCGCTCATTTATATGGCTCCAGTGACTCAACTTAGACCCACCCCAAATGGGCAGAGCAACACCTCCATGGAAATTATCCAGAGTCATCACTCACAGCTGGGTGGGATGCATTCCAAAGAGACACTCAAAGAATTACAATCTAATCAATACTGATAGGTCTGTCCACAGAAGATTGCATCAAAGATAATGGCATTTGGGGGGACTGAATACACTCAAACTGGCACAGTTATCTTAGGGGGGAACAGTTTCACAGGTTTCCACCTGGCCTTTCCTACTATGGAAGATCTTACCTAAAGACCAAGGGTCCAATTTCCAAGGATGTCAATCCCAATTATACATTCAGGAACCAGGGAAATGACTAGGTGGGTCAATGGAACCAGTGTACCTAAAGTGATCAGCACTTGGCCCAAGACTCCATTTATTACCTGGCCTCCATATGTTCTCACTCTAATGTGGGCCATGATGATGCTTTGAATATCTCGGTATCAATATCAACTCAGATTTGTGTCCAGTAGTCTTTCTGGAGAATCCCTTTTACCCAGTGTACAGTCATCTGAGTAAATAGCTGTCAGTCCTTTTGGAGAGTGGGAACCATCATTACACTATATAATTGCCATGGTGTAGGATCCTTCCTGTAGCAATCTCTTCAGTCAATATGTTTCTGGTCTGAGTATTAGCTCAAATTAAAGGATCATGTCATTTTATTGAGGCACTTGCCCTCAGCCTCCTGCTCACCCATCTTTTTTTCTGTTGATTATATATATTAAGGAGTACCCTCAGTGTCCATCCATCTAGTTTTTCCCTAGGAAGGTTGTGTTCTTTTAACCATCTCCACAACTCTTATGCATCAAGTTATCTTGGCTGCTTGAACTTATCATTTATTACGCTAACTGCAGATTCTGGCTCCTGCCAGTTAAGTCCTGACACCTGACCTCTATTGCTTCATTGTGGCAGCCACACATGTATGCTGTTCCATATTCCGTTCAAGAAAATTCTTGCCATTCATCTGGAGGAGTGAGGTGCCTTCAGGATCTACCAGAGCATTTGAGATGACACCATGCTCCTTTTAGACAGCACATGGCTAGTGACAGAATATGGTGAGGATATGGTGGTCTGGCCATTTCTCCCAATATGAGACAGCTCTAAGGGCAATATTTGTGCTAAGGCTTTCCTTTGAGTTGGCCAGGACTTTCTCAGAGCTGCACTTTCTCTGAGTTCTCCCTTCTCTCTCTCCTTTCACTGTGTTAGACTAACATTTTGACTTGAAGACTACTACTGGCTACTCCTGCTCCCTCTCCCCTTTACTTTTCATAGGCATTACCTCCAATAAGTTTTTCTCACTTCTGTATTAGGGTTCTCTAGGGAAACATAACCAACAGGAGATATCAGTAAATATGAGATTTTATAAAAGTGTCTCATGCAACTGTGGAGATGCACAAGTCCAAATTCCATAGGTCAAGCTGTAAGCTGGAAACTCCAATGAAGCTTTTCTATAAACTCCCCAGGAGAGGCTGGCTGGCTGAAGTAGAGATGAAAATTCTCTCTTCTAACTGCTAAAGTCATCACTTCTCCTTTAAAAACCTTCAACTGATTGGATTAAACATCTCTCATTGCAGAAGACACTCCCCTTAGTTGACTGCAGATGTAATCAGCCATAGATACAATCAACTTACTGATGATTTAAGTCCTCAAAATGTCCTTGCAGTAACAGGCCAGTGCTTGCTTCACCAGACAACTGGGCACCACTTCCTGGCCAAGCTGACACATGCACCCAACCATCATAACTTCTAACTCCATCTTTATGTCTTCTTTCCCAGGGAACCTGAACTGACACAGTTGGTACCAAAAATGGGCCAATGAAGAAGGCATTAATATGGGGTTTGGGGGCTGGATCACTCATCACCCACCTGGCAAGAACCCAATCCCAGATAGTCCCTGGCAAAGGTGGCAGCCCAGCTGCTGAAACTTTCACTCATAGTGACTTGGAAAAATGTCTTAATGGAGGAAACCTCCCGGGTTGGTGTAATGACTCAGGCATTTAAAAGGTATGGGAGGAGGAGGGAAAAATACATAGGACAATGGAATTGGTCGGTTATTGCTGTATTGCATATAATGGACCATTTTAATTAAGTAGGTGGTCTTTATTGAGTAAATTATGCCCTAGGCACTTTAATAAGAATTTTACATGTCAGAAAAAATATATATATATTTAAAAACAAATACATATATTTTAAAGAATATTAAAATTGCATGTTATTCCACTGTAAAAACTATGTGGCAGTTTCATAGGAACTGAGTCCACATAATTTCCTCTGGGGAAGGGCTTGATAAAATCATGTAGTGTTCTGCAGCAGGGGAAATTATGGAGTTCCATCCACAATGAGCAGTAAGAGGAGTGCGCTAGACCAGGCAGCAGAGAAGAGGCATCTGCACTCAGGGATCTCACGTTCTCATTAGAGACCCAAGTACAAGAACATAAGAGAAAAATTAGTTCTCAGTACTCATGCTAAAGACCACTTGGCACAACTGATGACATCCTCCTCTTCAAGACATTTACTTTATTTGACTTGGGGAGCACTGCACACCCGCACATTGAAGGTGGAGAGGGGACGCCGAGGAGCAGTGGGGTGCTGCCCTCGAGGTCAGCTGCCGGGCAGCAGTGGAGGGCAAAGCCTGATGGGGGAAGACGGTGTGACAACTAGACGCCAGTTTCTCTCCCTGGCACCCTCCATGCACTAGTTACGTGACCTCAGGCACCTTCCTCCTCCTCCTTAGGTCTCAGCTTCCCCATTTTCCCAGTGATGGATCGCATCAGGTGACCTCAAAAAGCTTTTCAAATTCACACTCTACTGCAGGGTTTGACATATTTTTTCTCTGTAAAGGGCCAGACAGTAAATATCTCAGGTTTTGCAGGCCTTTGACACAACTAGTTACTTCTGCCCTTGTAGCATGACAGCAGCCATAAACACCACACAAATGAGCAAGTGTAGCTATGTTCCAGTGAAATGTCTTTTATGGACATTAAATTTGAACTTCATAGACTTTCCACATATTGTAAAATATTATTCTTTTGATTTTTTCAACATTTCAAAAATGTAAAAAAAAAATGTTCTTAGCTCGTAGGCCATGGAAAAACAGGTGGTTGACCAGATTTCCATTGGTCATGGTTTGCCAATCCCTGTCCTACAAGATTGAGAGAAACTGACAGTGGTGGGAACACCAGTTTTATTAATCATAACAGCACGTCCTGAGTGCGTAGTGTGTGCCAGGCGTTCTTCTAAGTTCTTTACGTGGACTCACTCATTTAGTCTTCACAACAATCTTATAAAGCAGGTATTATAATCCAGTTTTACATACGAAGAAACAGACACAGTAGTTGTCCCAGTGTTGTGCAGGCTAATGAAGGGCAGTACCCAGAGTATATAGTCAAAATCATTACTCTCTACAGTCTCCATTCCAGGTCACTGCTCTGGTCCAGAAATTAGGAGCAAAAGGGCTGGTATTGAAAATGAATAATAAGTTGTAGGTGACAGACATCTGAAAGAAAGGTCATGGCTTAGATTATTGACAGTGAGACAGATGAGAAGGAGATGCAGGATAAGGACTATTGGATTGGCTGAGGTTTCTGGTCTGGGAAAATGGATGAACATTGGTTCCCATCACAAAAGTAGATGAGAGGACAAAGAGACCATACTTATAGATTCGGATAGGGAAATAACATCAGAATTTATTTCAGAAAAGTAAGAGATCTTAGAAGTTACGTGCTATTTATGGATTTCTAATGAATAAAATGTGTCCTGGATTCATCCCTGTTTTAGATTGCAAAAGAAAATCTGGGAAATTCAAGGGTGGTTCAACTGGATGCAAATGCTCAAATGATTATTAAGTTTCCATTCTTCATGTCCCAATTCCACTTTTCTCTGCTTCATTTTGAATCAGAAGACGGATACAAGTAGCTCTACCTAACACTGTTCCTATAGCTTTTGGTCTCTGAGGAACAGAACCTTCTCTCTCTTCCAACATGTATTTTTAAAATCTCAGAAAACAGATAGGTCCTTCTTGAATCACATGTCCTACCCTGGGAAATCATAGTCACAGGAGAGTACTAATGGATAGCCTGCACGACATACCACCCTGACACTGAGGATGGGAGAATGCCATAATTTTCAGCCACTGGGATCACCCAGAAGGGGGAACTTGGTTTCCCAAATGAAGAAATGCTGGATGTGCATAATTCCAAAACCTCCATTCTACTGATGGTCCAAATGTATTCAGAAACTGTTAGGAGACTTACCCAAATGCACATAGTAACACATTATACAAATGGAGCAAATAAAATATGTCTGTTTTAGTTTCCTGGCTGCAAAAACAAAAATGTAAGGGGCTGGCTTAACAACAGGAATTTACTGGCTCATGGTTCAGAGGTTAGAAGGCTTTCTTCCTCTCAGGTTCAAAATCTTCTGGGTGCCTGGCAATCTCTTGGTTCCTTGGTTTTTCCATCATGTGGCAATGCACATGGCCACATCTTCTCCTTTCTCTTCCAGGGTCTGTTGACTTCCAATTTCTGGCTTCTCCCAATGGCTTCTCTTTATGTCCAACTTTCACTTTGCTTATAAAGGACTCTAGGAATCTGTATTAAAGTCCAATCTGATTTGGTTCGGCCGCATCTTATTTGAACTAACATCTTGAAGAGATCTTATTTCAATGAGTCTACACCGACAAGAATGCAGACCAAGACCAAGAACATGTCCAGACTGGGGAACACAATTCAATCTACCACAATGTCATTCAAGACTATGAATTCATCAGTTTTCCTATTCCTTCTGGGTCTCAGACTGTGAAAAATTCCACTGAGTATTTGGAACTCCTTGAAGAAATTAGTCATTTTAAACAATTGCACAATATAATTAAGAGTTTAAGTTCTGAAGTCAGACAAAACTGGGATTGAGGCAACAGAAGACATCATCAACACAGTGATAGAAGACATCCCCTGGAAAAGTCACCAATAAGAAGCAACTTATAAAAGGATAAATCCCACTTGGTTGGAACTCAGGAGAAAAATAAAGACTGGAGAAGGACTCCACAAATGCTGAATTGAAGAAAAAGGAAAAAAATACCAAACAAAGGTAGGAGATTTACATTCTAGACCTGCCAGTCTGGACACCCCCCCCTCACTCAGTCCTGCATAGCTTAAGAGTCTTGCATAGGCAACATGGCCTGGTACCCAGTGCCATGGATGCAGCCCACAGAGCCACACACAGCAGGAAGTCAGAGCCCCATGCACGTCTGCAGACACCCACGGCGAAACCCAAGCAGCTGAGGAGTGTCACATACAAAAGTGCCTGCAGGAGCAGAGCAGACCTGCTGGCAAGAAGTACACATACTCAACCCAATGCCTGATTCATGGACCACCTAAACAAAATATTAGACCTTTTTGAACATCTACCCCCATCTGGCTCCCCAGGAAGTAACTGGAGGTATAAAAACCTCACAGAAACAAAACAAAACAAAACAAAAAAAACAAGTGGGAACTGAACTGCTGTAAAGCACAACAGTTTCCAGAACTGACAAGTGTATTCAAATGAGGGCTCTGAGTGAGGGAGAGAAATTGAAGAAATCATAGGAGCTGGGGAGAAATTCTGTACCAAAACAAACAAAAACCAAAAACCACAGAACAGATCAGGATTCCGAGAGAAGGAACAGAGAAAAGGAAGCTTTCTCTCCTGGATGTTAAACAATTGCACATAAAAGGGCAATCTTAAAAGTTGTACCCCCCCAAAAAAAAGTTGTACATCCTGTACAGGGCAAGAAACACATGCAGAAGACATGAGAAAATCTGAACAGTTAAATACGGACTACTTAAAAGGTCCAGCTGAGTTGGACCAAGCTTCAAAGAAGAGCCATAACACACAATCGACAACAAATACATAGGCAAGAGAGAAAAACTGACCTTCACAGTTAGACATTAAAATAATCAGATGTCATTATGGAAACAGGAAGATATTGTTTCTTTGCATGGCAAAGAAACAGGAAGATATGGCTCAGACAAGGTAACAAATTAAAACTTCAGAGGAAACAGAATTTGGAACAAGTAATCAGAGAAGTTCAAACAAAGCTCTGAAATAAATATAAGGAGATGAAGGAAAATATGGAGAAACAAACCAGCCAGAGGGAAGAGGAGGAGGCAGTGTGACCATGGAGGCAGAAACTGGAGTGACGGACGCAGCCACAAGTCAAGGGATACTGGCAATCACCAGAAGCTGGAAGAGGCAAAAAATGGATTCTTCTCATGGAGCCCCTGGAGGGAGTATACCCCTGCTGGGTTTCAGACTTCTCGCCTCCACATCTGTACACAGATGGAGAGGAATTTTGCCCAAGGACAGATCATACCCAGAGTCTCAATGATACCTGATTTACATGATTTAGATGATGAGATTTGGGACTTTTGTGCTGATGAGATTCTGGACTTCAGCTCATGCTATAAAGGTTTGAGACATTTGGTAAGACTGGGAGAGGGTGAGTGTGTTTTTCACATGCATGGATGTGAAGTTAAGGATCTTGAGATGAGAAGGTCATCCTGGATTATCAAATCCAATGACAAGCATGCTTATAAGAGACACATGGGGATTTGACAGACCAAAGAGGAGGAAATATGACCACAGAGTAAGGGACTGGAAAGATGTAGCCATGAGTCAATCAATGCCAACAGCCACCAGAAGCTGGAAAGTGCAAACATCAGACTCACCCCCAGTACAGCCTGCCAAGCTTTCAGACTTCTAGCCTTCAGAACAATGAGAGTACCAATTTCTATAAGTTTAAGCCACCAAGTTTACACTAATTTGCTATAGTAGCAACCTCAAGAAACTAGCACAAGAAGTACACCAGATTTTTAAAAATATATAAGTATAATCTAGAACATGAAGTGTTTGTGGTTAAGGGGGAAGGGTTGTGGGAGATAAGATAGGCAATGATGAGCTCATAAAGGACCTTACGTGCCATGCTAAAAAATATAGACTTTATGCTAAAGATTAGAGTTGCAAGCATGGCCTACATGCTAAGTATGGCTAACAGACATTTTCAGTTTGGTCACGACATTATTTATTTTATTTATTTTTTAACCAAATAGCTCCAGTGGATGAGGCAGAGTTTTCTACATAAAATAATTATAACTAACAACTGTAGAATGAATAGAATTAGAAAATCACCATTTTGAAACCCTTAATGAAATAGCTGATTCAGGCAATGTCATTGATAAATGGTAAAGTCATTAAGTAACAGGTTGTGGGGGAATTTATAAGAAAGATGTACCAGTCAGCATCCAAATGGAAGACTCTTGGTACTTCAGATAGAGGGAGTAGAGGAAGTTAATACAAAAAGTTGGCCACAAAGGCATTGAAAGAGCTGAAGAGAGCAAAAAGGAGAAAGAGTGGGAGTGGAGAAGCATAAAGGAGACGGAGATATACCCAGAGATCAGACATACCAGAGCCAGTGGGCTGAAGCCTGCGATCCTGCAACTGGTGCTGCACAGCTGGAAACACTGTTACAGCATGTTCTGGAAGTGCCACTGCAACCAGAGCTGAAACCTCCACCAACTCCGTCACTCCTGCCAGAGCTGCCATCACTGTTGCTCCATCCTGCTGCTGCTGGAGACTTCACCAGGAACCAGAAGTAGGAAGAATGTCCTTCTCCTCTTCTTCTGCCTTCCAATCTCTTGCCACTCATTCTCTCTCAGAAGCAGAACCTAATTGGAAGGTAGCCTGGGATTGTGGTTCACAGCCTTCAACACACCCACAATACACAGCAGAGCAGAAGAAAGAAAATGCGCTGAGAGCAAGTAGGCAATCAGCAGAGAAGCAATCAAGCAGGCAATTGCTCCACTTGAACCTCTGATCAATATCAGTGTCACTGAAATATAGACAATTAGGCATTTTGTGCCTCCTGTTGTGATGCAGATGAAATACACACCAACTTTGGAGAATTGTTTCTAAAAATAAAATAAATAAATAAATGGAACCTAAATTGAAACAAGCCTTTAGAGCTAAATTCTGTTTTATAGGATAAACAGGTAATAGAAGAAGAAATCTGGAGTAAACCACCAGAATGTGGGACATCCAATAAGACAACTGACCCAATGGCATGGGAAGTCAAAAATGAAAAACTAACATGACTTGTCTAGAGAATAAGTTTAAAAGAGAAAAAGAAATATAACAATTACAATGAATGAACTTTGAACCCCCTTCCTCATTTGAACTCCCTGCCCCCCCAAATAGGTAAGTTTGAGAAAACTTGGGAAATTTTGAAATTGATTGAGTATTGTGATATTAAATAATTATTTTTAGTTTTATAAGGTGTGATAATGGCATTATGGTTACCTAAGTTAATGTCCTTTTCTGATATTCATTCTTAAGTATTTAAAGGTGAAATGATAAGATATCTAGGATTTGTTTCAAAATACTTAACCTAAAAAAAAAAGTGGGCTTGACAGATGAAAAAAAGGAAAAAAAAGAAATAAACTAAAGGTGTATATTTAGCTAAAGGATATTAAGAAGAAAATGTGTGAGTAAAAACAAGTAGAAACTTTAAAAAGAAACAAATTGTGGGGATGAAAAGCACAATAATGGAGAGTAAAAGGACACTAGAGGTATGCAACAGCAGATTTGCACAGGCAGAAGAAAGAATCATTGAACTAGAATGCAGGAAAATTGAAATCATGCAGTTAGAAGAATAGATTGAGAAAAGAATAGAAAAAAATTAAGCAATATCTAAGGGAGTTAGGTGACAGCATGAAGCATACCAACATATGTATCATGAGATTCCCAGAAGGAGAAGAGAAAGGAAAGGGGGCCAAAAGAATATTTGAGGAAATAATGACTGAAAATTTCCCACTTCTTATGAAATACGTAAATATACATGTCCAAGAGATGCAGCATACTCCAAACAGGATAAACCCTAATAGACCTACTCTGAGACATATACTAATCGCACTGTCAAATGCCAAAGATAAAGGAGAACAGTCTGAAAGCAACAAGAGAAAAGCAATTCATCACATAAAAGGAATCCACAGTAAGACTAAGTGCCAATTTCTCATCAGAAGGCAATGGTATGATATATTTAAAGTACTGAACGAGAAAAATTGCCAGCCAAAAATTCTTTATCTAGCAAAACTGTCCTTCAAAAATGAAGGCGAGCTTAAAAATAGGCAAAAGGGAGGGGCAAGCAAGATGGCAGAGTGGTGAGGTGTGTGTTTTAGTTACTCCTCTAGGGCAGCTGGTAGATAGCCAGGAAATGTGTGGAACAGACACCACAGAGGAATCTGAGTTTGGAGATGGTCATACAACAGTCACAAGTGTATAGAACAGCTGAGATCAGTGAAATCTGTAAGTTCTCATGGCCAGGGGGCCCGCACCCCTCCCTGCCAGGCACAATAGACTGTTTTGTCACTGGTTTCCTGAGGGAGGAAGAGTCATCGCTGCTGGGAACCAGGAAGGAGAACTGCAGTTGCAGAAATGATTAACAAATTCAGACTGCTGAACAGAAACTCCAACCACAGATAAACTGAGACTAGACACTGGAGAATCTGGGAGCAGTCAGCCCAGGAGAGAGGAGATAGGGCTAGCGAACACAGCCAAAAAAAAAACCACAAAACAAACAAAAGCAAAAACAGAGACTTTTGGAGTTGGAGGCAAACATAATATGGAGAAGGGCTGGGCTCAAACAGAATCAGGCACATATGCAGACCCAGGGGTCCAGGGCCCTTCTCTGAAAAGCTGTTTTTTCTGTTTCATTTTGTTTTGTTTTGTCTTGTTTGCAAATCAATTGCTCTCCAACTCCTTGTCTTTTTTGCATTTCAATAGCCCATCAGAACCGTAAGGACTGATTAAAGAACTTTTCTTTAAATAGTCTATACTGGGCCTTTCTTTTTCTTTTTTCTTTATCTTTAAAAAAAAAACTATTCTAAGTAGCCCATTACAGAAAGCATCAAAGACTTGCAGTTTGGGTCCAGGCAAGAGCAGAGCTAAGATAGCTCTTAGAGACAAAGCAATAAGTCTAGTGGGGAAGACAATTCACTAAAGGCCATAATTTCCCCAAGAGAAGGGAGGCATGGTCCAGCTCCAGTGGCAGCCCTCCTTCAGGGAACTCAGATCCCAGGGGCTGGAATTCAGAAACCAACTTTAGTCAACCATGCCCCCAACAGGGTCACAGTCACCGGGAGAACTAAAGGCTCCCCACCTCCTTACACTGGTGGGGGAGCTTCAGGCTGGCAAGCACCACCTGCTGAACAGGGGAGGAAAAACACAGAATCTAAAGACCTCACAGGAGGGTCTCATTCTCAAGGAAACTCAATACCCTCCTCCCGAGACCTGGGCCCCTCTGGACTGGGAAAACCTGACTGGGGATGACCATATCTGAGGAGACCATCACACAAAAAGGCTACACAGAGGCAGGGCAAGAAACAGAAAAACA
The DNA here is from genome assembly GCF_015220235.1 of Choloepus didactylus. Lineage (NCBI taxonomy): Eukaryota > Metazoa > Chordata > Mammalia > Pilosa > Megalonychidae > Choloepus > Choloepus didactylus. The sequence goes on from NC_051329.1 coordinate 246,403, forward strand.
AGAGGTAAAAAAAAAACTCTGATCAACTAAATAGAACATAAGTTAAAGACCTAGAATAACCTGAACACCAAAGGTTAGAGAACAAATCCAACCAACAAGAAAACCCTAGGTAAAAGAGTGAAAAATGAGCTCCAGAATAAACTAATCAAGAAAGTTAGATGCCTAGACAGCTTAAAATAATGAGCCATACTAGGAAACATGAAAATATGGACCAGCCGAAGAAACAAAGTAATAGTTCAACTGAGATACAGGAATTGAGGCAACTAATGCTAAATCAATTCAATGAACTGAAGGAAGATCATACAAATCTTCTAAATCAATTAAAAAATCAAGTTAATGAATTGAGGGAAGATATAGCAAAAGAAATGAAGGATATAAGGAAGACACTGGAGGAACATAAAGAAGAATTCATAAACTTGTAAAAACAAAAGGCAGAACTTAAGGGAATGAAGGGCATAATGGAGGAGATGAAAAAGACAATGGAAGGATACAACAGTAGATTTGAACAGGTAGAAGAAAGGATCAGTGAATTGGAAGAGAAGACATTTGAATTCATATACACAAAAGAAAAGATGGTGAAAAGAATGGAAAAATACAAGCAGGGTCTTAGGGAGCTGAGCAACAACATGAAGTGCATGAATATACATGTTATGGGTGTCCCAGAGGGAGAAGAGAGGGGAAAGGGGGCAGAAAGAATAACAAAAGAAATATTCACTGAAAATTTCCCAACTCTTATGAAAAAAAAAAAAAAATTGCAGATTCAAGAAGTACAGCATACCCCAAACAGAATACATTCCAATAGACCTACTCAAAGACACTTATTGATAAGACTGTCCAATGTCAAAGACAGAGAATTCTGAAAGCAGGAAGAGAAAAACAATCTGCACATACAAGGGAAGCTTGATAAGACAATGTACAGATTTCTCAGCAGAAACCATGGAGGCAAGAAGACAGTGGTATGATATATTTAACATACTGAGAAAGAAGAACAATCAAACAAAAATTCTATATCCAGAAAAACTCTCCTTCAAAAATGAGGGAGAGAATAAAATATTTTCAGACAAACAGACATTGAGAGAGTTTGTGAATAAGAGACCACTGTTACAAGAAATACTAAAGGGAGTGCTTCAGGCTGACAGGAAAATACAGGAGGGAGAGGTTTAGAGAAGAGTGTAGAAATGAAGATTATCAGGAAGGGTAAAAAGAGAGGGGGGGGGGAAGAAAAACAAAATAAGATATGACATATAAAATCCAAAAGACAAAATGGTAGAAGAAATTACTGTCCTTACAGTAGTAACACTAAATGTTAATGGATTAAACTCCCCAATAAAAAGACACAGACTGGCAGAATGGATTAAAAAACAGGACTCATCTATATGCTGTCTACAAGAAACTGACTTTAGACACAAGGACAAAAATAGGCTGAAAGTGAAAGGTTGGGAAAAGATATTTCATGCAAACAGTAACCAGAAAAAAGCAGGAGTAGCTATATTAATATCAGACAAATTAGACTTCAAAAGTAGAACAATTAAAAGAGACAAAGAAGGACACTATATGTTAATAAAATGGTCAATTCATCAAGAAAACATAACCATCATAAATATTTATGCACCAAGACAGGGTACCCCAAAATTCATGAGGAAAACATTGAGAACACTGAAAGGTGAAGTATATCAACTACTACTACAGTAATAGTTGGACACTTCAATACAATAAATGAACTAGACTTGACAGACATTTGTAGAACACTACACCCCACAACAGCAGGTTACACATTTTTTTCAAGTGCTCATGGAACATTCTCTAGGATAGACCACATGTTGGGTCACAAAGCAAGTCTCAACGAATTTTAAAATATTGATATTATAAAAACACTTTCTCAGATCATAGTGGAATGAAGTTGGAAATAAGTAACAGGCAGAAGGTTGCAAAATTCAAAAATATACAGAGGTTAAACAACACACTGTTAGAAAACCAATGGGTAAAGGAAGAAATTACAAGAGAAATTAGTAAATACTTCAAGGAAAATAACAATGAAAACACAACATATCAAAACTTATGGGATGCAGCAAAGGCAGTGATGAGAGGGAAATTTACTGTCCTAAATGCCTATATTAAAAGAGAAGAGACAGCAAAATTTGAGGAATTGACTGTTCACCTGGAGGAACTACTGAAAGAACAGCAAACTAACCCCAAAGCAAAGAGAAGGAAAGATATAACAAGGATTAGAGCAGAAATAAATGAAACTGAGAATAGGAAAACAATAGAGAGAATCAACAAAACTAGAAGTTGGTTCTCTGAAAAAATCAACAAAATTGATGGACCCCTAGCTAGGCTAACAAAAAAAAAAGAGAGAGTGGATGCAAATAAATGCAATCAGAAATGGGAAAGGAAACATAACTACTGAATCTGCAGAAATAAAGGAGATTATGAGATGATACTATGAGCAACTATATGCTAATAAACTAGACAACTTAGATGAAATGGACAACTTCCTAGAAAAGCATAAACAATCAACATTGACTCGAGAAGGAAGAGATGACCTCAACAAACCAATCACAAGTAAAGAGACTGAGTCAGTCATCAAAAATTTCCCAAAAAAGAAAATTCCAGGACTAGATGGCTTCACATGTGAATTCTACCAAGCATTCAAGAAAGAATTAGTAATAATACTGCTCAGTCTCTTCAAAAAAAAACTGAAGTGGAGGGAAAGCTACCCAACTCTTTCTATGAAGCCAACATCACCCTAATAACCAGAATCAGACAAAGATACTACAAAAAAAAAAGAAAATTATAGACTAATCTCTTTAATAAATATAGATGCAAAAATCCTCAACAAAATACTCACAAATCGAAGCCAGTAGCATATTAAAAGAATTATAAACCATGACCAGGTGGGATTTATTCCAGATAAGCAAGGCTGGTTCAACACAAGAAAATTAATTAATGTAAAACACCACATCAACAAATGAAAGCAGAAGAACCACATGATCATCTTGATCAATGCAGAAAAGGCATTTGACAAAATTTGACATCCTTTCTTGATAAAAACACTTCAAAGGATAGGAATAGAAGGGAATTTTCTCAATATAATAAAGGCAATATATGGAAAACCCACAGCTAACATCACACTCAATGGGGAGAGACTGAAAGCTTTCCCTCTAAGATCAGGAACAAGACAGGGATGCCCACTGTCACCATTGTTATTCAACATTATGCTGGAAGTTCTAGCCAGAGTAATTATGCAAGAAAAAGAAATAAAAGGCATACAAATTGGAGAGGAAGAAGCAAAACTTTCACTCTTTACAGATGACATGATCCTATATGTAGAAAATCCAGAAAAATCTACAGCAAAGCTATTAGAACTAATCAATGAATACAGCAAAGTGACAGGCCAGAAGATCAACATACAAAAATCTGTAGTGTTCCTATACACAAGTAATGTGCAACAAGAGGAAGAAATCAAGAAAAAAATTCCATTTACAATAGCAATCAAAAGAATCAAGTATTTAGGAATAAACTTAATGTAGGCCACAAAAGACATACAAAGAAAACTACAAGAAACTGCTAAAAGAAATCAAACAGGACATAAAAAAAATGGAAGAACATACCATATTCATGGATTGGAAGATTAAATATAATTAAGATGTCAATTCTACCTAAACTGATTTATAGATTCAATGCAATATCTATTAAAATCCCAACTTACTTTGCAGAAATAGAAAAACCAAAAACCAAATTTATTTGGAAGGGGAAGATGCCCTGAATAGCCAAAAATTTCTTGAGAAAGAGGAACAAAGTATGAGGTCTCACATTACCTGACTTTGAAACATATTACAAAGCTACATTGCTTAAAACAGCATGGTACTGGCATAAGGATAGATATACTGACTAATGAAATCAAATTGAGTGTTCAGAAATGGACTGTTACATCTATGGACAAATGATCTTTGATAAGGCAGTCAAGTCAAAGTAATGGAGACAGAGCAGCCTCTTCAATAAATGGTGTTTGGAGAACTGGTTATCCATTTCCAAAAGAATGAAAGAGGACCCCTATCTCACACCTTATACAAAAATTAACTCATAATGGATCAAAGACCTAAACATTAGTGCTAAGACCATAAGACTCTTAGAAGAAAATGTAGGGCAATTTCTTAAAGATCTTGTGATAGGATGTGGTTTCCTAGACCTTACACCGAAAGTGCGAGCAACCAAAGAACAAATAGACAAATGGGATCTCCTCAAAATTAAACACTTTTGCACTTCAAAGGATTTTGTCAGAAATGTAAAAAGGCAGCCTACACAATGGGAGACAATATTTGGAAACCACATATCAGATAACAGTTTAATATCTTGAATATATAAAGTGACCCTACAACTCAACAACAAAATGACAACACAATTTAAAAAATGGGCAAAAGACATGAACAGACACTTTTCTGAAGAGGAATTACAAATGGCTCAAAAACATATGAAAAAGTCCTCAACTTCACTGGCTATTAGGGAAATGCAAATCAAAACCACAGTGATATATCATCTCACACCTACCAGAATGACCATTATCCCAAAAGCAGAAAATTACAAGTGCTGGAGAGGATGTGGAGAAAGAGGCACATTATTCATTGCTGGTGGGAATGTAGAATGGTACAACCACTCTGGAAGACAGTGCAGCAGCTCCTCGGGAAGCTAAGTATAGATTTGCCATATGACTCAGCTATTCCAATACTAGGTATATACTCAGAGGAACTGAAAGTGAAGACATGGATAGATATTTGTAAACCGATGTTTACTGCAGCACTAATCACAATAGCCAAGAGATGGAGAGAGCCAAAATGTCCATCAATGGACGAGTGGATAAACAAACTGTGGGACATACACACGATGGAATATTACACAGCTTTAAGGTAGAACAAAGACACAGAACATATAATAGTGTGGGTGAACTTTGAGAACATTATGTTGACTGAAGTTAGCCAGAAACAAAGGGTCTCACTAATATGATCTAACATTAATTTGAGCAAACTATGAGAGTTAAAAGCTGATAACACAGGCTACCATGAGATAAGAAAGAGGGTAGACATGAATCTCGAAGACAGTTGTATAAAAATGTAGCTTATGAGGGGTGACAATGGGATTGGGAAAGCCATAAGGACCAAACTCCACTTTGTCTAGTTTATGGAGGGATGTGTAGAAAAGTAGGGGAAGGAAACAAACAGACAAAGGTACCCAGTGTTCTTTTTTACTTCAATTGCTCTTTTTCACTCTAATTATTATTCTTGTTATTTCTGTGTGTGTGCTAAGGAAGGTGTCAGGGATTGATTTAGGTGATGAATGTACAACTATGTAATGGTACTGTAAACAATCGAAAGTACGATTTGTTTTGTATGACTGCGTGGTATGTGAATATATCTCAATAAAATGATGATTAAAAAAAAAGATGTAAAAAAAAAAAAAAAAAAGAAAGAGGGTAGAAATAAGGAATTTAATGCTGAAGGACTACAGAATGTTCAGCAGGATTGACTGTATAGATCCAGAAATAGATAGCATAATACTGTGTGATGGTAGCAAAATATTGTAACTACACTGAACAAAGATGTCCTTGAGTAAAGCTGAAAGAGGTGGGCTAGGGGCATGAATGATATCTGAGGTAAAGACAGACAAAAAAGAGTGGGACCATTTAACTTAGCATAAACTGGAGTAGTCAATGATTGTGACTAAATGTACAAATATAAAACAGTTCTTGCATGTGGGAGAACAAATGAATGCCAAACATGCAGAATGCTGTAAAGGGAATGGTAACTGGGGGAAAATATAATCAAAGCAAACTGGAGTCTATGGTCAACAGTAACATTGTAATATGCTTCCACTAAATGTAACAAGGCAATATACCAAAGCTAAATGTGTATGAGAGGGGGATATAAGGGAGGGATATGGGATTCTTGGTAGTGGTGGTGTTGTCTGACCTACTATTGAACTGTATGATATGTTATGTTATGTTTTTCTTTTTATTATCTTTTTTTATCATTCATTAAACAAAGTTTTTTTTCATAGTAATCAATATGTTCAAGTGCTGACTGTGGTGATAAATGCACAACTGTATGATGATACCATGAACAACTGACTGTACACTGTGGATGGTATGTGAATATAGCTCTATAAAATTGTATGGAAAAATATAAGCAGGGATAAAAGCTCTGGAGAAAACATGGAGAGAGGGATGTACATATTTAGTGTTGGTTAGGCAGAACAGTAGAGCCTTTCTGGAAGACAGTGGGGTGGTTCCACATGAAGTTAAGTATGTGGGTGCCTTAAGGTCCTGCAACCTCATCAGGGGGCATTTACTTGGAGGATCTGAGAGCAGGGACATGAGTGGACATTTGCACACTGGTGTTTATGGAGAGAGCATGCAAGATTTGCAATGGGTGGAGGTGGCCTAAGGGTACATCAACTGAGAAACAGAATGGTGAACTGTGGTGTGTGCATACAATGGAATATTGAGCAACTGCGAGAAGGCAATGAGGTGAATGGAATCTGTAGACAGCATTTTGACTGAAGTACACCAGAAGCAAGGGCAGATACTATAATGCCTCACCAGAATTGAACCTTAGAACACAGCTTATCAGGGGAAATGCTTACTGTAATGGTCCCTAGACTGTAAGTTCTTACAGCAGTCACATCTATTATGGAATTGTAATGGCTATCTCCAGATTCCAAGATGCTGATCCCTTTGTGTATAACCTGATTGATCCCTGGAACTTTGGGTATCCGTATGACACCTGAAACTCAGAGTTAGACCTTGACAGATATGAATGTCAGTATTGGCACATAGAGCAACTGTTAAAAAACCTGAAAAAGAATCCAGACTTCAACTAGAGATGTGAATGAAGCAGATATGGTTAGGACTAGGGCAAATCAGGCCAAAGGGTAAAGGACAACACTGACTATGTTTTAAAACTTCAAATTCCATGTGAGACCAAGGGAAGAGATGTTTAGTTGGTGCAAGACCTATATTTCCTAAACAATTTAACTCATACAGTTTGTTGAAATACCATAATTACATGGAACTTTTAATAAGAAGTGAAACCTGGTAGGTTTGCATAGGTTAGTGTGAAATAGAGACACGTCCCAAAGTAATTTGGACAGAGAATAAAAATATATGTGTAGGGCCCCCCTGAGAAGCTGGAGGAAAATGCAGAGGTGTTGGGCTTCTTCACCTGGCTTGTTGCTGATGTTCTCACAACCATTGAGGACTGGTAGTTTGATATGACAAGTTCTCTATCATGGGACTTGCCCTTATGAAGCTGGTTACTGCAAAGGAGAGGCTAAATCTGCTTACAATTGTGCCTAAGAGTCTCCCCCCTGAGTACCTCTTTGTTGCTCATATGTGGCCCTCTCTCTCTAGCTAAGCCAACTCAATGGGTGAACTCACTGCCCTCCCCCTATGTGGGATCTGACTCCCAGGGGTGTAAATCTCCCTGGCAAAGCAGGATATGACTCCCAGAGGTGAATCTGGACCCAGCATCATGGGATTGAGAACATCTTGACCAAAAGGGGGATGCAAAATGAAATGAAATGACATTTCGTTGGCTGAGAGATTTCAAATGCAGTCGAAGGGTCACTCTGGTGAGCATTCTTATGCACTGTATAGATAACCCTTTTAAGGTTTTAATGCATTGGAATAGCTAGAAGTAAATACCTGAAACTATCAAACTGCAACCCAGTAAGCTTGACTCTTGAAGATGATTGTATAGTAATGTAACTTACAAGGGGTGACAGTGTGATTGTGAAAACTTTGTGGATCACACTCCCTTTATCCAGTGTATGGATAGATGAGTAGAAAAATGGGAACAAAAAACTGAATGAAAAGTAGGGAGGGAGGGATGATTTGGGTGCTCTTTTTTATTTTTTTTTTATTCTTATTTTTACTTTTTCTGGTACAAGAGAAATGTTCAAAAAATAGATTGGGGTAATGAATGGACAACTATATGATGGTACTGTGAACAATTGATTGTACACTTTGGATGACTGTATGGTATGTGAATATATCTCAATAAAATTGAATTTTAAAAAATGAGGGAGAGTTTAAAACATTCACAGATAAACAAAAAATGAGAGTTCATGAACAAAAGACCTGCCCTAAAAAATTGGTAAAAGGAATTCTTCAGGATGAAAGGAAAAAACAGTAGAGTGGCTTGGAGCAGTAAAAAGAAGTGAAGATCCTTAGTTAATGCAACTAAATAGGTAAATGCAAGACCCAATAGTAACATATTCTTAACGCAAAACCCAATAGTAACATATCCTCATTTCTAACTCTTAATTGCTGTAAAAGTTAGAAAACAATTGAATAAGAAATAGCCATATTTCCTGATAATGGACATGCAAAACATAAAGAGGTAATGTGGGACAAAAACAATATAAAGATGGGAAATGGAGGGAAAAGTGAGCACAGGACATGAATTCTATTGAAGCTAAATTGGTATCTTTTCAAATTAGTAGATTATAGACTAGGGTTGTGTAATACAAACCCCAGGTAACCACAAAGAAAGATTTTTTAAATATATATAAATGGAAATGAGAAAGGGATCAGATACATTATAAAAGCTGAGCTAAACAGAAAAGGAGACTGTAATAAAGGAAAAGAGAGACAAAAAGAAGATGTGACATATAAAAAACAAAGAACAAAGAGGCTGAAGTAAGTACTGCCTTTATAGAAATGACACTGATTGTTAACAGATTAAACTCACTGTGATCCTTTGAGGCTGTATGTGCCCCAGAAAAACATGTTTTTAAATTTAATCCATTCCTGTGGCTGTGAGCCCATTGTGAGCAGGACCTTTTGATGAGGTTACTATGCGTAGCCCAGTCCAGTTGGGATGGGTCTTAATCCTAATACTGGAGTCCTTTAAAAGGGAGTGAAATTCAGACAGACAGAGAAAGCCACAGGAAGAAAGAAGCTGAAAGGGAACCAAGAGAAGGAAGAGACCAGAAGACACTGCCATGTACCTTGCCACATAAAAGAGTAACCAGGGTCACTGGCAGCCAGCCTCAAATGCCACAGTCCTCAGGGAGAAAGCATTGCTTTGAAGATGCTTTGATTTGGACATTGTCCTGGCTTCAAAATTGTGAGCAAATAAATTCCCATTGTTTAACACAACCCATTTCATGGTATTTACTTAAGCAGCCTAGGAAACTAAAACACTGCCCAATCAAAAGACACAGATTAGCAGAATGGATAAAAAAAGGCACAATCAACTATATGTTGTTTAAAAGAGACTTGCCTTAGACCCAAAGATACAAATAGGGTGAAAATGAAAGGATGGAAAAAGACAATCCATGCAAACAATAACCAAAAGAGAGCTCTTGTAGCTATACATTAATAGCATGCAAAGTAGACTTTCAAAAGCTGTTATAAGAGACAAAGGACACTATATATTAATAAAAGGGTCAATCCACCCAGGAGAAATAACAATCATAAATATTTATGCCTGGTGTCCCAAAATATATGAGTCAAATACTGGCAAAACTGAAGGGAGAAATAGACACCATTACAATAGCTAGAGACTTCAATACAACACATTTATCATTAGATAGACAACTTTTATTATTAGATAGAACATTTAGACAAAAGATCAATAAGGAAACAGAGAAGTCAAATAATATGACAACTGAACTAGACCTAACAGATGTACACAGAACACTGCTCACCAAAATAGCGGGATAAACATTCTTCTTAATTGCACTGTTCTCCAGGATAGACCACATGTTGGGTCACAAAACAAGTCTCAATAAACTTGAAAAGATTGAAATTATACAAAACATCTTCTCAGACCACAATGAAATAGAGCTTGAAATAATAACAAGCAGAGAACTGGAAAATCAACAAATATATGGAAGTTAAATAACACACCCTTAAACAACCAATATGTCAAAGAAGAAATCACAGGGGAAACCAGTAAATAGCTTGAGACAAATGAAAATGAGAACACAACATATCAAAACTTACGGGATGTGGTGAAGGCAGTGCTGAGAGGGAAATTTATAGCCCTTTACTTAAATCAAAAAAGAAGAAACAGCTAAAACCAAAGATCTAACTGCACACCTGAAGGAACTAGGAAAAGAATAGCAAAGCAAACCCAAAACAAGCAGATGTAAAGAAATAAAGATAAGTGCAGAAAGAAATGAAATAGAAAATAAAAAAAAAACAGTAGAAAGCACTGATAAAACCAAAAGTCAGTTCTTTGAAAAGATCAATAAAATTGACTAATGTTTAGCTAGAATAACAAACACAAAGAGAAAGAGTATGCCAATAAATAAAATCAGAAATGAGAAGGGGGGCATTACCATTGACCCCACAGAAAGAAAAGGGATCATAAGAAGATACTATGAAAAACCACATGAAATAAATTAAACAACCCAGATGAAATGGACAAATTCCTAGAAACAAATAACTTACACTGACTCTAGAAGAAGTAGAAGATTTCAACAGACCAATTACAAGTACAGAGATTGAATCAAAAATTAAAAACCCACCAAAAAAGAAAAGCCCCAGACCAGACAGCTTCACAGGTGTGTTCTATCAAAGATTCCAAAAATTAATACCAATCCTACCCAAACACTTCCAAAAAATTAAGGGAACACTATCTAACTTGTTCTATGACACCAACATCACCCTCATACCAAAGCTAGATATAATGCTACAAGAAAAGTACAGACCAATTTCTCTTAAGGATATAGATCCAAAAGTCCTCAACAAAATACTAGTAAACCAAATCCAATAGCATATTAAAAGAATTATATACCATGATCAACTAGGATTTATCCTGGGTATGCAAGTGGTTCAATATAATGAATCAATTAATGTAATACACCTCATTAACAGAATGAAGAGAAAAACTACATGATTGTCTCACCACAGAAAAAGCAACTGACAAAATCCAGCATCCTTTCTCGATAAATAAAATTTACATGGAAACCTACAAAAAGTTGCTGAAAGAAATCAAAGAAGATCTAGGTAAATGGAAGCATATTGCATGCTCATGGGTTGAAAGACTAAATATTGTGAAGATGTCAATCCTACTTGAAATGATTTACAGATTCAACACAATCCCCATCAAAATTCCAACAGCCTTCTTTGTAGAAATGGAAAACCCAATCATCACATTTATTTGGAAGGGCAGTAAGGGGCCCTGAATAGCCAAAGCCATCTTGAGAAAAGTTGGAGGACTTAAACTTCCTGATTTTAAAGCTTATTGAAATATATATAGTGGTCAAAACAGCATGGTACTGGCACAAGGATAGATATATAGACTTACGGTATTGAATTAAGAGTTCAGAAATAGACCCATACATTTATGGCCCATTGAATTTTGACAAGACTGACAAGTCCACTCAATTAGGAAAGAAAAGTCTCTTCAACAAACGGTGCTGGGAGAACTGGATATCTATATGCCAAAAATGAAAGGGGACCCTTATCTCAAACTAAATATAAAAATTAACTCAAGATTTATCAAAGATGAAGATAAAAGAAGCAGAACTATTCAACTCCTAAAAGAAAAGATAGGGATGCATCTTCAGGGCCTTATGTTAGGCAATGGTTTCTTAGACTTTACACCAAAAGCACAAGCAACAAAAGATAAAAAATAACTAGGATCTCATGAAAATTAAAAACTTTTGTGCATCTAAGCACTTTATCATGAAAACGAAAAGAGAACTTACTCACTGGGAGAAATATTTGGAAACCATATATCTGATAAAGGTTTAATATCCAGAATATATAAAGATATCTTACAAGTCAACAATAAAAAGGCAACTCATTTTAAAATGGGCCCAAAACTTAGAGACTTCTCCAGAGAGGATATATAAATGGCCAAAAAGCACATAAAAAGATGCTTAACCTCATTAGCTCTTAGGGAAATGCCAATCAAATCAAATGATATATCTTTTTACACCGACTAGAATGGCTACTGTTTAAAAACATGGAAAATTACAAGTGCTGGACCGAATGCAGAGAAATAGGAGCACTCATTCATTGATGGTGGGAATGTAAAATGGTGCAGCCCCTGTGGAAGACAGTTTGGCAGTTCCTCAGAAAGTTAGCACAATATTACCACATGACCTGGTAAATCCCAACATCTAGGTATATACACAGAAGAACTGAAAGCAGGGACTCAAACGTATTTGCACACTGATGTTCATGCTAGCATTGTTCACAATTGCCAAAAGATGGGAACAACCCAAGCGTCCATCAACTGATGAGTGGATAAACAAAATGTGGTATATCCATACGATGGAATATTATCAGTTATAAAAAGGAATGAAGTTCTGATACATGTGACAACATGAATTTTGAAGACATCAGGTTGAGCGAAATAAGACAGACATAAAAGAACAAATATTTATGATCCCACTGATATGAAATAATTAGGGTAAGCAAACTCATGGAGTCAGAATCTAGAATATAGGTTACCAGGGGCTGGGGTAGGCTTAGGGAATGGGGAGTTAATGCTTAAATTGTACAGTTTCTATTTGGGCTGATTGTAACATTGTGGTAATGGATTGTGGTGATGGTAGCCCAACATTGTGAACATAATTGGTAGAACTGAATTTTATGTGAATGCAGTTAAAAGGGGGAAATTTCAGGTTGTATATACGTTACCAGAAAAAAATTTTTAAAAACTGGAATTGAAGCAAAGATATCACTTGCTGGTTGTGGGACCTTTGCATAATGAGGAAATAATATGAAATACTAATATATTAAAATTATGAGAAATATGATAAAATATGGATTTTTAATAATTCATGTAAAGCACTTAGCACAGGAGCTGAAACAAAACATGTCTTGAGGGTTTTTGCTTCTATTTTAAGGAAGGAAGGCTGGTGGTTTCTTCCTTGGGAAAAGACGGCTTCACAGAAAAGGGGATGTAGCACAACACTCACCTCAGGCATTAGTCAGAACAGCTCCCAACCTTTTCATACCCACTGCATTAAGTTTGAAGGCATTAAATAGATGAAGAAGCCAGAAAATGTGTTGCTGATGGGGAAACATATACTGGTTGAGAAAAGAGAGCACATGCATAGATGTGATGAAGAATCTTGGACAAGACACAACCCGTCTGTGTAACCAAGTACTTGGGTTAGATGATTTCCGACTCCATGTGCCTAAGGTTCCTGATCAGATGCCCTACTTCAGAGGACCAAAGGTAGAAGTAGATAACTTCTTATAATCCTGTGTCTCATGTTCATTTTTCTTTGAAGTTTATGTTCTTTGGTGCCCTGAATTGTAATTATACTTCTTCCTTAAGTATTATTGGAACTGAAAGGAGTCCATGTTTTCCCTCTGAGTGAGACCCACCTACATGTATTATTACATGATTTTCAATTTGATTTTTGGTGCTCCCAGATCATAATGTGATAGAGATTAATAATAGAGCTCAGGTAAAATGTGGGTAAACAGATGGGAAAAATGGGGATATTAAAGACAACTTGTCAGACTGCTCCCAAGGAGTGGACTCATTAAATGAATAGATTCATTAAACAGCCTTAGAATCAGTGTAATAGTTTGCTATTGCTGCTGAAACAAATTACAATTTAGTGGCTTAAAACAACACAAATTTATTATCTTATTGTGTGGAAGTCAGAAGCCCGAAATCAATTTCACTGAGCTAAAATCAAGGTGTAGGCAGGGCTGTGTTCCTTCTGGAGGCTCTAGGGGAGAGTCCATTTCCTTGCCTTTTCCAGTTTCTAGAAGCTGCCTTTATTCTTTGTCTCATGACCCCCTTCTTGCATCTTCAAATCCAGAGAGAGCTGGCTGAATATTTCTCACATTGTACCACTCTGACACTTTTCTGTAGTCAAAGCTCCCTCTGTCTCCCTCTTACAAGGACATTTGTGACAACGTTGGACCCACCCAGACAACCCAGGGTAATTTTCCCATCTCAAGATCCTTAATTTAATCACACTTGCAAAGTCTTTTTAACATGTGAGGTAGAAAAATATTCACAGTTTCTGGAGACTCAGACATTGACATGTTTGGAAAGCCATTATTCAGCATAGCACAATCAGTATAGAGATTCAGAAAAATTAAAATGGCAGAACACAATGCCCCTAGTATCTCTTGATCCAAAAGATATGAACTGGGCCATTAAAACAGATTTTCTACAGTTTAAATGTTTCTCATCAAACTGTGGAGCCTTAGAACAACTTTCTCAGACACCCTATATGCAGCTGTCTTTATTGGGAAGATTAGTGGGTCCCAAAGCTTCACACTTCTTCATATGAAATATTCTTCTTTATCCCAACTGAGTAAGAAACTTAAGAGAATACTCCTATGGTAAAACAGAAAACACTTTTGAAATTAGTTTATGCCGTAAGATCCCTGTTCTTGTCACGGGCTGGGTGTCCCTTTCACACAGACCTATATGGCATGTGGACAGCTGGTACTGTAAGCTCATTAGTTCATGTGGTCTTTTCACTCGAATCTCCTCAAAAGGGTATTTAGGAGTTAGCTTCTATTCTTTTCAAACTGTTGACTTATTCAGTGAAAGAATGTTTGTTAGTGCAAGGGAAGGTTTCATTTAAGAACATCAAATTTGGGGCAATGTGCCTTAGTAGACATGGAGCTGTGCTGTGTGGATCTCCCCTCAAGAAAGGACTTGCCACACAGATGAGGAGAGCACGGTCAGCAGACAGACATCCCCTTCAGCCCCGTCAGGACCAGCCTCAGCTGCAGAGACAGCGCAGCCCAAGGTCCCAGGCTTCCCAAGGGCAGCTTACATTCAGTGGCTAAAGGAGGAGGGGACACCGAGTCCTGAGCACATTGGGCTGACCCACGGCCCCTGGCAGGCAACACTCCAGGATTCTCTGCCGGGTTGGTTGAGGTTTTGAAGGGACTGCATGGCAATTTAACTTGTTCCTCTGCCCAGTCCTGCTTCCTTCTCTTTCCTTTCACAGGTATTGATCCACAGTAAACATGTTGCCCTCCAAAGTCCATCTCAGCTTCTACTGCCAGAGAACCCAAAACTATGACAGTCAGTACCCAGAATGTGGTGGTCTGAGATAGCAAGTTATGAGATGGGTTTTCAAGTGGGACACTCATTACCTAGTTGGCAATAAAAAAAAAAAAAAAACAAGAAAAAAAACAAGATGTGGTGGGTGGAGCACAGACAGCCCTTGGCACAAGAAGTGGTTCAATCTTTAAGGCTTTCACCAGTGGTAAATTAGGAGGGGGTACCAGTGTAATGTATCAGGGGTGTGAGATTTATGGAGGAAATAGAAGATTAAAGGATACCAGGATTTGGGGTGGCTCCTATTGCCACTGACATTCTATAGAAAGTCAAGGTACAGGTGAGAGAGAGTAATAAGCAACTGAAATCTAGATGTGAAAGCCGTAAGGCCTCTTAGCTCAGGAAGAAGCTCTCATCTCCTGCAGTGGTAGGGCAAAGAAAGCAGAGGGCTAGACATACGAACTAGGGTCAGATGGCTGAACTTCAAAGAAGTCTAAATGCCCAGTCAAGGCAGGTCTGTTTTGCCAAAGTCAAGGTGCTGACTGGAAGAACCTGGAACCCTGAGACATGGGATGGAGACCTCTGACAGCAGAAGACTCCGAAGGTTTTGCCCCTCTAGATTCCTCTGAACCTTATGAGCCATCAGAAGGAGCCCATCATTCCCTAGTAAGAGCTAGCATTACTCCTCTTCTGGAAGACAATATAGAGGCCTCTCCCAGGCAAAGCAACAGCCTTCAGGATCTGTCCCTGCCTCCCATCCTGGACACTAGCCCTATTTCTAGGGTTAAGCCACAGCACAGCCTAGCTGGGGAGGTGCTGTGCCTGGTAAGGGAGGGAAGGAACTATGTCCCCAAGGATGTTACACCTAGCAAACACATGCCACCAGGAGCTGGAAGAGTGTATGTGGTATGGATTCACAAGGTGCTTGGAGATCAAGGAATTGAAACACAAAATTGCATAGAGAAATATTTAGGGATTTGAGAGTGATTTCCTGAGATACTGGATTGAACCCAAATAGTGGGCTGAATACAGTCCTCCTCCAATTCATGTCTACCTGGAACCTCAGAATGTGAATTTATTTGAAAATAGAGTCTTTGCAGATGTCATTAGCTAAGGATCTTGACTTAAAATCATCTTGGATTTAGGTGTCTTTATAAGAAAAGGAGAGAGCACAGAGACAGACAAAGAGAAGAAGGTGATGTAAATATGGAGGCAGACATTGGAGTGATGTGACTACAAGCCAAGAAATGCCAAAGATTGCTGGCAACAATCAGAAACTAGGAGAGACACGGGATGGTTTCTCCCTTAGGGCCTTCAGAAGGAACCAATCCTGCCGACAACTTTATTTTGGACTTTTGGTCTCCTGAGCTGTAAGAGAATAAATGTCTGTTTTTTTAAGCCACCCAGTTTATGGTACTTTGCTATGACAGCCCTAGGAAAATAAGACCCTACAGTAAAGACCCCAAGAGATGGTGCAAACTCATTACTAGGATGGCTCCTAGAAACTCAAAAAAGACGATGGCCCATACTGAAAAAAGCTGAAACGCTGGAAACACCATGGAAGACAGAGAGAGGAAGGGATTAAGGGCCTCAGGAAACTGGGCGTGCTGGAGTGGACAGGCTCTGTACATCAGAAGATCCACCAGACTAGGCTCCACAGGAAGACCCACAGAACATGCCATTCACGAAGAGCATGCAGAGTGCACTAGCCAAAGGGGCACCAGCACCACTAAAAGTGCAGGCGGTTCCTCCCTATAGGCCAGCTCTTAGGGTAGGAGAGGCCCTTACAGAACTGGGCTCACTGATAGCAATGGAGGTGGTAGGCTCCGAAAAGACTAGAGGCCAGGTGGTGTGCTGAAGCACCAGAAGCGAGGGAGTTGCAACTACTGTAACGACTGGCAAGTCAGAGTGGCAGCAGGGGCCTAACCCACCACAGAGTTACGAAGATGGTTAATAGAACATGATGTCCCAAGCAGCAAAATAAATGAACAGCTATCAAGCATACCACTCAGCTTGTACCAGGAAAAGAAATCAAGGATGGATGCTCAGGCAGCTACGGACGGCCACCCAAATATAAAGTAATGATCCTTTGCCAGATTTTGAGATCTGGACCACTTTTCAGAACCAGGACCTATTGAATGAAGAGGTGGCAAAGTTTCCAGGGGGCAGGACCCTGCAGCTCCACAGTAAGTATATAAGCAACCTATGGCCATTTACTTGGGCAAACTGTGCCCAGGGGAAAGGGTAATGTCCAGATATTATCAGAACTCTTCAACAGACTGAGATGACATTGGTACATGAAAACAAAAAAAACGTCAACACAGCCTTCCTGTTTTAATTGGGGAGAACAGAGGAGCCAGGTAATATACAGAGTTCTGGCCAAAGTTTGGTTTACAGTAGGTCTGCTTCATCCACAATCCCACCTGATGGTCATTTGCCTAGAACCAGAACTTATGATTGTGATTGGTATACGTGGCACTGAGCCCGTGGCCTGTGAGGTAAGAGCTTCAGAGTACAACAGTCCAAGTCCCAAACCACATCCACCCAAGATAGTAAATCAAAACATCATATGTCTGAAGGGATAATAGAGATTAGAGTCATCTTTGTAGAATCTAAAGGATTCAAGAATGGTGGTCCCCACCATGTCTCTGGTTAATTCAGTCTGGTCCCTGTAGCACCCAGATGGATATACCTTTCTTCAAGCTCAACTAAGTAGTCCCAGTCACAGCCACTATGCTAGGTAAGGTATCTTCATCAGAGGAGATTAATATGGTCTCAAATACATGGTATGCACAACTGTTTGGGTAAATGCATTCTTTTCTATCCCAATCACCAAAGAGGTTCAGTAAATGTTTGCATTCATATGAAATGAAATAGATAATAAATAATGATATTCATGAAATGGACAATGATAAATATTCACAGTTATGCTGTAGGACAATATTTACCCTCCCAACCTCTGTTGTAACATAATGAAGATATCCCATGGACCACCACATTGATCCATTACACTGATGACATTGTGCTGATCAGGCAGGAGCATGCTCTAGCCTTTCTCAAGACACATGCTCTCCAGAAGGTGGGAGATAAACCCTATGAAGACTCAGGGAACTGCCAAACCCATAAAAGTTTCAGGAGTGTGGTGCTTAGGGGCATGCAGGGACATCCTGCCCAAAATAAATTATAATATCTTGAATGTTTTTCCACAAAGAAAGCACAATGCCTAAGGAGCCTCTTTGGGTTCTGGTAGTAGTAGAGTCCTCATCTAGTGATACTACTTTGGTATGATGAAAAAGACTGTCAGTGCCTAATGCGGACTGGAAAAGGAAAGGTTCTGCAGCAGGTGCAGACTTCAATAAAAGCAACCTGGCACTTGGAACCCATGATCGAGAAGACCATATGGTACTAGAAGTATCAGGGATGGGAACAGATACCATGCAGTTTGTAAAAATTTCTCCAGTGGGAGAATGACAATGCAGGTCCCTGCAGTTCTGCAGCAAGAGCATCCGTCTTGCAGTCTAGTTGTATGTCCTTTGAAAAGCAACTTCTGCCATGTTATTGGCCCCTAGTAGAGAATGAATGCATAACCATGGTAACCAAGTAACCATGTGACCAGAAAATCCCATCATGGACTGGTTCATGTCAGACCCTCAATATAGACAGGTTCAGCAACTACCCAATACAAGATGGAAGTGGTACATCTAGGATCAAGTATAAACAGGATAAGAGGGCCATACTAGCTCCAGGATTCCTCCTTCCTTTCATGCTTATAGCTGTGCGGGAGACACTGTATACCCAGTTAAAGGAGGAGGAAAAAGCCTGAGCTTGGTTTTCAGGTGGGTCAACTCAGTGTGTGGGTACAAGCTAAAAATGCTGCATTACAGTCTCACTCAGGGGTAGCCATGAAAAGCAGTGGCAGGGGATAGTCTTCCTTATGGATGGAGCTTTGGGAGATGCACTTAGATTTCTACTTTGTGTGGAAAGAGTAATGGCCTGAGGTGTGACTATACATGGATTCATGGGTAATGGTGAATGGCCTGGCTGGCTTGGTCTGGGGCTAGAAGAAAAAAAAATTGATAGATCAGAGATAAGTAGGTCTACAATACAGGAATGTGGGAGGACCTATGGAAGTAAGCATGAGTTGTGAAGATTTTTCTATCACATGTTAATGCTCATCAAAGAGCATCCATCATGGAAGAGGCACTAAATGACCAAGAAAGCAATGTGATCTGGCCTGTCATAAGCCATTGTGGTGCTGGCACAAAGGGCCAATGAAAGAAGTAATCAATGGTGACACAAGTCCAAGAATATGGAGTCTCACTTACTGGGGCTGATTTACATACTGCCACTACTGAATGTCCAAACCAAGACACCAAAGGTGAGCTCCCAATATGGCACCATTTCTTAAGATCAACTGGTACTTGGTATCAAGTTGACTATGTTGAGCCAAAGGTTTGTTCTCACAAGAAGATACATATTCTAGGCATGTGTATTTCTTTCCTATCCAGAAGGCCTCAGCCAGTATCACTATCCAAAGGCTTACAAAATATATGATCCATGAGTATGGGATCCCATGTAACAGTGCATCAGACCAGAGGATTGTTTTCATCAAAGGGGTGCAAAAATATACCCATAACAAAAGGATCCATTAGATACATCACAAATCTCAACATCTCAAAATTCCTGGCTGAAAAGAGCATTGGAATGGCTTAAAGAACACACAGCTGAATCCTCAGCTCAGAAGAAATATTCTGTGAGGACAGGGTGACATCTTTCAGAATGCAGTATATGAAGTGGATGAAAGACCTTTATATGGTGCTGAATCCCTAGAGAGGAAGAGTAGTGTCGGGGTACCACTGTATGTAAGCTGGAATGGCTCTACCTACTGCCATTATTAATGACTCCTGGGGATTTCATGCTCCCCACACCCACAACCGTGGGCTCCAGAGGGTTGGAGGTACTTATCCCCCATGGTGGCATGCTTGTCAACAGGGACAGAGCAAGTGTTCTGCTGAACTTTAAGCTATCTATAGCTATGACCTTTGTGCTCCTTGTGTCCCAGGACCAGGAGGCAAGAAGAGAAGTCACCATCTTAGTATTGGTATTTGACACTGACCATCACAGGGTAGGGCTGCTGTTACATAATAGGGCAAGGAGGAATGTGTAGATCTCAAGTGTTCAGACTTCCTTACCCAATTTTGATGGTAAATGGGTGGGTACAGCAACCTGAGTCTGAAAAGGGCAAGGTGATCAACTTCCGGGAAGATGGTGGAATAAGGATGGGCAGAGCTCACTCCCCCACCAAAAGAGCCTAGAGAACAAGCAGGAAATATCCAAAGCAGGGATTCTGGGGCTCAGGAGATCAGGGAAGGAACATTGCAATGTATAAGGAGATGCTAGATGAAAAAAAGGAGAAATACAACTGAGAAATTGTGCCTTACACATCTGGACTCAGAAACCAAGATCCATAATGGCTCAGTTTTTACCAAGAATCTGTGCAGTCAGATGTCAGCAGTCAGTGGCCTCTCCTCCAGTAGTTGGAGGACAGACATTTTTGTTGAAAAGGCTATCTTTTGTACTGGAGCAATTGGACATCCTTAGGCAAAAAAAAATGAACCTCAACCTAAACCTCACACCTTAAACAAAAAATTAACTCAAATTGTATCTTGGACCTAAATGTAAGCCATAAAACTATAAAGTTTTTAGAAAAAATCATGGGAGAAAACCACTGGGATCTAGGACTAGGTAATGAGTTCTTGGACTTCACTGCTTAAGCACAATCCATAGAAGAAAAAATGTTGATATACTGGACTGCATCAAAATTTTAAACTTTGGCTCTGAAAAAAACTTAAGAAGAGGAAAAGACAACTTACAGATTGAAAGAAATCATTTGCAAATCATACAGCTCACCAATCTAGAATATATGGCGTATGCTCAAAACTCAACAGTACAAAAAAAATCTAGAAAAAGGGTGAAAGACATGAAAAGACATTTCATAGAAGAGGAAATACAGATAGCTATAAACAAATGAAAAGATGGTGAATGTTATTAGTCATCAGGGAAATGCAAATTAAAGCCACAATGACATATCACTACACACCTATCAGAATGGCTGAACTAAAAAGTGATAATGCCAAATGCTGTCGAGTATTTGGATAAACTGGATCTCTGATACATTGCTGATGGGAATATAAAATAATAAACCCACTCTGGAAAACATTTGGGAAATTTCTTATAGTGTTAAAACGTATACTTAATAAACAGCCCAGCAAGTGCATTCCTGGACATTTATCGCAGATAAATGAAAACCTATGTCTGCACAAAATCCTGTACATGAATGTTTGTAGGAGACTTATTCATTATAGCCCAAAACTAGAAACCCAGATGTCCTTCAACAGATGACTAGCTAAAGTGTTCCATCCATAGCATGGACTACTACTCTGCAACGAAAAGAAACAGACTATGATACACGCAAAAACAACTTGAGTGGACCTCAAGGGCATTATGCTGACTGAAAACAGACAATCTCAAAAGGTTGCACACTGTATGATTGTATTTAAGTAATATTCCTGAAACAGTAAAAATACAGAGATGAAGAGCAGATTAGTAGTTGCCAGAGACAGGGACCAAGGGGTGGTATATGCACTATAAAGGGATAACACAAGGAAGCTACTTTGTGCTGATGGAACAGTTCTGAATCTTGATTGCGGTGATTACATAAATCTATACTTGTATAACAATTGCATAGAACTACATACACACACAAATGGACGCATGTAAAATCCAGTGAAACTGAATAAGCTCCGTGGTCTAATAGTATAGTACTATTGCCAATTTGGTGGTTTTGAAATAGTGCTTTAGTTATATAAGACCTTACCATCGGAGGAGTAGTACATGGGACTCAGTACTATTTTTGCAACATTTTGTGAGTCTGTAATTATTTCAAAATAAAAAGTTATAAGTATTAATTAAGGGGAAAAAAAGGACATGGTGACCAAGGCTCAGACCCCTTGGAATGAGGATCTGGGCCTTGCCACCAGGTAAACCACTGATGCCAGGAGAGGTGATAACTGACTGTAAGGAGAATCGAGAATGCATAACAGAGGAAATAAACCAATTGCAGCAGCAGGGAATTAAGTTTTTCCCACTGATCTTTCTTTTCTTAGTTTCCCCTCAGAAAGATGCCCACCAGAATCCTAAAGCAGCAGCCCCCAAATGTGATATGGGAGACGGATCTCAGCAGTGGAAGGGGCAGACTGTGGCAGACAAGGAGATGCACCACACAGACCCCTCGGAGGAAGGACCTGCTGCTCAACTGCAGGGGAGTGGTCAAAGGCCCTCCAGCGGTCACTTTTCCAGAAAAGAGCTGCTTCATCCAAGGCTGCTCCCTTCCCAGGGCAGTCTGCCACAGGTGACTGAGCAAAACGGTGTTACAAAGGCTTGACCATCTGGCCTGTTAAGAGACACTTTGATGAGCAATACTTGCTCCAGAGCTCCCTTCCAGCTTGGCTTCATCCTCTGCTCACTCCTTTCCCATTTAGTCTCCCAACATTTCACAGGTGTAGAGCCACAACAAACATCCTGCACGCCAAACTACATCAGCATCTGCTTCCAGAGAACCCACCTGGTGACAGTTCCTGCCTTTATTATTTTAATTGTAAATAACTAAGTATTTTAGTTGTAACAAACACAGCTTGGAACAGTTGAAGCAAAAAATGGAATTTATTAGAAGGATATCTGGTGGCACCTCACAGAATTCAATGATCAAGGCATGAATAGAACAGAAATGGATCTGAACATCAAGACAAGAAGCAGATACTGGATCACAATAAGGACTCTTTCTTAACTCTGCTTCCATGATGACTTCCTTCTTCTGCCTCACTACAGAGCATGCTTCTCCATGTGGTAGAAAACACAGCCACCGAGAGCTTCAAAATCTAAACCTTACAGCCTCAGCTGCTAAAACTCATTAACAAATGAGAGTCCCGTCTTTCAAGATGCTTTCTAGTAGGAAAGTTAAACATGCAATGATTATATTACAGTGAGAAATATACGTACAGGTCCGTATAGGTTGGATAGGCATTATTGAGAAGAAACAGGGCTTTTGTCACTGTAGATTTGCAAAAGTATACGATGAGAGATTGTACAAATCTCAAGGTACTGCTGTAGTTCAATGAGGCCAGAAAATAATGTGGAGTAATGATAAAGCACTCAAGAGATAGTGGTGAAGAGAGAGGCATGGGTTTGTATAAAAGTCCTTGCATACCATAATGAGTTTATGTTTTCATAACTCCACAGTGAACAAGCCTCACAATAGTTCAACAGGAGAGCGTACAGAGTTGCATTTTAAAATAATCACTATGTACAAGTGTGAAAAATGGACTAAAGAGGAAGAGTGAAAGGTCATAGATAAGTTTACCAGCATTTAGGCCAGGTTTACATGTTGGACACCAGAAGCCTCATTGGTACATTTGTAGACTAACGAGCCTAATAAATTTCACAACCTAGACTTAATATTGCTGAAATAATCAAATCACTGAGGACTGACGTGTAGATTCCAAATGCCTACTGATCCATTCTGCTATTAAACAAAAGGCATGTTAGATAAATCTGGTTTTATTTAGGTTCATTTCATCTTAGAATTCTGCAAGTGACGTTCTTGAAACCAAAATATCAGGAATGTGTTTATCCATACAGAGAAAACCTTGTCAGGAGATATCAAGAGTCCACAAAGCAAGGATGAACAAAAGGCACCCTCGGGACTGGACTCAAAATTCAGACGGTGGCCTCCAGAAAATGCATTACTTGATAAAATAAATCCAATGTAAACTATCCTCTCTAGAACTGTGCACAATTGCAGGTTAGGGAACCTGCATTGTGAAAGAGTAAGAAAAGGCGATAGTTCCTGTATTGGCCTCATTTAGTTTTCTAACTCTGTGTAACTCATGTTTCATGGAATCCTAAATAACTCAAGTCTAAACATTAAAACCAGATTCTCTTCTTGATGTGGGGTTTGTGCTAGGAAACAATAAGGGGAATTATGGGGATACATTTTTGCAGCTTACCAATGTAAATTTCAAAAGCTGACATTAAGAATCTGTAATCTCAGAATCAGAGCCCTCTACTGACACATCAGAAATTGCAGAGTTACCAGTGGGTGTGACACACTGGGCCCAACATCAGATATTCTGATAAATTAGAGTTCTGTTTTGTTAATAACAGCCCTCCCTTATGACTACACTGGCCCCATAAAAAAAAACAAAACAAACCAACAAAAACTTTGCTGTTGGGTATTAAATGTATACAGTAGTGCCAAACTTCAATTACTTAAGAGAAGGAAGTATTAGATTTAACTGCTTAGTAGTTAATGAAATAACCTAGAATTGGAGTTAGGGAAAATGGGGAAATTTTAGAGAATAAAGACTCCTGAGATCTGAGCAAGACATAATGAATCAATCTCTTGGGCTAGGGAAGAGATTAACAATGGATGAAAAATGAGTAGAACAAAGAATATCATCCTGTAACTAACTGGTCACTTATTGAGGTCCATTTCCCCCATCTGGTAAAATGATTTGGGGGTATTAGGAAGATAAAAAGGAAGTCTATAAATGTGAGTATGAATAAAAAACTGGATCCTTATAAAATTATCATGTAGAAGGAACAGGCTTATTTGCTTGTTGAAAATTCTGGTATGCTCTGGTTCAAAAATTATTCCCTTTTATTTAAATTCCCCACTTTTCAAAATGTTGCAAAACTGGCAATTAAAGGAAAAAATAGTGTTAGGACAAAGGTGCAATATACCATGCTCATACAATTTGTGCATGAGAAAAAGAAGCCTTGATTTTTGTTTGAATTCAGGCTCATTTTTGGACTCTTCTGAATATCATCACCATACAAATAGTATTGCTGATTTTACCAAACAACATTATAGACAGAACACAACCAAATTCTCACTAAGTTAAGGGATACATCATGAATTTTCAAAGGGAAGTACACTTGTATAATGGTAAGCTCTCAATGGGATGTTCCCATGTGGATGACACAGTCCATGAAGGTAAGTCAAAGGCAAATATTTCAAATGAAATAAGGAAAATCTTTTTTCCTGATGCTTGTCCAGTAATCAAAGGAATTTGCAGGACAGCAAAATAGGCATCCTTGAATGTCAAAAATATATTTCTCATCACAAAATTGTCTATATTTTACATTTTTCTAAAATGATTCCTTAAGAGTGGGCTTCTCCAACTTGAAAGGTGAAATCACTGCCCTCCCCCCTACGTGGGATCAGACACCCAGGGGAGTGAATCTCCCTGGCAACGTGGAATATGACTCCCGGGGAGGAATGTAGACCCGGCATCGTGGGACGGAGAACATCATCTTGACCAAAAGGGGGATGTGAAAGGAAATGAAATAAGTTTCAGTGGCAGAGAGATTCCAAAAGGAGCCGAGAGGTCACTCTGGTGGGCACTCTTATGCACACTTTAGACAACCCTTTTTAGGTTCTAAAGAATTGGGGTAGCTGGTGGTGGATACCTGAAACTATCAAACTACAACCCAGAACCCATGAATCTCAAAGACAGTTGTATAAAAATGTAGCTTATGAGGGGTGACAATGGGATTGGGAAAGCCATAAGGACCACATTCCACTTTGTCTAGTTTATGGATGGATGAGTAGAAAAATAGGGGAAGGAAACAAACAGACAAAGGTACCCAGTGTTCTTTTTTACTTCAATTGCTCTTTTTCACTCTAATTATTATTCTTGTTATTTCTGTGTGTGTGCTAATGAAGGTGTTAGGGATTGATTTAGGTGATGAATGTACAACTATGTAATGGTACTATAAACAATCGAAAGTACGATTTTGTATGACTGCGTGGTATGTGAATATATCTCAATAAAATGAAGATTAAAAAAAAAAGAGTGGGCTTCTCTGTGTGTTTTCACAAGACACATCATGAAACACTTGGAATATAATAGCAGCATACAGTATCCATATTTCATCATAGTAAATTAAAATACAAATTGTACTTGGGTTACATAGCACTTAAGATACACATACTTGAATGGATAAAGGTGTCTCACTAGAAGAGAAAAAGATGCTACACAGTAGGAATTTCTGTCCTTTAGTTGGCGTGCTGAGTAATATGGTTCACACACCTTTCTTTTGCCCATTCGGTATCAAGTATCAGCACTGCTACTCTATGGTTCCTGCCTTTGCATACTTATTAAAGGGGTTTTATACTGTGTCTCAGACTCTGAGGATGCATAAGACTTTATATAATTTGGCTTCTATTACTGAATATAACAGTCAGTAACAATAGACCTCTTACATATGCCAACAAATAAGAAAAAAAAGAGATGTGGTATTATAACTTTGATCTTATAGCTTGGTATTATAAATTTAGCAATAAGCTTTATTATCAGTTACCATTTTTGTAACATTATTAAAATACAGAAATCAGTGGTATGTAATGTGTCTTGGCAGACATCAGAGGCACTCTAAGGCATATGCATTCCAACCTCCCAATTACAATAAATTATCATGCAATTCCAAAATATGAAACATGTAGTACAAGAAAATAAACCATAAATACCTCTAAGAAATTTCTTATTCATAAGTTTGTTACAATGATTCAATTTATTCCATATTTTAACAAACTTCATACTTCAGAGAGAACATGTATCAACCATTTAGAATTGGGTACTTTTGGTACCCATGTTTATAAAGAGTGGATGGCTCCCCTTATAGCATTATATCTAAAGGATGTTTACAATGTTTTTAAATTGTTAGGTTTCTCTACAATATGAATTCCTCAATATGTAATATAACTGGATTACTTGCTGAAGATTATCCTATACTTAGTATTTTTGTAGAATTTTATTCCTGAGGGCATGTTCTTAAGTACAATGAACTATCATTTCTTGATAAAAACTTTCCCTCAGTTGCTGCATTCATGGGGTTTTCCCTCATTCCCAGCACTGGGAAGTACCCTCAGTGGGAATTTTTCCAATGCTAATGAGATTTGACTTCTGGATGGCTTTATTTCTGTTAGCTGTGAATTTTGTAAGGTAGAAGGTTTGACTATGGTTTAAAAGGTTTTTGAAATCCACTGCATCCCTAGATTCACTCTACAAGTTCTAATATTTATGTATGTTTATCGGCTGAAAGGTTTGCCCAAACAACTTCATTTATAGAGTTCCTACAGTAAAAGAGTTCTCTGATATGTAAGCTCAAGTGACTATTATCTGAAAGACTGACCATAACTGCCTTTTCTGAAATACGACATATGATCTGCAAAACATTCATATTACTTGCATTCCTAGGACTTCTTTACTCTATGAGTTCTCTGATGATTAATGAGCTGTGACTTCTGGGAAAAGGCCTTCATACACTCATTACACTGAAAAGGTTTCTCTCCTGTATGAATTCTCTGATGGTTAACAAGCTGTGACTTCTGAGAAAAGGCCTTCTTACATTCACTGCATCCATAGGGTTTCTCACCTGTATGTGTCCTCTGATGTGGTATGAGGTGTGACTTCCGAGAGAAGGCTTTGCCACATTCACTGCATTCAAAGGGTTTCTCTCCTGTATGTATTCTGTGATGATTAATGAGACTTGACTTCTCCCTGAAGGCTTTTCTACATTCATTGCATTCATAAGGTTTTTCCCCTGTATGGGTTCTCTGATGTCTAATTAGCTCTGATTTCTCAAAGAAAGCTTTCCTACAAAGACTGCATACATAAGGTTTCTCCCCTGTGTGAATTCTCTGGTGAGTATTGAGTTGTGATTTCTGAGAGAAGGCTTTTTCACAGTCCCTACATTCATAGGGTTTTTCTCCTGTATGAGTTCTTTGATGAGTGGCAAGACTTGACTTCTCACCAAAGGCTTTCCCACACTCACTGCAATCATAGGGTTTCTCTCCTGTGTGAGTCCTCTGATGTGATATGAGATGTGACTTCTGACAAAAGGCCTTCCCACATTCAGTACATACGTAAGGTTTTTCTCCTGTATGAATTCTCTGATGATTAGTGAGGCTTAATTTTTCACTGAAAGCTTTCCCACATTCACTGCATTCATAGGGCTTTTCTCCAGTGTGAGTTCTCTGATGCCTAACGAGCTGGGATTTCCTGCTGAAGGCTTTCCCACATTTACTGCATACAAAAGGTTTCTCTCCTGTGTGCGTCATATAATGCGATATAAGATGTGATTTCTGAGAGAAGGCTTTCCCACACTGAATGCATCCATGGGGTTTCTCTCCTGTATGGGTTCTCTGATGATTACTGAGACTCGATCTCTCTCTAAATGCTTTCCCACACTCACTGCATCCATACGGTTTCTCTCCAGTATGAATTGTCTGATGTCTACTGAGCTCTGACTTCTCAAAGAAGGCTTTTCGACAATCACTACATCCATACGGTTTTGTTCCTGTGTGTGTCCTATGGTGTGTAATGAGTTGTGACTTCCTGCTGAAAGCTTTCCCACATTCCCTACATTCAAAAGGTTTCTCTCCTGTATGAATTCTCTGATGATTAATAAGATTTGACTTTTCACTGAAGGCTCTTCCACAATCACTGCACTCATAAGGTTTTTCTCCTGTGTGTGTCCTCCAATGTGATATAAGATGTGATTTCCGGGAAAAGGCTTTCCCACATTCACCACATTCATAGGGTTTCTCTCCTGTATGTGTCCTCTTATGGGATGTAAGCTGTGACTTTTGGGAGAAGGCTTTACCACATTGGCTACAGTCATAGGGTTTCTCTCCTGTATGAGTTCTATGATGTGTAATAAACTGTGACTTCTGGGGAAATGTTTTGCCACAGTTACCACAGCCAAAGGCTATTTCTCTTATATGCCTGCTTTGATGTTTCATGAGACTTGATTTCTTGTTGAAGCGTTTCCTACATTCACTGCATTCATACAGTTTCTCCCCTAAACGGGTTCTGTGATATATAACAATCTGTGACTTCTTGTAGATAACTTTGTCATATTTATCACATTCATAGTATTTTAACCATGTATCAGTTTCTTCAGGCTTGGTATGGAGAAATAATTTATCAAATACATTAAAGTCATCTGGTTTTGGTTTTTCATAATCTGCTTTTGGAATAACCAAATCTAAATGATGCTTTAAAATTATTCCATCTAAGCCACCTTCCTTGCTTGCTTTCCTTAAAGGAACAAAGTTCATACTCAGATTGATTTTTTTCCCAACTGCATCACATTCGTGAACTCTTTTCATATTTTTAAGCATGCCTTGGTTATCCTGGTGCCACACCATGTGACCATCTACTTGCCAGATTTCTTCTACAAAGAAAACAAAAAAACAGTGAATCTTTCTATGGTTGAGTTAATTGAATTAAAAAAAAAATAAAGAAATGCTATGTTGAATGGTTTCCTGCTTTTTAAGGCTCAGTTTCCTAGTGTGAAATAAGTCCAAAGTATACTGCTTATACTCCAGTATAAAAGAAATACTGAAAACAGAAACAGGGAACTGACAGATTAAATCAATCACCTTTGGTTGTTTCCAAATGTTTGTCAAGTGGAGAGAGAATGTGAAAAACAAGTGAAAAGCAATGAGGAACAAATAAAGGAGTACGGAAGAAGTACGGATCCGATGCTCTGAGGAATTAATTCACTCACGCAGCAGTACGTTAAGTTTCTACAATGTTCCAGGCAGCATGTGAGGCACTGGAGACACATAAGAGAACAAGACAGATAAGCCCTTGCAACTAAGAAACTTGTGTTCTAATGAAAAAGATAAAGAACAAAATATGAAAAAAAGGAAAAAATGCAACTGTATGGTATATAAACATAATGAAGAAAATGAACTGATTTGATAAAGAAATTGGATAAAAGCATTTCAAGATTGAGAGGTGGGAAATACTTCATGTACTATCCTCCTCACCCCACATTTTCACAAAGTTTTATTTAAAATTGCCATAAATATCTTTATTATCAAGAAAGATACTTTATGTAACACATTTTCAAAACACATCATCATTCACCTAAGCTTTTCAGGTACAGAAATTTTAAATTCCATGTGTGCTCTCAATGAAAATATCCCAAGACACAAATACCCATTCTTCAAATATTTTTATAGTTCCACTGTTATTTATTATCTCATTCTATTTTCATTATCTTCACAACATAATCATTTATATTACTGTTTTAAATACTCTTTAAAAGGCTTGTTTTTTAAAAACAACCTCCACTTGAAAATTTTTTGTGTGAAGTCATAGCCACAGATATGAAGGAGAATCAGTAATATGAAAAACTTCTTAAGGATTTAAATGTCAGTTGAGGGCAATAAATCCTGGTTGGCGATATATGACATTTTGGAGGTAGAATCAACAAAATTTACTGATGGAATTGATGTGGGGAAATAAGGGAAAGGAAGGAATCAAGAATGACTCCTAGGTTTGGTGTTTGAACAATGTGGTGGATTACGGTGTTAATTATTGGGTTGGGGAATAATGAAGGAAAGATAGGTTTGGAGATTAAAAACAGGACTCCATTATAGATCTACTAGTTTTGAGATGTATATGAATAGATTGAATAAAATGGTATCAGAGAATGTGAGAGTAGAAAAAAGAGTATTTGTAAATGAAACTTACTGACTTTATATTATTACCACATTACTAAAGTAATTAAACATTTGAAATTTTCATACATTACTCCAAAAATTTGTTTTTAACTTTTCTCATTAGAAAAATGGGATTGCTTAGTATTTGGTTATTTGTGGTATATCCCAAGTCACCCCAGTTCTCTCTGGCACCTTCTCTGCTGTAGTCTAATGTATCATATCTTGATGAAATATCTTTCTAATTGGATTCTGTGCTTCCAATTACATCCTCTCTTCAGTGGCCAGAATGAATTTTTTTAAATGTGAATCAGGTAATATTACTTTTATTTAAAATTATTTAAATAAATACAAACTCCTTTCCATTGCCTACAAGTTGATCTATGATCTATAATCTAGTGTGGTTTCCCTAATTAGCTCACGTCAATTGTTCTAAATCACCACCAAAGATTCAGATTTTAAAAAAGCTCACTTGAGCCCATTTCAAAGATGTCAACCAATCATGAACCCATTGAGACTAACTTTTACCTTCCCCCATCTGCTGTGTTCACATACACTCACCTGGAAAGTCTGAACTTGGGAATTCTCCATCTCTTATCCATGGCTCTTCTCCATGCTCCAACTTGAAGATGACATCTGGTTTCATAACTTCATACCCTGTTTATGGGAAATCACAAAGGATGTGGACCCAACTTGGCCTTAAGGGCCTCTGAAGAACGAGCAAGATTTAGCATCAGAGTTGGCCAAGTGAAGCCACCCATTTGTATCTCAACAGAGTAAATAATTTTCAAAGTTATAGTAATGGTCCTGGTGCTTAATAGGAACGAAGAATCTTTGACTTCTATAATTCAATTCCCAAACAATTAAATATTTCAGAGCCTGGGTTCAAATCCAGACTCTTTCATTTATCAGCTGTTAGTCCTTGGAAAGATAAGAATGTGTGGCATAGTCACACGTGTTGGATGCTACAACTACTGCTACGACTACTACTACTTGGTTCCAAAAGCCACTGCTGCTGCTGCTGCTGCTGTTACTACTACTACTACTGCTACTACTACTGCTACTGCTACGGCTACTGCTGCTGCTACGACTACTGCTGCTACGACTATGACTACGACTAAGACTATGACTACGACTACTACCACTACTACGACTACTATTACTACTACTACTACGTGGTTCCAAAAGCCACACACTGAAGTTAAGTCTTCACTGTCGGAAAGTGAGATCCAAATATTTTTCTCTGGTGAGACAGACCAAGAAACTTTCTTCTCCTAAATTATATCTAAACACCTTAACATTTCAGAGGCCCCCATAGCTCTCAGGAACTGAAAAAGTAATTTATTGGGCACAACATCTGGTATTCTGGGAATCTTTCCTTACCCAGTGATACGAGGCTGCTATAGTTCTCCAACATGACATCCTTGTATAAGTCTTTCTGATAGGGGTCCAGTAGCTGCCATTCCTTCTGGGTGAAGTCCACAGACAAATCTTCAAATGATAATGACTCCTGTAAGATCAAAATCCTAGTAAATCTGAAGCAATTATCATTGCATCATTACGGGAAAGAAGTATCAGAGTTTGATCACATTGATGGTTATTCTCACCACAGCATGCTGTTAAGAATGCCCATTAACACGTTCCTATCTTTGCATATACTTTGTGGGAGAAAATGCTGTTGTGCATTCTTCTATCCTTCATTTACACAACACATGGAAATTGGAAAATGAGATTATAAATCCCCTGAACCACCAAAAAACTATTAACCAAACTTCAAATGTGTATGACACTGGAAGAGGTAGGAGCAAAAGGAAGAAAAATAAAACAATACTCTCAAAAATTGTTTAGTCTTGTAGAGGGCTGCAAACTTACATACTCATAAATGAAATTAAGGTATTAAAACAGCTAAGACAGAACTGAAGAAAGGATACAACACAGAAAACAAGCAGGGATAGCAACATTCTATTTGAGAATGACAAGTTAGGCTCCATGACAAAGTGAAAGCTTGAGTTGAGTTTTAGGAAATTAATGTTACACATACCACATGCAAATGCTGCTCAGAAACAAGAAGAGAAAACTGCTAAGGGTTGAGGCATTATAAACATTTCATCCAAACAGAATAATAGGTTACAGGATGGTGATGAGATTGAAGCCCATGATGGGAGGCAGGGTAGGTTATGATTAACACGGCTAGAATCTTTCCTGTTGCCAAGTTATCCATGACAGATTTAATAGGAAGGGGAGTGATGTAGACACATTTAGTTTTTAGAAATATGACTAGACATTGGATCAAGATAGATTTCTGTCCCAAATCTCTGGAGAGGGCAAGAAAACACACACTCATCTTTAACAAATTCAGAATATCTTTAAAAATCAGAAATCTGACCCTATACAGCATACCATAGACTTTGAGAGCAGATATTACAGAAACTATCCATTTGGAACTACAGAGAGAAAAAGATTTCAAAATGAATAGCACCTAAGGAACCCACAGAACAATACCAAAGTGTCATGTCATGGGAGTCACAGAAAGAAAAAGAAAAAGATAAAAGTGTGGTGAAAAAAAATGTTTCAAGAAACAATTGCTGAAGGATTCTCAAATTTGGCAAAAGATATAAACCTACAGATTCAAGAAGCTCAGGGGACACAAAGCCAGATACACATAAAATCCATGTTCAGATACATCATAATTAAGCTGCTACAAAGCAAAAGAGAACGCATCACTTACAATGAACAGCAATTCAAATGACTGCACATTTCTCATCAGAAACCACATAGGCCAGAAAGAAATAGTAGCACATCATTTTAAAGTGTTGAAAAGAAAGACCGCCTAACCCCAAATTCTGTATCTAGCTTAAATATCCATCCTGAATGACTGTGAAATAAAGACATTTTCTGATGAAGGAAAACTAAGAGAATTGAAGGCCAACAGACCTTCTCTAAAAGAATTACTACAGGAAGATCTTCAGACAGAAGGGAGAGGGAAAGCTGGAAATTCAAGAAAGAAAACCTACAGAAATGGAGAACACTTTCTCTTAAGTTCTTTAAAGCATATGTGATGGCTGAAAATAAGCATAACACTGTCTAATGGGTTTTCAGTGTATGTAGGTATAACAAGATAACCATAATATAAAGGAGAGAGGGAAAGGTACTTACATGGTGGTAAGGCTTCTCCATTCCATCTGAAACAGTAAAACAAAATTTGAAATTTGTACTCTTCAAAAACCACCACTGGAAAATGAAATAACAAGCCACATATGGGGACAAAATATTTTCAAGGCATCTGTCTGATAAAGAACTTTTCATCAGAACTTATAAAAACTCTTGCAACTCAATAAGATGACAACCCAATTTTAAAATGAGCCAAAGATGACGTGGGACACAACTCCAAGGAACGAGCCTGGCCCTGGCATCAAGGAATTGAGAATGCCTTCTTGACAAAAAATGG
Source organism: Choloepus didactylus (assembly GCF_015220235.1). Taxonomy (NCBI): domain Eukaryota; kingdom Metazoa; phylum Chordata; class Mammalia; order Pilosa; family Megalonychidae; genus Choloepus; species Choloepus didactylus. Next base: position 280,430 of record NC_051329.1, read on the forward strand.
GAAAAGAAAGGTAACAAAATAAGGTTTCAGTGGCTAAGAGATTTCAAACAGCCGAGAGGCTATACTGGAGGTTACTTCTATGCAAGCTTCAGCTAGATATTCCAAAAGGCTACAGTGTGCCAAACCAAAATCAACAGTAGTCCCGAAAATCCTAAAGAATACCCAGGTCCCTATCAGAGACTCTATAAAAGTTTCACTCACCAAGTTTATTTCTCCGAAACTTAAATCCTCTAGACTGTTCCTATGCCAAATAAGTCCCCAAACCCAGAGGCAAAAGCCTCTTCAAGAACATCAACCAGATGCATCCCCCTTCACCATAATGTCAATACCCCTTTTCGGTGTGAACAAGTTAGGGTGGTCACTGCCCAGATATCCCTGAAGATTGAGAAAGTGATCAAACGAGAGGGAGGAGTACCAACAGACAAGAAAGGGTTTAATAAAGGACTATGAATACTAAATTTTTATATAAATATTTCTTTTTTTTAGTCTCGAGGGTATTAGAACAGCTAGAAGGTAAGAACTGAAAATGGTGGAACTGTAACCAATAATATTCTTTGAAATTTGCTCTATAACTACCTGTTAAATTGTACTTTGAAAGTAATCACTTTTCTGTATATATGTTAAATTTCACAATAAAAAGTTAAAAAAATGAACCAAAGATTTGAATACATTCACCAAATCATAGAAATGGCTAATAAGCACAAGAAATGATGGCCTAGATCATTAGTCATTAGGAAAATGCAAATTAAAACCACAATAAGATACCATTTAATACCCACAACAATGGCTATAATGGAAATCACTCACAATAACAAGTATTGTCAAGAATATGGAGAACTTCATGCATTGCTGGTAAAATATAAAATGGTACAGGCACTACGTAAAATAGTCTGGCAGTTTCCATAAAAGTTAAAATAATTTTAGTATATAGCTCAGCAATTCCAGTCGTAGATATGAACACATATGTTCACACAAAGACTTATACATGATTGACCACAGCAGCATTATTCATGACAATCCAAAAGTTGAAAAAATCCAAATGTGCATCAACTGGTGAATGGATAAACAAAATGTGGTATATTCATACCATGGAATACTATTCAGCAATAAAAAGGAATGTGTTTCTGACATATGCCAAAACATGGATGAACCTCAAAAACATTACGCTAAGTGAAAGAAGCCATAGATGACCGCATATTGTATAAAACTGATACAAGAAATAACAGAAAATTTGAATAAATCTGTTACAGAAATTGACACCATAATTTTAAAACATCCCTCCCCTCATGGCCTTAATAGCTTAGTGATGAAATTCTTCCAAACATATAAGGAAGAAATAATATGACCTTATACAAACTCTTTCAGAGAACAGATAAAGAGGGAACACTTCCCAGCTCATTTCATAAATAAAGGCAGCAGACCACTAATCCCAACTCTAAAAAAGGATATAAGAAAAGAACATTAAAAGGAAATAACCCGATCAAAACCCGGGAGAGAAGGACCAGCTGACATCACCACGTCCCTGGCCATGTGACAGAGGAGCTGAAGGTCGCTTGCTGGTAGCCAGTCTTCAGGGAGAAGTTACTCCTCCAGGAAAGGAGGTAGAAAGCCAGGAACTGCGTGGACTGGACACCACAGAGCAATCTGACTTTGGGCATACTTCATACAACACTCATGAAAACGTGGAACTGCTGAGATCAGCGAAATCTATAGACGGAGACCAGACACCAGAGAATCTGAGAGCAGCCAGCCCAGCAGAGAGGAGACAGGCATAGAAAAAAAACAACACGAAAAACTCCAAAATAAAAGCGGAGGATTTTTGGAGTTCTGGTGAGCGTGGAAGGGGGAAGGGCAGAGCTCAGGCCCGAGCTCGGGCCCCGAGGCGCATATGCAAATCCCGAAGAAAAGCTGATCTCTCTGCCCTGTGGACCTTTCCTTAATGGCCCTGGTTGCTTTGTCTCTTAGCATTTCAATAACCCATTAGATCTCTGAGGAGGGCCCTTTTTTTATTATTTTTTTAATCCTTTTTTCTTTTTCTAAAACAATTACTCTAAGAAGCCCAATACAGAAAGCTTCAAAGACTTCCAATTTAGGCAGGTCAAGTCAAGAGCAGAACTAGGAGAGCTCTGAGACAAAACTCAATAATCCAGTGGCTGAGAAAATTCACTAAACACCACAACTTCCCAAGAAAAGGGGGGTGTCCACTCACAGCCATCATCCTGGTGGACAGGAAACACTCCTGCCCATCGCCAGCCCCATAGCCCAGAACTGCCCCAGACAACCCAGTGTGACGGAAGTGCTTCAGATAACAGGCACACACCACAAAACTGGGTGAGGACATTAGCCTTCCCTGCAACCTCAGCTGATTGTCCCAGAGTTGGGAAGGTAGAGCAGTGTGAATTAACAAAGCCCCATTCAGCCATCATTTCAGCAGACTGGGAGCCTCCCTATACAGCCCAGCAGCCTAGAACTGCCCTGGGGGGACGGCACTCACCTGTGATATAGCACAGTCATCCCTCAACAGAGGACCAGGGGGTGCACGGCCTGGAAGAGGGGCCCACTTGCAAGTCTCAGGAGCCATACGCCAATACCAAGGACTTGTGGGTCAGTGGCAGAGACAAACTGTGGCAGGACTGAACTGAAGGATTAGACTATTGCAGCAGCCTTAAAACTCCAGGATCACCAGGGAGATTTGAGTGTTAGAGCCACCCTCCCCTCCCTGACTGCCCAGAAACACGCCCCATATACAGGGCAGGCAACACCAACTACACACGCAAGCTTGGTACACGAATTGGACCCCACAAGACTCACTCCCCCACTCACCACAAAGGCTAAGCAGGGGAGAACTGGCTTGTGGAGAACAGGTGGCTCGTGGACGCCACCTGCTGGTTAGTTAGAGAAAGTGTACTCCACGAAGCTGTAGATCTGATATATTAGAGATAAGGACTTCAATTGGTCTACAAATCCTAAAAGAACCCTATCAAGTTCAGCAAACGCCACGAGGCCAAAAACAACAGAAAATTATAAAGCATATGAAAAAACCAGACGATATGGATAACCCAAGCCCAAGCACCCAAATCAAAAGCTCAGAAGAGACACAGCACCTAGAGCAGCTACTCAAAGAACTAAAGATGAACAATGAGACCATAGTACAGGAGACAAAGGAAATCAAGAAGACCCTAGAAGAGCATAAAGAAGACATTGCAAGACTAAATAAAAAAATGGATGATCTTATGGAAATTAAAGAAACTGTTAACCACATTAAAAAGATTCTGGACACTCATAGTACAAGACTAGAGGAAGTTGAACAACGAATCAGTGACCTCGAAGATGACAGAATGGAAAATGAAAGCATAAAAGAAAGAATGGGGAAAAAAATTGAAAAAATCGAAATGGACCTCAGGGATATGATAGATAATATGAAACGTCCAAATATAAGACTCATTGGTGTCCCAGAAGGGGAAGAAAAGGGTAAAGGTCTAGGAAGAGTATTCAAAGAAATTGTTGGGGAAAACTTCCCAAATCTTCTGAACAACATAAATACACAAATCTTAAATGCTCAGCGAACCCCAAATAGAATAAATCCAAATAAACCCACTCCGAGACATATACTGATCACACTGTCAAACACAGAAGAGAAGGAGCAAGTTCTGAAAGCAGCAAGAGAAAAGCAATTCACCACATACAAAGGAAACAGCATAAGACTAAGTAGTGACTACTCAGCAGCCACCATGGAGGTGAGAAGGCAGTGGCACGATGTATTTAAAATTCTGAGTGAGAAAAATTTCCAGCCAAGAATACTTTATCCAGCAAAGCTCTCCTTCAAATTTGAGGGAGAGCTTAAATTTTTCACAGACAAACAAATGCTGAGAGAATTTGCTAACAAGAGACCTGCCCTACTGGAGATACTAAAGGGAGCACTACAGACAGAGAAACAAAGAAAGGACAGAGAGACTTGGAGAAAGGTTCAGTACTAAAGAGATTCGGTATGGGTACAATAAAGGATATTAATAGAGAGAGGGGAAAAATATGACAAACATAAATCAAAGGATAATATGGCTGATTCAAGAAATGCCTTCACGGTTATAACGTTGAATGTAAATGGATTAAATTCCCCAATTAAAAGATACAGATTCACAGAATGGATCAAAAAAAACGAACCATCAATATGTTGCATACAAGAGACTCATCTTAGACACAGGGACACAAAGAAACTTGAAAGTGAGAGGATGGAAAAAAAGTATTTCATGCAAGCTACAGCCAAAAGAAAGCAGGTGTAGCAATATTAATCTCAGATAAAATAGACTTCAAATGCAGGGATGTTTTGAGAGACAAAGAAGGCCACTACATACTAATAAAAGGGGCAATTCAGCAAGAAGAAATAACAATCGTAAATGTCTATGCACCCAATCAAGGTGCCACAAAATACATGAGAGAAACACTGGCAAAACTAAAGGAAGCAATTGATGTTTCCACGATAATTGTGGGAGACTTCAACACATCACTCTCTCCTATAGATAGATCAACCAGACAGAAGACCAATAAGGAAATTGAAAACCTAAACAATCTGATAAATGAATTAGATTTAACAGACATATACAGGACATTACATCCCAAATCACCAGGATACACATACTTTTCTAGTGCTCACGGAACTTTCTCCAGAATAGATCATATGCTGGGACATAAAACAAGCCTCAATACATTTAAAAAGATTGAAATTATTCAAAGCACATTCTCTGACCACAATGGAATACAATTAGAAGTCAATAACCATCAGAGACTTAGAAAATTCACAAATACCTGGAGGTTAAACAACACACTCCTAAACAATCAGTGGGTTAAAGAAGAAATAGCAAGAGAAATTGCTAAATATATAGAGACGAATGAAAATGAGAACACAACATACCAAAACCTATGGGATGCAGCAAAAGCAGTGCTAAGGGGGAAATTTATAGCACTAAACGCATATATTAAAAAGGAAGAAAGAGCCAAAATCAAAGAACTAATGGATCAACTGAAGAAGCTAGAAAATGAACAGCAAACCAATCCTAAACCAAGTAGAAGAAAAGAAATAACAAGGATTAAAGCAGAAATAAATGACACAGAGAACAAAAAAACAATAGAGAGGATAAATATCACCAAAAGTTGGTTCTTTGAGAAGATCAACAAGATTGACAAGCCCCTAGCTAGACTGACAAAATCAAAAAGAGAGAAGACCCATAGAAACAAAATAATGAATGAAAAAGGTGACATAACTGCAGATCCTGAAGAAATTAAAAAAATTATAAGAGGATACTATGAACAACTGTATGGCAACAAACTGGATAATGTAGAGGAAATGGACAATTTCCTGGAAACATATGAACAACCTAGACTGACCAGAGAAGAAATAGAAGACCTCAACCAACCCATCACAAGCAAAGAGATCCAATCAGTCATCAAAAATCTTCCCACAAATAAATGCCCAGGGCCAGATGGCTTCACAGGGGAATTCTACCAAACTTTCCAGAAAGAACTGACACCAATCTTACTCAAACTCTTTCAAAACATTGAAGAAAATGGAACACTACCCAACTCATTTTATGAAGCTAACATCAATCTAATACCAAAACCAGGCAAAGATGCTACAAAAAAGGAAAACTACTGGCCAATCTCCCTAATGAATATAGATGAAAAAAAAAAAAAAAAAAAAAAAAAAAAAAAAAAAAAAAAAAAAGGAAATAACCCTAACATAGAATTAAAACTCCTAACAAAATATTGGTGAATTAAGTCAAGCAATGTATAAACAGCACAATGAAGCATAATCAAAGGATGGTTTAACATCCCCCCCAAATTAATCACATTAACAGAATAAAAGAGCAAAACCATATGTTTACCTTATCAGATACAAAAAAGGCATCCAATGACCAGGTGTTCATTGTAAACTTCTATTAGCAAACTAGAAATAGAAGGGAAATTAATCTGATAATAGTAAGGTACAACAAATTTACAGCTAATAATATATACTTAATGGTGAAAAATTAAATAACTTACCCCCTAAGGACTAGAATGTCATCAGATAGAACTTTCTGCGATGACTGAAATGTTCTATAGCTTTTCTGTCCAATACAGTAGACACTAGCAATAAGTGTCTATCAAGTACTTGAAAGTTGACTAGTGCAGCTGAGTAACTGACCTTTAGGTTCAAACAGCCACATGTGGTTAACGGCTACCATAAAAGGACAGTATGGGTTGAGGACAAGACAAAGATGTTTCCTAATAACACCTCTAATCCAAATTGCATGAGATTCTGGTAAGTACAATGCAAGGCAAGGAAAAAACATAATTATTAAAAAGATAATTTTATTGACACATTGCACATGTAGAAAATCCCAAAGAATCCAGAAACTATTAGGATTAGTCAATTGTGTATATTCTTCTGTGACAACACACCAGAACTAAGCAAGTGGTAGATCTTAAAAAATCTGCTATAATGTATAATCTTCAACTCTACTAATGAATGTCTTGTAGTCTATAATATTCAAGTCCACTGCTCTAACTTACTCTTTAAAGAGTAAGACGGTTTTATAACATCATGCATTGCTCATTTGGAAAATATTCGTAACCAAAGTTATTCTAAATGTTCACACACTTGACTATACAATATGAAAATATCACCTTTGTTAAAATAGCCATCAATGTTGTTTGGAAAGTCTTTAAGTACTGGGAACCTGTCAAACAGACACTGGTAGATACAGGTTTTCCAAAAATCTAATTTTCACTGGAAAGCTCAATTTCTATCACTTGCAAAAATACTGTCAGCAGTGTTTTCCTTGACCTAGGACACTGTCATGAAAATGTCTACCAAATACCCAAGTCTTAATTATAATAGCTTGTTATTTCTTTCAAAAATGGTGATCAATAAAACAATTTAATGAGCCCACAGCTTAAAAAAATTGTGCAAATACTTTTCTTGAGACAAGAGTCATACTTCAGTATACCTCAGAAATGCTTTGTGTGTACTTTCCATTAAATTGCCCAGAGTACTAAAAATACATATAACCCAAGGGTCAAGATTCAGTAAAATTAATTTTAATTCTTCATGAAACTAAAATTGGCACATATTTTTCTAATTTACCATGAATGCGTGGCAGTGAGGAACACAACAACTATTAGAATAGTTTGGTGCCACTGCTTTAATTTAAGGCACCAAAAGTTTTACCCATCATTGCTATTGCTCCATCAGCACAAATACGAACATAAGAAAAAAGGCAAGAAAAGTCTTAATATTATTATGAAAATAGTTGTGAGCTTATGGAGTCCTCCTTCAAAGAGTCTCAAGGGTCGCCAAGAGTCCAGAGACCATACTTTGAGAAGTACTGCTGGAATATGTTCATTCAGTATACTGTGCTCAATACAAAAGAACTACTGATACATGCAGTTTAACAAATCTCACATATATTGAGAGAAAGAAGCCAGACAAAGAAGAGTACACAGCCAGGCCATGAGGTTTCAACACATCTGCACAATGCATTGGCTCGCCAATAAATTATTCAGCCTAAAAATGTAAAAATAAAATTACACTGAGCACAGGAGGAGTGCTGTGGGAAGATGGCAGAGCAGGAAGCTCCAGGAAGCAGACCCTCCACCAGAACTACAGAACTGGCATGAACTGTCTGAATCAATTATTTTATAACTCAGGAGTCTAGTGGAAAACTTTAACATCCAGGGAAGAACTGGACAAAGAGGCTGGTAAATTAGGGTGAAGACTGGTAAATTTTACCTTCTATGCAGTGGCTACCATCCCCTACCCTCAGGTAGCAGTGGGGAACTGCAGCCTGAGTTTCCGGTGCCAGGGTGGGCTATAGGGACCTAGTCCTCTAAATTCTGGGTGTGTGTGTCTGATTTCTGTTCACTGCTTTTGATCAGTTACTTTAGAGTGCCTGAGAAGATGGGGTGGGCAGCTCTGAGAGTGGCCACTGTTTCAACCCCTCCAGTCAAAAGTGGAAAGGAGTCTTCAAGAGGCAGTATCTTTTTTCTTTTTCCTCTTTTCTCTTTCCTTTTCTATTTAGGAGCAAAAACACTTTGGACAAGTTACAAATTGATGGCTCCAGCCCTCAACAACAACAAAAATACCCTAGCAATCTCAGAAGAGTGCAAGGACTAGATTTCAAGAGTTATAGCAACATAATACTCAGAATGTCCAGCTCTCAAAGAAATCACAAAACACACAAAGAAACAGGAAAGTATGGCCATTCACAGGAAAAAACATTTTGCCAGAAACCATCCCTGAAGAGCCACACACAAAGATTTGAAATTAACTGTTTTAAATGTTGTTTCAGTTTGCTAAAGCTGCTGGAATGCAATATACCAGAAACAGGTTGGCTTCTTCTATGGGGATTTATTAGATTACAAATTTACAGTTCTATGGCCATAAAAATGTCCAAATTAAGGCATCAAGAAGAAGATACCCTCTTAGAGGAAAAGCTGCTGGCAGCCAGGATTTCTCTGTCATGGGAAGACACATGGAGACATCTGCTGGTCCTTCTCTCTTAGGTTTGTTTCAATGGCTCTCTCTCTCCTCCAGAGGCTTTTCTCTGGATTTATCTCAGCTTCTCTGAGCTTCTGAATTTCATCTGTCTTTTTTCCTCCCATAAAGGACTCCAGCAAGGAGATTAAGACCCACCTTGAATAGGCTGGGTCACATCTCCATGGAAACAACCTAATCAAAAGGTCCTACCCACGACAGGTTTGTGTGGGGAACCAAGCCTTTCATGTCACTTAGACCATGTCCGGGGTGGCAGCCTGGAATGCTGGGCTGCAAGCCTGCATGGAACGCTGTGCAGGCACGCCTTGTAAAGATGTGTGTCTTGTGACTATGACAGCAGCGTTAACCATTGACCCCAGATTATTCCTTCTTATCTGCAGCAGGATGTAAAGATTAATATCTGAGAGACCCTGAATGCTTTTGATCATATAGTGTAGTCTTGCTTTGTGTAGCAAACAAATAAACAACTGGAGCACAGATGCATCAGTACCCACTTGGCATACAATGCTGTGGGTCCTCTGCTCCCTTAAATCTTAACTTTGTGTCTGTGTTTCATTTCTGCATCGTCCTGTCAGCAACAGGTTTGAACACACAAGAATGGATTAAAAGAACATAGCTTTTCTGGGGTATACAACAGCTCCAAACCATCACAAATATATTCAGTGAGCAAAAGGAATTCATTACAGAGAACAAAAGGAAATTAGGAAAACATTGTCTGAACAAAATAAAATGACAGAAATTATTTAAAAGAACCAAAGAAATACTGGGGCGCTCAAAGTACAAAAACTGAAATGAAAAACTCACTAGACAAATTCAACAGCAGATTTGAACAGGGAGAAAAAAGGATCAGCGAACCTGAAAATAGGACAATTGAAATTATACAGTGTGAGCAGCAGAAAGAAAAAATAATGAAGAGAAACGAACAGAGCCTGAGGAACCTGTGCAACCCAATCAAGCATGCCAACATATGCTTCAGTGGAGTCCAAGAAGGAGAAGAAAGGGGCAGAAAAGGATTTTCAGAAATAATGGCTTAAAACTTCCCAAATCTGATAAAATACATGAAAACACACATCCAGGAAGTTTAACGAACTCCAAGCAGGATGGACTCAAAGACATTGACAAGAAATATTATAGCAAAATTGTCAAAATCCAAAGACAAGGAGAGAATTTTAAATGCAGCAAAAGACTTGTCATATACAAGGGATCCCCAATAAGAGTAATAGTGGATTCTCATCAGAACCTATGGAAGCCAGAAGACAATGGGATAACATATTTAAAATCCTTAAAGAAAAACTATCAACCAAGAATCTTATATTCAGCAAAATTACCTTTCAAAAATGAAGAAGAAATTAAGATATTTACCAATAAACAAAAACTGAAAAACAGAAAAACTGCCCTATAAGAAATGTTAAAGGCAGTTTTTCAGGCTAAAATGAAAGGACATAGAACAGTAACTCAAAAGTCTTAAGATGAAATAAAGAATAGTAGTAAAGATAACTACATAGAAATACAAAACCATGTATTAATGTACTTCTGGTTTGTAACTTTTTTTTTAATCCCTATATAACCTAGGGAAATGTATAAAGCACATGTAAAATCTATGGTAAAGTGCATACAATGTATAAAAATGCAATCTGAGACAATAAAAAGGAAGAGGCAGAGAGATATATATAGGAGTAAGAATTTGTGTACCAATGAAACTAGATTGGTTGGCACTAAAATTAGGTTGCTATTGGTTTAAGATGTTAATTGCAATTACAAAGGTAACCATAATAAAATAAGTAAAACATAGAGAAAAACAAAGGGAATTAAATGGTACACTACATAAAAGCAACTAAATACAAAAAAAAAAAAAAAAAAAAAGGAGTAACAGAGTACTTGAGGAACAATAACAAAAGCACACAAGACATACAGAAAACAAATAGTTAAATGGCAGAAGTAAATCCTTCTGTTATTACCTTATATCAATGGATTAAACTCCCCTACTAAAAAAGGCAAAGATTTGTAGATTGGATGAAAAAGCATGCTCCATCTAAATGCCTTCTACAAGAGACTCATTTTAGGTACTAAGATGCAAAGAGGATGAAAGTAAAAGGATAGAAAGAGAGATACTATGCTCTCAAAAGAGAGCTGGAGTGGCTATGTTATTGTCAGGCAAAATAGACTTTAACTCATAAAATATTACAAGAGACAAACAGTATTATATATTGATAAAAGGTTCAATCCAGGAAAAAGATGATTATAAATATATATGCATCTCACAACAGAGCACCAAAATTTAGGAAGCAAAAAGTGACAGACTTTAACAGAGATACAGATAATTCTACAATACTTGGAGTCTTCAATACATGACCTTCAATAACTGAAAAAACATCTAAACAGAAGATCGATAAGGAAATAGAAGACTTGAAGAACACTATTAATCAATTAGAGCTAATGGACATTTCTGGAACACGTCACCTAACAACAGCGAAATACATGTTTTTCCAAGTGAGTTTTTTTCAGGCCAGACCATACTTTAGACCAAAAGTCAAATCTTAATACATTTAGAAATATTAAATCATACAATGTATCTTCTTGAACCACAATGGGATAAAACTAGAAACCAAAAACAGAAGAAAAACTGGAAAATTTACAAATATATGGAAATTAAGCAACATACTATTAAACAACAAATCAGACAAAGAAGAAATCACAGGGATATTAGAAAATACTTCCAGACAAATTAAAACATAAACATAACATACCAAAACTTACAAGATGCCCAGGGAAATGTATAGCACTTAATGCCTACAATAAAAAAGAAGAAAACAAAACTAAACAAAACAAAAATAATTTTTAAAAGAATGACTTATAAATGTGATGATACAATATGTAACCTTTTGGTATAGAGAAGCCTTGCTGTTTAAACTATACCAAATAAAAATAAAAGCATTTATAAAATAAAATATAAACTTTCTATCCCATGAGGGGAAGGGACCACAATCAATAACCTAACTTCATACCTAAAGAAACTACAACAAGAAAAGCAAATTAAACCCAAAGTTAGCAGAAGGAAATAGTAAAAATTAGAGTGGATATAAATGAAACAGAGAACAGAAAACCAACTCAGAGAATAAATGAATCCAAAAGTTGGTTTTCTGAAAAGTACAATAAGACCAACAAACATTTAGCAAGACTGAAAAGAAAAAAAGACAAGGACACAAATAACTATAATAAAGCATGAAAGTGTGGACATTACTAACAGCCTCATAGAAATAAGAGAAACTGTTTGTTGTATGCCAACAAATCAAAAAACCAATGGACAAATGCCTAGAAACACAGAAACAAGCACTGACTCAAGAAGAAATAGCAGATCTCAAAAGATATATCACAAGTAATGGAATTAAAACAATAATTAAACACCTCCCAACTAACAAAAGTCCAGGACCAAATGGCTCTACTTTTAAATTCTACCAAACATTTAAAGAATTAACACTAATGCATCTCCAACTTTTCCAAAAAATAGAAAAGGAGTGAATAGTTCCTAACTCATTCTGTGAGTCTGTTGTTACCCTGATGCCAAAGGAAGAGAAAGACAGCTCAACAGAAAATTTCAGACCAATTATCCCTTATGAATATAGATGCAGATTAATAGAATGAAGGGGAAAAAAACACGATTATCTCATTTGATGTACAAAGGCATTTGTCAAAATCCAACACGCCTTCATGATAAAAACACTCAGGAAACTTAGGAGGAAATTATCTCAACATGATAAAGGGCATATGAAAAACCCATAGCACATATCATATTCTATAGTGAAAGACTAAAAGCTTTACCACCAAGATCAGGAACAAGACAAGGATGCCTACTATCATCACTGTTACTCAACATACTGACAGTTCTAGACAAAGCAATCAGGAATGAAAAAGAAATAAAAGGCATTCAAATCTAAGAGGAAGTTAAATTATCCCTATTCACAGATGACATGATTCTATTAAGTAGAAAATCCCAAGAATACACAAGAAAGCCACTAGAATTAATAAATAAATTCAGCAAAGAGGTAGGATAGAAGATAAACAAATAGAACTCAGTTGGGTTCCATACAGCAGTAATGAACAATCTGAAAAGAAAATCAAGAACACAATTCCATTTACAGTAGCAGCTAAAAGAATAAAATACCTAGGAATAAATTTAACCATGGAGATGAAAGACTTGTACACTGACAACTATAAAACATTGCTGAAAAATATTTTTAAAAGACCTAAACAAATGAAAAAACATCCTGTGTTCATGGATTGGAAGATTTAAGATTGTTAAGATGTCACTACTGCCTGAAGTGATCTACAGACTCAATGCAATCCCTATAAAAATTCCAGTAGTCTTTTTTTGCAGAAATGGAAAAGCTCATCCTCAAATGCAAGGGGCCCCAAACTGCCAAAACAATCTGGAAGAACAAAGTTGGAGGACTCATATTTCCTGACTTCAAAACTTACTACAAATTACAGTATAAAAGAGAGTAAAACTGGCTTAAAGACAGACATATTGACCAACGGAATAAAATTAAGAATCCAGAGATAATTCCACACATTTATGACCAGTTGACTTTCAACAAGGGTGCCAAGTCCATTTAATAGGGAAAGAATAGTCTGTTCAACAAATGGTACTGCAGAAGCTGGAAATCCACCTGCAAAAGAATGAATGTGAACCCATTCCTCTCAACATATGAAAATTAATTCAAAATGGATCAATGACAAATATAAGAACTAATACTATAAAACTGTTAAAAGAAAACACAGGAAAATATCTTTAGGACCTTGCAATAGGCAATGGGTTTTTAGATTTCACACCAAAAGTACAAGCAACAAAGAAAAAATAGATAAAATGGACTTCACCAAAATTAAAAATCTTTACATTGAAGGACTTTATCATGAAAGTGAAAAGACAACCTACAGAATGGGAGAAAATATTTACATATCATATATTTGGTTAAGATTTCATATCTGGAATATCAGCAGCTCCTAGATCTCAACAAAAAGACAAACTGAATTAAAAAATAGGCCAAGGAATTGAATAGACATACCTCCAAAGAAGATATTCAAACAATCAATAAGCATAGAAAATCTGCTCATCATCATTAGTCACTAGAGAAATTTAAATTAAAACTACAATAAGATACCACTTCACACCCACCAGGATGGTGATTAAAAAAAAAAAAAAAAAAAACAGGTATAAAGTGTGGGCAAGAATACAGAGAAATAGGAACCTTCATACATTGTTGGTGGGAATGAAAATTGTTCAGCCAGTGGGGAAAACAGTTTGGCAGTTCTTCAGAAATTTAAACATAGAATTAATCATATGACCTGGCACTTCTACTCCTAAATATACACAAAAGAAATGATAGCAAAGACTCAGACAGATATTTGTACACCAGTGTTCATTGTACCATTATTCACAACAGTCAAATGGTGGAAACAATCCACGTGACCATCAACAGATGAATGGATAAATAAAATGAGGTATATCCATATAGTGGAATATTATTCAGCCATAAAAATAAAGGGTTCATACATGCTACAACATGGATGAACCTTGAAGATGTCACATTGAGTAAAATATGCCAGACACAAAAGGACAAATATTTATATGAAGTACTGAGAATGAGTAAATTCATAGAGACAGAAAGCAGAAGGCTGTTACCAGGGGATGGGGGAAATGGAGAGCTATTCCTAAATGAATATGAGTTTTGTTTTGGAATGAAGAAAAAAGTCTGGAAATGGTAGTGAAAGTTACACAATATTGTCAATGAACTTCATGTCACAGAACTTAAAGTGGTTATAATTTTTGTTTTATATATATTGGACAAAAATATTTATTAAAAATAAAAATTTTTAAATATTATGTTAATCCATTTTTTAAAAAACTGAGTATAGACATTAAGAGACAAATGCAGAAATTTAAAAATGCAGGCATACTACTGAGGAAAATATACTAAGGAAAAACAACTAAGGAAAATAAAATAGATCTGGAATTTCTACAATGTACTATCTAAAATGTCCATATTCTAGCAGAAATTACTAGACATACATAGAAACAGGAAACTGTGTCTATATTCAAAAACTAAGCAATCAATAGAAACTGTCTATATGAGGGTTCAGAAGTTGGGTAAAGCAGACAAAGACTTCATAGCTCCTAGCATAAATTTGTTCAAAGAATTAAAGGAAACTATGTGCAAACAATTAAATGAAAATATGCTCACACCGAATCAACATGTCAGGAATCTCACTGGAAAACAAACTATTAAAAAAAAAAACAAATGGTGATGGTAGCACAACATTATGAACATAATTAACAGCACTGAAATACGTACGTGAACATGGTTAAAAGGTGAAATGTTGTACACATGGTAATAGAATAAATTTTTTTAAAAATTCAGAGAACTGCACTACACAGTGAACCTTAAGTTAAACCATGGAGTACACTTAATAGGACAATTATAAAAACATGCTGTCATCAATTGTAATGTTTTACACTGTGCCGGTTTGAATGTATTATATCCCCCAGAAAAAGCCATATTCTTTGATGCAATCTTATGGGGCAGACATTTTAGTGCTGGTGAGATTAGAATCCTTTGAGAGTTTCCATGGAGATGTGCCCCACCCCACTGTGGGTGATGACTCTGGATAATTTCCATGGAGGTGTGGCCCCACCCATTCAGTGTGGCCCTTGATTAGTTCACTGGAGCACTATATAAGCTCAGATGGAAGGAGCAAGTTTGCTACAGCCAAGAGGGACACTTTGAAGAAAGCACAGGAGCTGCAGATGAGAGACAGTTTGAAGACGGCCATTGGAAGCAGACTCTTGCTCTGGAGAAGCTGAGAGAGGACAAATACCCCAAGTGCAACTAAGAGTGACATTTTTGAGGAACTGCAGCCTGGAGAGGAATGTCCTGGGAGAAAGTAATTTTGAAACCAGAACTTTGGAGCAGACGCCAGCCACGTGCCTTCCCAGCTAACAGAGGTTTTCTGGACATCATTGGCCATCCTCCAGTGAAGGTACCCGATTGCTGACATGTTACCTTGGACACTTTATGGCCTTAAGACTGTAACTGTGTAACCAAATAAACCCCCTTTTATAAAAGCCAATCCATCTCTGGTGTTTTGCATTCTGGCAACATTAGCAAACTAGAACACACACCAAAGTGAGGTGTTAATAATAGGGTAGTATTTGTGAATCCTGTGTTTTATGCATGGTTGTTCTGTAAACCCACAACTTCTCTAATAAAAAATATATATACAAAAAAAAAAATTCTAGAGTTGAAAAGAACAATATCTGAAACAATTCACTATATAGACTCAACAAGAGATCTGAGATAGCAGTAGAAAGAAGAATTAAAGATAGAGCAATAGAAATGATCAAATCCAAAGAAATAAAAACAGAGCCTCAGAGGCCTGTCAGACAATATCAAGCATTTCAATATATGTTTAATGGGAGTCCCAGAAGGAAAGATATATAGAAAAAGAGGCAGATAAAATATTTAAAGAAAAAATGGATGAAAATTTCCCAAATTTGATGAAAAACATTAACTTTCATGTCTATTGAGCTTAATAAACCACAAGTAGGATAAAAACAAAGAGAACTGCACCTAGAACATCATATCAAATTCAGAAACAAAGAAAAAATACTGAAAGCAGTAATAAAAAAAAAAACTAACATAAAAGAGAATAATACAATAAAAGCTGACTTCTCATCAGAAAGAATGGAAGTCAAAAGGCAATGTAATAACATATTCAAAGTGCTGGAAAATTCTACACTTGGCAGAAACTATCCTTCAAAAATGAATGCAAAATATATTCCCAGATCAACAAAAGCTGGTAGACTTCATTGCTAGCAGACCTGAGTTGTAAGAAATAGTAACAGAACTTCACAGAGAGTAACTCTAATCCACAGAAAATGATAAACAGTACCAGAAAAGTTACTTTGTGGATAAATATAAGACTGTGTGTGTGTGTTGTATGTCTCTGTATACATCTCTTCTTAATTTTGGGATAAACATAAAGATTATTTAAAGCAATAATTGTAACACTATTGTTGGGTTTATACATATATAGATGGAATATATGTAACAATAATAACAAAAGGAGTGGTGAGGAAATGGGGATCTACTGGTACAAAGTTTGTACATTTTACCAAAATTAAGTCAATATTAACCTGAATTAGATTGTGATAAAACAAAGGTACATTGTGTAATCCATAGAGCAACCATAAAAAAAAATTAATTAAAATATGGCTAAAAAATCAAGAGATACATTAAAGTGGTATATTAAAATTATTAGTTTAACACAAAAGATTATAAAGAACAAAAACACATTGCTAGAGAAATAGAGCTTATCAAAAGAGACATAATTAGAAATTGAAAACTCAAACATCCCTACAATTCTTTAAAAATATAATTCATCATTAAAATCTTCTCACAAAAAACTTCCAGGCCCAGATGGGTTGACATGCTAATTTTATAAACATTTAAAGTAGAAATAATGCCAATTTTACCAAACTCTTCCATAGAATCAAAGAAATAACATGCCCCTAATCTTTTTATGATACCAGTATAACCTTGATACCAAAATCCAATAAGGACATTATGAGAAAGAAAAAGTAAAGGCAGACTTACACATTAACACTGATGTGAAAATCTTAATCAAATATTAACAGACCACACTGAGCAATATATAGAGAATATATCAAGACCACACAGCATTTATCCCAGGAATTCAAGATTGGTTTAACATTTAAAAATTCAATGATATTCACTTCATTAAGTGATTAAAGGAGGTAAAAATATACAATCATCACAGCAGATGTAGAAAAAGCATTTGATAAATGGAAGACTGTGCAAAAGAACTACAAAAACTAGAAAAATCAAGCATAGTTTTTTAAAAACATTTTTTTAATTTTCAAAAGAAAGGAATAGATTTCATAAGAAAGGAATATAAGGCATTTGAAAAAAGAATAAAATGAACATACCTAAAATTTAAAAATTATCAACATCTATTCATTGTAAAAATTCTTAAACTAGGAATTTGGTGGAATTTCTTTTTCTTAAAAAAGATACCTGGCAATTTCTCAATTCCACTTCTCGGTATATACCCAGAAGATCTAAAAGCAATGACACGAACGGACATTTGCACACCGATGTTCACAGTGGCATTGTTCACAGTCGCCAAGAGATGAAAACAATCCAAGTGTCCTTCAACAGACAAGTGGATAAACAAAATGTTGCAGTAAGATGGAACAAGGTCCTGAAACTTATGGCAACATGGATGAACCCTGATGATATAATGCTGAGTGAAATAAGTCAGAAACAAAAGGAGAGATATTGTATGTTACCACTTCTATGAACTCCATGAACAATATAAAATTGATGTCTTATAATGTAGAATATTGGGGACCTAGTGATAGAAGCTAGTGAGGGGGAATGATAATTTAATATGTTCAGATATGTTACTTACTGATGGTGAATTCAAAGATATGGGACTGGATGGGGTGATGATTGTTTGTTAATGGGATTATAAGTATCAGAGCTATATAGAAGGCAATTAGGATTGAAAGGGGTTATTTAAAGGCATGTTTCCCACAGGTGCTTGCCTGATATACCTCTGTGCCAGTCTGAACGTATTATGTCCCACAGAAAAAGCCATATTCTTTGATGCAGTCTTGTGGGGCAGATGTTTTGGTGCTGATTAGATTTGCATGGAAATGCGCACCACCCACCTATAGGTGATAACTCTGATGGGATATTTCCATGGAGGTGTGGCCCCACCCATTCAGGGTGGGCCTTGATCAGTGGAGCCATATAAATGAGCTGACAGGCAGAGGGAACTCAGTGCAGCTGTGCATGATGTTTTGAAGAGGAGCTACAGCCAAGAGGGACACTTAGAAGAAAGCACAGGAGCTGCGGATGACAGACGGTTTGAAGACAGCCATTGAAAGCAGACACGTGCTCTGGAGAAGCTAAGAGAGGAAAAATACCCCAAGTGCAACTGAGAGACATTTTTGAGGAACTGCAGCCTAGAGAGGAACGTCCTGGGAGAAAGCCATTTTGGAATCAGCCATGTGCCTTCCCAGCTAACAGGTTTTCCAGACACCATTGGCCATCCTCCAGTGAAGGTACCTGATTGCTGATGGGTTACCTTGGACACTTTATGGCCTTATGACTGTAACTGTGTGACCAAATAAACCCCTTTTTATAAAAGCCAATCCATCTCCGGCGTTTTGCATTCCAGCAGCATTAGCAAACTAGAACACACCTCTAAGGTATGACACTGGTACAGAGAGTTGACAACAGAATTGTATATGGGAAAAATCTACCTATTGCATACTAGGGACTATAATTAATAGGAATATCATACTAGTACTACACAAATACTGTGGACAAACAATTAAGTGCTGAAAAGAGCTATGGGGTGTTTTGCATCATGTGTATTATTTAAAATGGAGAGTGAAGAGGATTGTACAACTATGGATGGATTATTGTGAACTTAGGAACCCCCTACTTTATAAGTTAAGCCCTCTATCTTGAGGCTTGCTCTGGTGAAACTTATCGTTGTAAAGGGGAGGCTAAGCCCACCTATAATTATGCTTAGGAGTCACCTCCAGAGAACCTCTTTTGTTGCTCAAATGTGGACTTTTTTTCTCTAAGTCCAACTCTGCAAATAAATTCATCACCCTCCCCCTGATGTGGGACAGGACCCCCCAGGTGAAGGAGTCTCCCAGGCGATGTGGGACACAGATTCTGGGAATGAGCCTGACCCTGGTGTTGATGGGTGGAGAATGCCTTTTTGAACAAAAGGGGAAAAAGACAGGCAACAAAACAAGGTTTCAGTGGCTAAAAGAATTCATATAATTGAGAGGCTGTCCTAGAGGTTACTCCTATGCAAGCTTCAGCTAGATATCCCAAACGGTCACAGTATGATAAGCCCAAGTCAACAGTCCCGAAAACCTAAGGAATACCTGGATCCCTATCTGAGACTCTATAAAAGTTTCACTAAGTTTATTCTTAAGAAACTTAAATCCTCCAGAGAACTCCTATGCCAACTAAGTCTGAAAATCCAGAGGCAATAGCCTCTTTAAGAACATCAATGTGTCCCCTTTTCCTATGATGTCGACACTCCATTTCAACATGAACAAGTTAGGGTGGTCACTGCCTAGATATCCCTGAACATCAGGAAAGTGATTAAACTAGAAGAAGGGGTAGCAACAGACAAGACAGAATTTAACAAAGGATTATGAATACTGAATCTCTATATGATTTTCTTTTTCTTAGTTGCTAGGGTATTAGAATAGCTAGAAGCAAAGAATTGAAATGGTGGAACTATAACCCATAAAATTCTTTGAAATTTGCTCTATAGCTACTCATTAAATTGTACTTTGAAAGTTCTCACCTTTTTGTATATATGTTATATTTCACAATAAGGAAATAACTGAAACTATGGTACTGTAACTCATAACATTTTTGGAAATTTCCTATTTAACTACTTGTTAAATCATACTTTCAGAGTTATTACCTTTTTTGCATATATATTATATTTCATAATAAAGAAATAACTGAAACTGTGGAACTGTAACCCGTAACATTCTTTGAAATTTGCTCTTTAACTACTTGTTAAATTGTATTTTGAAAATTATCACTTTTCTGCATTTATGTTATATTTCACAATAAAAAAATCTAAAAAAAAAAGGCATATACAAAAGAAACTAGAACAAACATTATTGCTAGTGGTAAAATGTTGGAATTCTTCCTTCTGAGATCAGAAAGAAAACCAAGATGGCTACTGTTACCACTTCCATTCAAAACTGCATACTGGTCATGGCCAACACAGGCCAAAAAATTAAATAAATAAAAATAAAAGTAACAAAATTTGAAAAGGAAGAAAAAAACTCATTATATGATATTCTGTGAACAGTGAAGCAAAAAAGCATTTACAAAAAATTTAGGATCTAGTTACCTTTGTCAAGAACGGGGTGGTGACTGGGAGAGGGGACATGAAAGGACTCGCTGTGGCTATGAATGCTTTATTTCTTGACTTGAGTGGTGGTTTCATGGATAGTCACTTGATAATCCACTGAGCTGTACTTATATTTTTATGTACTTTACTGCACATGAATTATATTTCACAATTAAAAGGTAAATAAATAATTATGGTCACTAAGTGCTGCTTTGGCTATACCCTTGCATCACACTGAGGAGGACTAAGAGAAATGGCCGTAAGCACACTGTATTTATTACAGTGTCACTGAGGACATTACCCATTAGATCATTCATCAAGGAAAAAAAACCGGCACCTAATAACCAAGAAGTATTTTACTCTGCTTTCTCCTTTGGAGGACGCAAATTCATGGAAATGTTCACCATTCTTTATTACAACTGCCATATATTTCCGAGCCAAGTTTTGCAGCTCAAAATTAATAATTATGAGGATCCAAGATGGTAGATTAGGAGAGATAGAGCAAAATACTTCTCCGTGAAAAACGCTAGATAAAAGACAGAAAGTGCTCCAGAACACCAGTTCCAGTGTTTTACCAGCTGGACAAAGTCTGCTGCACCCACAGTGACTGTGCACTTGGTGAAACTGAGACTCTGCATCTGGGAACGAGTGAGTGAGCCT
Source organism: Choloepus didactylus (assembly GCF_015220235.1). NCBI lineage: Eukaryota > Metazoa > Chordata > Mammalia > Pilosa > Megalonychidae > Choloepus > Choloepus didactylus. The sequence continues at coordinate 301,605 of NC_051329.1, forward strand.
GCTGGGGAAATGGCAACCATGCTGGGCCGGTTTGAATGCATTGTGTCCCCAAAACGCCATTATCTTTGACGCAGTGTGGTGTGGGCAGACATATTAGTGTTGATTCGATTGTAATTCTTTGAGTGTTTCCATGGAGATGCGACCCACCCAACTGTAGGTTATGACTCTGATTAGATAATTTCCATGGATGTGTGGCCCCGTCCACTCAGCGTGGGCCTTGATTAGTTCACTGGAGCACTATATAAGCTCAGACAGAAGGAGCGAGCTTGCTACAGCCAAGAGGAACACGTTGAAGAACACACAGGAGCTGAGAAAGGAGCTGAAGCTTACAGAGACATTTTGGAGATGGTCTTTAAAAGCAGACTCTTGCTCTGGAGAAGCTAAGAGAGGAGAAATGCCCCAAGAGCAACTACAAGTGACATTTTTGAGGAGCTGCAGCCTAGAGAGGAATGTCCTGGGAGAAAGCCATTTTGAAACCAGAACTTTGGAGCAGATGCCGGCCACATGCCTTCCCAGCTAACAGAGGTTTTCCGGATGCCATTGGCCATCCTCCAGGGAAGGTACCCAAATTGCTGATGTGTTACCTTGGACACTTTATGGCCTTAAGACTGTAACTGTGTAATCAAATAAACCCCCTTTATAAAAGCCAATCCATTTCTGGTGTTTTATGAAAAGGCAGCACTAACAAACTAGAACACATGCTGACATGGGGAGAAACCGGGGGTCAGTGTTTGGAGACGAATTAGTTTAAAAACCCCAAAAGTGGCTGTGGATCTGGTAATGAGAGCCACACAGTCGAGTGCGGTGGGGAGTGCCTTCCACGCCTGGACATGGCCTCAGTATCTGGAGTGGACGATAGCCTTTCCCACACCAACAGCTAATTGTCCCAGAGCTAGGAAATAGGAGGTCCGCAGAAGTGGGAAATTACCACGTCCCGTACAGCCATCTTCTCAGTGGGCTGGAAACGCCCCTGGTGGCACTGCAGCCAAGAGAGTCCCTGGCAGATTCCACTCGCCTGTGACACTGCACAGTCTTCCCTCCACAGAGGGCACGGCTTGGAGGTGGGGTCCTGCACGAAGTCCCAAGGGCCCTACACCAATCCCAGGGACTTGTGGGCCCTCAGCAGAGAGAGACTGTGGAGAGTCTGAACCGAAGGGTTGGACTCATGCAACAGTTTTAAGTCTCCAGGAACAGCTGGGAGATTTGAGTCTTCAAGCTGCCTTCCCTCCTAACTGCACAGGGCACACCCCCCATCTTCAGGGCTGGCTGCAACAACTACACAAGGAAATTTGGTGCACTGATTGGACCCCCACAAGATTCAGACCCCCACTCACAACATAGACAAAGTTGGTGAGAACTGGTGTGAGGGTAATAGGTGGCTCGGGGAGTGCCATCTGCTGGTAAGACAACAAAAGTGCACTCCACCAAGCTGTAGCCCTGACAAATTACAGATAATTATTCAAATAAGCCTGCATATCCTAAAAGAACCCTATCAAGATAAGCAAATGCCAAGAGACCAAAAACAACAGAAAATTTTAAAGCATATGAAGACACCAGAAGATGTGGATAACCCAAACCCAGACACCCAAATCAAAAAATCAGAGAGGAGACAGTACTTGGAGCAATTAATCAAACAACTAATCATAAACAATGAGATCATGGCACAGGATATAAAGGACTTGAAGAAGACCCTAAAAGGGCATAAAGAAGAATTTCAAAGAGTAAATGAAAAAATAGATGATAATATGGAAATAAAAGAAACTACTCATCAAATTAAAAAGATTCTGGATACACACAGTACTAGATTAGAGGAAGCTGAGGAAAGAATAAGTGAAATGGAAGAGCGCAGAATTGAAAGTGAAAGTACAAAAGAAAGAACGGAGAAAAAAATAAAAAAAATTTGAGATGGATCTCAGGTACATGATGGACAACATAAAGTGAGCAAGTATAAGAATCACTGGTTGGGGGGATGATTTGGGTGTTTTTTTTCACTTTTATTTTTTATTCTTGTTCTGGTTCTTTCTGATGTAAGGAAAATGTTCAGAGATAGATTGTGGTGATGAACGCATAACTATGTTATCATACTGTGCACAGTGGATTGTATACCATGGATGATTGTATGGTGTGTGAATCTATTTCAATAAAACTGAATTTAATAATAATAAAAAAAAAAGGAAAAAAAAAAAAAAAAAAGAATCACTGGTGTTCCAGAAGGGGAAGAGAAGGGTAAAGGTCTAGGAAGAGTATTCAAAGAAATTGTTGGGAAAAACTTCCCCGCCCTTCTAAACAACATAAATACACAAATCATAAACAACCAACAAACTCCAAACAGAATAAATCCAAATAAACCCACTCCAAGACATATTCTGACCAGACTGTCAAATGCTGAACTTCTGAAAGCAGCAAGAGAAAAGCAATTCACCACATACAAGGGAAACAACATAAGACTAAGCAGTGACTACTCAGCAGCCACCTTGGAGGCGAGAAGGCGGTGGTATGACATATTTAAATTTTTGAAAGAGAAAAACTGCCAACCAAGAGTTCTTTATCCAGCAAAGCTCTCCTTCAAATCTGAGGGGGAACTTAAAATCTTCACAGACACACAAATGCTGAGAGAATCTGCTAACAAGAGACCTGCCCTACTTGAGACAGTAAAGGGAGCCCTACCTGCAGGGAAACAAAAAAAGGAGAGAGAGGTACGGAGAACACTTCAGAACAAAGAGATTTAATAAGGGTACATTAAAGGAAATAAACAAAGAAGGGGAAAAAATATATATGACAAACAAAAACCAAAGGATAGGATGGGTGATTCAAGAAATGCCTTCACAGTAATAACACAGAATGTGACTAGATAAAACTTACCAATTAAACGATATAGATTGGCAGAACGGATTAAAAAATATGAACCATCAATATGTTGCTTACAAGAGACTCATCTTAGACCCAGAGACACAAAGAAATTGAAAATGAAAGGATGGAAAAAATACATTCCATGCAAACTACAGCCAAAAGAAAGCAGGAATAGCAATATTAATCTCAGATAAAATAGACTTTAAATGCAAGGATGTCATAAAAGACAAAAAGGTCACTATACACTAATAAAAGGGACAGTTCAACAAGAAGAAATAACAATCATAAATGTCTATGCACCCAATCAAGGTGCCCCAAAATACATTAAACAAACACTGGCAAAAGTGAAGGAAGCAATAGATGTTTTCACAATAATTGTGGGAGACTTCAACACATGACTTTCTCCTATAGATAGATCAACCAGACAGAGGACCAATAAGCAAATTGAAAACCTATACAACCTGATAAATGAATTTGAATTAACAGACATACATAGAACATTACATCCCAAATCACCAGGATACACATTCTTCTCTAGTGTTCAAAGAACTTTCTCCAGAACAGATCATATGCTGGGCCATAAAAGAAGCCTCAGTAAATTTAAAAAGACTGAAATTATTCAAAGCACACTCTAGGATCACAATGGAATACAATTAGAAGTCAATAACCATCAGAGACTTAGAAAATTCACAAATATCTGGAGGTTAAACAACACACTCCTAAACATCAGTGGGTTAAAGGAGAAATTGCTCAATATATAGAGATGAATGAAAATGAAAACACAACATATCAAAACTTATGGGATGCAGCAAAGGCTGTACTGAGGGGGAAATTTATAGCTCTAAATGCATACATTAAAAAGGAAGAAAGAGCTAAAATAAAAAAACTAATGGAACAGCTGAAGAAGCTAGAAAATGAACAGCAAACTAATTCTAAACCAAGCAGTAGAAGAAAAGAAGTAACAAGGATTAAAGCAGAAATAAATGACACAGAGAACAAAAAAACAATAGAGAGAATAAATAACACCAAAAATTGGTTCTTTGAGAAGATCAACAAGATTGACAAGCCCCTAGCTAGACTGACAAAATCAAAAACAGAGAAGACCCAAATAAACAAAATAATAAATGAGAGAGGTAACATAACTGCAGATCTGGAAGAAATTTTAAAAATCATAAGAGGATACTATGAACAACTATATGCCAACAAACTGGATAATGTAGAGGAAATGGACAATTTCCTGGAAACATATGAACAACCCAACCTGACAAGAGAAGAAACAGAAGACCTCAACCAACCAATCACAAGCAAAGAGATCCAATCAGTCATCAAAAATCTTCCCACAAGTAAATGCCCAGGGCCAGATGGCTTCACAGGGGAATTCTACCAAACTTTCCAAAAAGAACTGACACCAATCTTACTTAAACTCTTTCAAAACATTGAAGAAAATGGATCACTACCTAACTCATTTTATGAAGCTAACATTACTCTAATACTAAAATCAGATAAAGATGCTACAAGAAACGAAAACTATAGGCCAATCTCCCTCATGAAAATAAGTGCAAAAACTCTCAACAAAATACTTGCAAATCAAATCCAAAGACACATTAAAAAAATCATACACCATGACCAAGTGGGGTTCATTCCAGGCATGCAAGGATGGTTCAACATAAGAAAATCAATCAATGTAATATAACACATTAACGAATCAAAAGGGAAAAATCAAATGATCATCTCAATAGAAGCTGAAAAAGCATTTGACAAAATCCAGCATCCTTTTTTGATAAAAGCACTTCAAAAGGTAGGAATTGAAAGAAACTTCCTGAATATGATAAAAGGCACATATGAAAAACCCACAGCCATAGTACTCAAAGGTGAGAGACTGATCAGGAACGAGACAAGCATGCCCACAGTCACCACTGTTATTCAACATTGTGCTAGAAGTTCTAGCCAGAGCAATCCAGCAAGACAAAGAAATAAAAGGCATTCAAATTGGAAAGGAAGAAGTAAAACTGTCATTGTTTGCAGATGATATGATCTTATATCTGGAAAACCCTGAGAAATCGATGACACAGCTACTTGAGCTAATAAATTTAGCAAAGTAGCAGGATACAAGATTAATGCACATAAGTCAGTAATGTTCCTATACACTATAAATGACCTAACTGAAGAGACACTCAAGAAAAAGATATCATTCTCAACAGCAACTAAAAAAATCAAGTACCTAGGTATAAACATAACTAAGGATGTAAAAGACCTATACATCAAGATGCCAATTCTACCTAAACTCATCTACAGATTCAATGCAATTCCAATAAAATTCCAACAACTTACTTTGCAGACTTGGAAAAGCTGGTTATCAAATTTATTTAGAAGGGGAAGATGCCTTGAATTGCTAAAAGCATTCTAAAAAAGAAAAACAAAGTGGGAGGATTTACACTCCCTGACTTTGGAGCTTATTATAAAGCCACAGTAGTCAAAACAGCATGGTACTGGCACAAAGATAGACATATTGATCTATGGAATCAAATTGAGAATTTGGAGATAGACCCTCAGATCTACAGTTGACTGATCTTTGATAAGGCCCCCAAAACCACTGAACTGGGACAGAAGAGTCTCTTCAAAATGGGGCTGGGAGAATTGGATATCCATATCCAAAAGAATGAAAGAGGACCCGTACCTCACACCCTACACAAAAATTCACTCAAAATGTATTAAAGACCTCAATATAAGAGACAGTACCACAAAACTCCTAGAAGAGATAATGTAGGGGAACATCTTCAAGACCTTGTATTAGGAGGTCACTTGCTAGACCTTACACCCAAAGCACAAGCAACAAAAGGAAAAACAGATAAATGGGAACTCCTCAAACTTAAAAGTTTCTGTACCTCAAAGGAATTTGTCAAAAAGGTGAAGATGCAGCCAAGTCAATGGGAAAAAAATATTTGATGTATCTGAAAAAAGACTGGTATCTTGCATATATAAATAAATCCTACAACTAAATGACAATAGTATAGACAGCCCAATTATAAAATGGGGAAAAGATATAAAAAGACAGCTCTCTGAAGAGGAAATACAAATGGCCAAAAAACACATGAAAAAATGTTCAGCTTCACTAGCTATTAGGGAGATGCAAATTAAGACCACAATGAGATACCATCTCACACCAGTTAGAATGGCTGCCATTAAACAAACAGGAAACCACAAATGCTGGAGAGGATGTGGAGAAATTGGAACTCTTATTCATTGTTGGTGGGACTGTATAATGGTTCAGCCACTCTGGAAGTCAGTTTGGCTGTTCCTTAGAAAACCAGATATAGAGTTACCCTTCGATCCAGCAATTGCCCATCTCGGTATATACCCGGAAGATCTGAAAGCAGTGACACAAACAGGTATCTGCACACCAATGTTCATAGCAGCAATATTCACAATTGCCAATAGATGGAAACAACCCAAATGTCTTTCAACAGATGAGGAGATAAACAAAATGTGGTATATACACAGGATGGAATACTACATAGCAATAGGAAGGAATGATACCGTGAAACATATGAAACATGGATGAACCTTGAAGACTTAATGATTTATATTGTAGAATGTAGGGGACCTAGCAATAGACAGTAAATAGTGAAGAGGTGATGATAATCTAATAAGAACAGATAAGTCATCGAGGGTAAACTTAATGTTCTGGGAATGCTCAGGAAGGACTATGGTTTGTTAATTTCTGGGGGGTATGGTAGGAACAAGTCTGCAGAAATGTAGTTATTTTTGGTTATTTGTTTTTCTTATTCCTTTGTTAGGTTATAGTCTCTCTATTTTCTTGGGGTAGGGTAGGAACATGTTGGAAGCAATGTAGCTATTTTAGGTTATTTGTTTTTTCTTATTCCTTTTATTTTGTTTGAAATGCTGTTTTTTTATTGTTTTTTTTTTAATTTTTTGATCAAGTTAAAAATAACAATGAATGAGTGTGAAAAAAAGTAAATGAACAATGGGGGGAGAAGGGGAATGGCATGTTTTGGATGTTTTTTTTAATTCTAATTTTTATTTTATTTTATGGAGTAATAAAAATGTTCAACAATTGATTGTGGTGATCAATGCACAACTATGAACAACTGATTTTACACTTTGAAGGACTGTATATTATATGAACATATCTCAATAAAATTGCATTTAAAAAAAATAATTATGCAGGATGCTATGGTTTATAGGAATTCCGACCTTAAGAACTTCACAAGGCCCCATAGTTGACATATCACTACTCCAATTTTGCCCCAATCCCAGTTTTCTACTCTAAGGATATTTTCCCCTAATTTCTTAATTACTTCTACTTCTCTTTTTTACTGTAAGACTTCTTACATATCTTTTCTAATCCCCTGAAAAAATAATGAATAATAAACAATCAACTCACCTGTAATGTATTCATTTTCTGTTTTCCCTGGGAGATGATCAGCAAATCTGAAATCTGTTCTATCTTATGTCTCTTCCTGCTTGGCCTCAACGTTCCGGGGTGAGGTCCTGACTAGGTCTTCTCCATTGGGATTAAATTCCTGGCTCCAGGACCTTCTTTCTTATACCACGTGAGCAGGGTTATTTCTAGTGAACCAGGACCTGTGAATTTAGAAACAAACTCACTTTATCTGGTATATTCACATTGCACCTAAATTGTGTTTTCTCTCCTGATAGGAACTAGAAATGCATGACCATCTAAGGTCAGGGTGTGTTTTCTATATAATTTAAACAGGGCTATCAGGGACAGAAACACAATACAGTTGAAAAGAACCCAGCTTCCTTAATTACACAATAGAAGCCCATGGCTCTGCAAACAGATAAAGAAATATTGGAAATAAAGTAACTCTGAGATTAAACCAATGTTCAGATGCTATGAAGTAAAAGACAATTCTTTTTTTAAGCAAATGGAATTTTGAAAAGCTTATGTGGTTTGTATTAAAATGGATTTGAGTTTCAATCTTGCCCCATTTGCTGGTTTTGTGACTTTGGGCAAAAACAAATTTCACCTTTCCAAGCCTTAGTTTCCTGTTAAAATCTTCTATATCCTTCCTAATTTTTGCCTGCCAATTCTATCCATTTCTGAAGGAGATATGCTAAAATCTCCCAATATAATTACTGATCAGTCAGTTTTTCTTATAATTTTGTTGATGCTTGGTTTACATGTTTGTTATGCTGTTTGATGCACAGAAACTATTTATTTCTAGAGAATTACTCCTTTAATCATTATGTAATATCACTTCATACCCCAAATAATGCCTTTTGCCTTAAAATCTATTTTATCTTAGATGGAGTTGGCAACATCAGCATTCTTTTGGTTAGTATTTGCCTGGCATATGATCCCCCATCTCATTACATTCTAAATTTCAGTCTCATTTTAGATGTCCCTTATAATCAGCTTTGCTTAAGTTTTTTAAAAAATCCAAACCAAGAACCTTTGTCTTTTAATTGATAAAGTTGTATTTATTATGGTTCTTACATGTATTATTGCTTCTTGGTTTCTTCCTTTCCTACCTTCTGAGCTTCCATTGCTTTACTTGCTAATAGGGTGAGGATAAAGTGGATCTCATATTGGGATTCTGAGGGTTAAACAAGATTTTAAAAGAAAATGACTAACAGGGCCTTGTAATAACAATAATAGCTAACATTTGAATGTTTGCTACATGCAAGGCAACATACTAAGCAAATTATTTCTCACAGGGGACCCTGTTGGGGATTTAATAAAACCAACATTTTACAGAGAGAAAATAGAGTGAGTTAGGGAGTGTCTACAATTGCATGGCTGTTACACAGCAGATTTGGAATTTTATTTCTTGCTATGTTCAATGCATTTATACCAAAAGCCATGGTGTCATTTGTATTGGTATGTGTACACACTCTCACACCCATATGCACAAGCACCATCCAGTCACCCTATTCCTACAAAAACGAAAATGAGAAACAACCTGCCTCACCTGTACATCATGCTACAAAACCACATTTAAGAAAACAAGCCCTTCTCTTTCACAACTTTCTCTGTTTCAAACTTTAGTGCCAACTCAGAAACACTTACTGAGATTTCTCCTAGTTACACAAGAAATGATTCCATTAGATCTTAAATTGTGATGATATATGCATCTTAGAACAATGGTTGACACATTGTAATCACTAAATAAATATTAGTCATATTTACTATTGCAAAAATAAAATATGATGGCAAAATACTTAAATGCATACAAGCCAAATAAGAAATTATTACTACAACCCCACCATAACACAGAAAACCACTCTTAGGAGATGATGGAAACTATTCTTACACTTTTAACAAAATTGAAAGTATATGGTCATGCTGAAAACCTGTTTTTGATTTTTTTCCACTATACAAAGAATATCATCCTTGGTCACTAAACGTATTTCTATAATATCAATAGACCGTTTTACAAAAAACAATAAAAAGATAGACTATCAACTCCTCCTCATAATAAAACAAATACATAAAGCATGTAAGAATATACTTGACAAGAAATGTGCAAGACTCATGAAATAAGAAACAAAAACACCAGTGAGGATAATAAAAAATATTTAAATAAAGGTACAGTTTTATCTTATTCTGGGATAGGAAGACTTCACATTATACAGATAATTCAGCCCCAAATCATCTATACATATTTAAGAGAACTGCAACCATAATCTCAAAAATATTTGTTTTAAAACAAGCAATTCTAAAGTTCAAAATAATGAGAGTAAAGAGGCCCAATGAAATATTAAAATATATTATAAAATTATAAAAATCAAAAGAGTATGACACTGGCTTCAGAAAAGATATACAGATGAATAAAATCTAACAGTGCAAATTAATTCCCAAGAGTATGTTAGAATTTAGCATATGATAAATGTAGCATTTCAAAGCCATGAGTAAAATTAGATTACTTAATGGATTTAAAAGAAACTAAAGTTAAATGTCTATCTCATATATTCCAGCAACCTACTTTCAGATGACTTAAAATTAAAAATAATGGAAACCACAATAATGCCTGAAGAAAATACAGGTGAATTTTTGTATAATTTGGCAGGTGATTTTTTCCCTACAAATGATACAAAAAGCAAAAACCACAATATTTTTTTAAGGCAATAAATTTAGCCATTAAAAAATGAAAAATCCACATGGTTAAAAACAAAAAACAATTATAATATGCACATATAGATACACACACAAAAATAAAAATACAGGAAAATACACCTGTAACAAACATGTCATTTTCTCTGCATTGTTTCCACTTCATTTCATTTCCACATAAAAATTCCTATGTTGAAAAGAATAAAACTATGTTTATCATTCAACCATTTCCTTAAGCACATAGCCAAACTACACAACATAATTTTTTACTCTCCTTATACTCTTGTCAAAGACTACTTGGTGAAATTTAGCTGAATTTCAGTGAAGATTTCTTAAGAGTGGAGGGATTTATGTGGAAATAGGGTAGATTTATTACAGACAGTGTACAAGATTCAAAATTTCAGGCCAACAGGAGTAAGCCATCAGTGTGGCAATTTAAAAATATTTCTGGTGCTATTTAAGTTTGTTACTGAGAATAATGGAGACTCTAGAGTGACTTGACTTTACTAATCTAAACAAATGTTTTCTAACATTGGCCCCTGAGGGAGAAATTACCCCTGAACCAAAATCTCTTATACTTGGTCCTAAAACACATCCTTTCAGTAAAGGGAAGCCTAAGCCCTTCACTATAGAATTCTGCCCCTCTTAACCTCATTGTTTTTCCTTTTTTACCTTGGCAGCTCCTGCTGAATGCTGCAGCTCTCCCTTTACCAGCTCTTACATTTTTCTTCAGAAGGAAGTTCCCGTGGCTCCACTCTGTCAAATTCTAAGGATATTTCAAAGGTATAAAATAAAAAGTAACATTTTTTACATTTACCATGTGCCAGACCATATTATGCACACCATATTATGCCAATTTTGTTTTTTTAAAGAAAATACAAATAGGTAATATGTAAAAATATGTATGTATAAAAACATATATAAATTGACTAAAAGAAATGTATCAAAACGTTAGCAGTGACAATCTCCTGTTGAAGGGGATGAGGGATGATTTTTATTTTCTTCTGTTTATTAAGATGCTCCAAATTTGCTGCAATGAATATATTTAAAATTTATCATAATATAAAAAATGGTAAATACTATTTAAAAAATTTTTAAAGTTCATAATCCAAGGAAACAATAAATATGCAGAGCAGTTTCAGTTCAGCACCCCATGGCTGAAACAAAGGGAAGTCAGGAAAGCATTATAGCCTTGTTAAGACGGCTCAGGAATCCAAACCCTTCTAAAAGATAGGAGTTTTGTTTTAAATAATAGGAAAAAAAGGTATGATAGCAAATGTCCAGAAACAGATTAAATGTCCATCAATGGGGAACAAGGAACCAAATCATGGAACAAGCATACAAAGGAATCCTCGCAGCATATATAAAAATTCATGGGACCTGTAGGGGCTGACCACAGGATTATCAAGATGAAACATTAAGTAAAACCCACAGTGCTGACGAGTATGTAAGTATACAAAGTATCTCTGTGTTAAAAGATACATACACAGGTTTGCAAGTGGCAGAACACTAGAGCATCTGACTCCAGTGGGTGGAGGGAAACCGGATACCCGAGGAACACAGAAGAGAGAAATTTATTTTTCAAAATATACCCTTCACATCTTGGTATTCGTACCAGAAGCAGGAATTAGGTAATTAAAACAAAATATTTTTATGACAACAGACGGGATCAGAGCTAGGGGGAAAAATCACTTCTTTGCATTCCCTAGTTTTCGATGGAAAACTTCAGGTCTCCCAGGAACTGAATGGACTGTCCACGGTAAGTGGTGGAGCTGGAATCAAAACTATAGAAAAGGGCTTCTGACGCGGCCTCGCCCTGCCCTCCGTCCCCCAGCTCCCGCCAGAGCAGGGACCCCCCGGGAACACCCGTCCCCGAGAGCGGAGGGCGCGGGGCCAGCAGCCACCCCCGCACCGCGCCCCGGCCCGCGGCGCCCGCGCGACGCCCTCGCTGTGGCCCCGGGTCCCCGCACTTCCGACGGCGTCCAGGCACCGCGGATGACACGCGAAGGCGCCGCCTGCTCCACGTCGACTCGAAAGGAAACAGCCCGAGACAAGCGGCAGGAAGGCGCCGGGGCCTGCGGGCTTCCCGCGCCAGCACCGGGCGCCCCGTCGCCCCCTCGGGCTCCCAGCGCCCACCTCATCGCCAACCCTCCCGTCGCTGGCCCGAAAGGAGCCCCCAGCACCCCAAAGGGCCGCGACCTGTCACCTCACAGGCCCCGTCAGTCACGGACCCCAGACCCCGAACCACCCAGGTGCCCCCAGCCACGACCCACCGGCCCCCACTCCGCCCAGCTCTCCGTCTGCCTACACACTGACCCCCACAGGCCTCGGATCCGCAGTCAAAGCCAACCGAGCCCCTCGACACGCGCCCGGCAGGGCCGCCCCGGCCCCGCAAACACCACCCGGCGCCGGCCGCCGCGCGCCGGCCTTTGTCGGATCCGAACGGTGCCGCGCCGACCAGCACCGGGGCGGGGCGGGGCGGGGTCGGTCCGCGCGCGCACGCAAGGGCTCACGCGCGCGCGCACGTATTCACCCGCCCCGCCTCACGTGGCAGCCGAGCACAAAGAGGAACCAAGCGCAACCCGAGAGCTTCGGCTGCCGCGTGCCGGTGCGCGTGCGCAAGGCGCCTCCCGAACTCCATTTCCCAGAGTGCCCCGAGGCACGGCGACATCTGGCGTTCTAGAAGCCGAGGTCACCAAGGGACGCAGGTGAGGCTTGGTGATCGCGAATCTGTGAGAAATATAAAAGTTTAGGATTCGTAGAAAACCTGGGAGACCAAATCCATCAGTGTTTAAGAATGAACAAACAAAAATCGATTTTATTAAAAATTCTGTTGAGGAAACCAGGGGAAAAATTAAGTACATTTGTAGAAATCACAAAGGAATTAACAGTAAAAAGTAAAGTGGTCCGTAACGAATGCTGTGGGAAAAAGTAAAAATAAGGCATTAACCTTATAAAAAGAAAAGGAGCCCAAAAAAGGAGAAAGTTATAGATAAATCACTGTCCATATGGGAAAATAAAAATATAAGGGTACGATGAAAAAGAAAGAACCTCAGACACATAAGAAACTAAATGAGAACCCTCTATGTTAATTAATTCGAAATTCTTTGTGACACGCGTGATTCTCCAAGAATATAAAGATGATGAAACTTCACCCAAGAAAATGGAAACCCTAATCGTGGATAAAACTGAAAACAATTTCAGAGAGTCTCTGCCAGAAAGCATCATTCCATGAGGTTCTGGGTGAGTTTTTCAAACTTCTAGTGATCAGAGAATTCTTATATGTAAACAGTTCCAGACAAATTAGAAGAAAACAAAATTACCTATTAAATATCCAGCATAAACCAGAATCTACGAATGTATGATTTGAAAAGAAGCCTCAGAAAAAAAACTTGTTATTGCACATGCAGAAATACTGAGACATTGTTGAAAAAGTGGAGCAAGACCTTACAAAAGTGCTCGACAATCAAGTGGCGTCTGTTCGGAAACATAAGGATGATCAGGAAATCCGTGAGTATCACCATATCTGTGAGTCAAAGGGAAAAAATCTATAATCATCTTAAGATGAAAAGGATATTTAAGACTTCAAAATATATACAAGATATTTAAAAATAGTGAAGCAGAAATATTTGTATGCTACTTAAGATAAAAACATAGGACCTGAGCCGTAAAACCAGTATGCTGGAGGGGTCAGGAACAAGATGTGTCTAGCCACTAAGGTCAAGATTTTTAAAATTGGGCTAATATCAGAAATGCAGAAAATACAGATATTGTGTATCAGTGTTTAGTAGATATGTTTAGCAGAACATATTTACATAAATTTCTTGACAATTTAAGTTTTTATTCCATAAATTGTCAATTTATAACCTTTGTCCATTTTTCTTTTGGGTTATTTTGCTCCATAGAGTCATAGAATTCGAAGAATACTATTTACTAATCCTCAATCTACAAAATATGTTTTAAATATTTTTTCTATTTCTTGTAGTTGAACTTTGTTTATAAAATTGTCAATCTCTTGGATTTTAATTTTGACACCATAAAACTTTTTCTTCACTGTTTCTGCTTGGAATGTCTTAAGTAATCTTTCCCTATCCTTATGTTATAAAATATTTCCTTGCATTATCTTTTAGAGTTTGGCTTTTGACATTTAAGTGTCATTCTATCTGAATTGAGTGTGTGCATGTGTGCATGTAGCGCATGTGTGTGATGCTGGATAGTTGGAAAGATGCTCAATATAATCCTTTAGCTGGAGAATGCTTCATATGGCCTTTGGTAGCTAGAAAATGTTTATCATAATCTCTTACTCAAACAGCTTTTTGATTCATCTAAAGCCTAAAGCCCTTGCTGGAATAGCTTGCTGTTGATCTCATCTCAAACATTTACTCTCCATTTCTAGTTACATTAACCAGACCTTCTCATTTTTACCTGCAGGAATGAGATAACATCCTAAAGCAGGATGGAATGGCGCCAGAAACACCATATGGACTCATAAATCAGCACCTTCCTGCCTTGAAGGACAAAGATCGGAGATACCTGGATAGTCAGCAAAGAGAGGAGGACCTGTAAGATAACAGGATGTGGTAATCTAATGAGAATGAAGCAGGTGACCATTGCTCAGTTTTAATGAATCCTGTGACTATTACTCAGGTTTTTTTTTTTCTTTCTTATTTTCTGTTTTCTTCTGGACTCCTTGTCTTCTTGGGCTATAAAAGCCTGAGTCCTCTTTCTCACTTCTAACATGTCTAGGAAAGATTTCCTCTAGTTCCTTGTGTGTGCATTCACAATAAAATTCACTTTCTCACCAAGAGACTTGTTTCTTGGTTTTGTGCAGGGTCAGGTGGGTCCAACTTTGGAAACCACGTTTTTTTTCTTTTTCTTTTTTGTTTGTTTGTTTGTTTTTTACAGAATCATATTGTCTATGTAGTGTGAGATGTTGACCTAATTTTATTTTATTTTATTTTGTCCATATGGGAAGCTGATTTCCTAACCCCAACTATTCAATAGTTCATTTTTTCTTCAACATTTGTGAAATTATATGTCAAATTTCCACGTGTGCAAAGGTCCCTTTCTGGACTATCTATTCTTATCAATAGAGCTGTTTTTATATCCCTGTATGAAAAGCATTACATTGTTTTTGTTACTATACCTTTATAAAATCTCTTGATATCTAGAAGGGAAAGCTTTTCTAATTGTGCTTTTTCATTTTTGTCTTGGATAGTTTGAGATCTGTAATTTTTCATACAAACTTAGAACTGCTAAAATGTATTGAATATTTTTCTTTTTCTCTTTTTCTTTTTTTCATTACAGAAGTTACAGGTTACAGAAAAATCGTGCATAAAATACAGAGTTCCCATATATACCACTCTATTATTAACACCTTCCATTGGTGTATACATTTGTAACAATTCATGAAACAACATTTTTATAATTATACTATTAACTATAGTCCATCATTTACAATAGCATTCACTGTTTGTGTTAGACCATCCTATGTTCTTTTTTTAAATTTTCATTCTAGTAACATTTAGATATGCAACCTAAAATTTACCATGATCTACCATAGTAGGAAAGGCCAGGTGGAAACCTGTGAAATTGTTCCCCCCTAAGATAACAAATCAAAAATATTCTCACATGCAGCGTTAGTTGGGAGGGGGGAGGGAGGCAGGAGTATGGCAGACACTTGTAGTGTTCCTATCATATTTCTGCTTAATCCAGTATTGTAGACTCTGCAGAAACCAGACAAATCTTAGAGAACAACCATAGGTTAGACGCAAGCTCAACCAAGAAGTAGTTCCAACTTCAAACATGGTATTGTTTCTAAAGGAGATGTTTATGGCTTCGGGTACATGGTACATAGCCTTTGATTTGGCAAATGGATTCTTTTTATCCCAGTCAAGAAGGAGGGTCAGAAAATGTTTGCATTCACATGGATCAGACAACATTATACACTCAGTTTTACCTCAGGGCTGTCAAAATATAGTCTGAAGAGACCTAGCCTGCCTGGACATCCTGACAACATCACAGTGATCCATTACAACAGTGAGAGAATGCCCAGCAGGCAGGGTGAGCAAAAGGTGGCTAACAAGTTTGAGGTCCTGACACACCACATGCAATCTGGTAGATGGGAGATAAACTCTATAAAGGTTTTGCAATCTAGCACAATAGCATACTATTCACAGTTTTGCACAATGTTGTATATCTTCTTAAGGAAATTTGGTAGGCTATTTTTCCTAAGAAGTTATGTTTATCAACATCAAATTGTAGATGACTTTTCTTTTAATTTTGGAATATTTTCTGTATCTGTAGTTATGTTGCATTTCTTCATTAATAATATTTATTTGTGACTTCTTTTTACTTGCTCCATTTTGTCAGGAGTTTGTCTATTTATCAGCTTTTACAAAAACAAGATTTTGGTTTTGTTGATCTGTATCTTTTTTTATTTCAGATGTTTTTATTATGCTTTCTGCTTCTTGGGTTTATTCTGACATTCTTTTACTAGCTTTTTATAAAGCTGGAAACCTAGTTTGTTAATTGTCAGCCATTCGTTTTTTTGTAATATAAGCTCATAAAGGTATACCTCTACCTCAAATCATTACTTTCACTGCATCTCATGAATTTGCTATGTAGTATTTCCAGATTATTCTATTCTAAATATCTTTTCATTGAATTATGAATACTTTCTTTGATTGATGAGTTTTTTTAAAGTATATTTTTTAGGGGAGAACCTAAGATGGTGGCTAGGTGAGACAGGGCAAAAAAGCACCTCCATGAAAAATACTAGATAAAAGCCAGAAAGTGACCCAGAACACCAGTTCCAGCGATGCATCAGCCGGACGAGGTCTCCTAAATCCACAAGGACCGTGCATTTGGTGAAACCAGGGGTCTACATTCTGAAATGAGTGAGTGAGCCGGCTGAAAGTCCCGCAGCTGTGCTGCGGTGTGGGGAAACTGTGGGTTGGTGTTTGGAGACAGACTAGTTCTTTAAAAAAAAAACAAAAAAAAACCCGGGAGCAGCTGCAGTTACAACAGTGAGAACCACACAATGAAGCACAGCAGGAGCATGCTGTGCCAATGTCTCGGTATCTGGCATGGAGGATAGCCCGCTGCTGATTGTCTTGGGGCCAGGGGGCAGAGGGGAGCCAAAAGGAGAAAGAAACCATGCCCCTTGCAGCCATCTCCCCAGCGGGCTGGAAACACTCCTGCCTGGGGCTGGAGCTATAGGCCTGAGCCACGCCAAGGGTCCCAGTGCGACGGGGAGTACTTCCCACAGTACCGCACACAAGCCACAATATCGGCCGTGGACAGTGGCCTTTAGTGCACCCACAGCTAATTGTCCCAGAGCTGGAAGGCAGAGCTGTGTGCAAAGGGGGAAATTAACACACCCCATTCAACCATCTTTACAGCAGGCTGGGAACACCCCTGCATGGCCCAGTGGCCCAGGGCTTCCCTGGAGGGCCAGCATGCACTTGTGACGTGTCACAGCCTTCCCTCAGCAGAGGTCCTGGAAGAGTATGGCTGGGAAGGGGGACCTGCTGAAAAATCCCAGGGACCCTATGCCAATACCAAGGACTTGTGGGTCAGTGGCAGAGACAATCTGTGGCGAGACTGAAATGAAGGTTTAGACTCTTGCAGTAGCCTTAAATCTCCAGCTGGGAACACCTGGGAGGTTTGATTGTTAAAGCTGCTCTGCCTCCCTAACCACCCAGACACACACCCCACATTCAGGGCGGACAGCACCAACAACACACCCAAATTAAGTGCACCAATTGGACCCCCACAAGAAGCAGATCCCCACACACCACAAAGACAAAGTTGGGAAGGGAATAGGTGACTCGCGGACGCCATCTGCTGGCTAGTTAGTGAAAGTGTATGCCACCAAGCTGTAGATCTGACAAATTAGAAATCAGTACTATTTATATCCAGAAAGAACCCTATCAGGTAAAGAAAATGCCAAGAGGCCAAAAACAACAGAAAATCTTAAAGCATATGATAAAACCAGATGATATGGAGAACCCAAACCCAAACACCCAAATCAAAAGATCAGAAGAGACACAGTACTAGGTGCAATTAATCAAAGAACTAAAGTCAAACAATGAGAGCATGGCACAGGACATAAAGGACATGAAGAAGAGCATGGCACAGGATATAAAGGACATAAAGAAGACCCTAGAAAAGCATAAAGAAGAAATTGCAAGAATAAATAAAAAAAAATCTTATGGAAATAAAAGAAACTGTTGGCCAAATTAAAAAGACTCTGGATACTCATAATACAAGATTAGAGAAAGTTGAACAATGACTCAGCATCCTCAAGGACCACAGAATGGAAAATGAAAGAACAAAAGAATGAGGAAAAAAATTTTAAAAATTGAAATGGATCTCAGGGATATAATAGATAAAATAAAATGTCCAAATTTAAGACTCATTGATGTACCAGAAGGGGAAGAGAAGGGTAAAGGTCTAGAAAGAGTATTCAAAGAAATTGTTGGGGAAAACTTCCCAAACCTTCTACACAATATAAATACACAAAGCATAAATGCCCAGAGAACTCCAAATAGAATAAATCCAAATAAACCCACTCCAAGACATATTCTGATCAGACTGACAAATACTGAAGAGAAGGAGCAAGTTCTGAAAGCAGCAAGAGAAAAGCAATTCACCACATACAAAGGAAACAGCATAAGACTAAGTAGTGACTACTCAGCGGCCACCATGGAGGTGAGAAGGCAGTGGCATAACATATTTAAAATTCTGAGAGAGAAAAATTTTCAACCAAGAATACTTTATCCAGCAAAACTCTCTTTCAAATTTGAGGGAGAGCTTAAATTTTTCACAGACAAGTGCTGAGAGATTTTGCTAATAAAACACCTGCCCTACTTCAGATACTAAAGAGAGCCCTACCAACAGAGAAACAAAGAAAGGAAAGAGACATATAGAGAAATTTAACAGACATATATAGAACATTACATCCTGAATCACCAGGACACACATTCTTCTATAGTGATCATGGATCCTTCTCAGAAGAGACCATATGCTGGGACATAAAACAAGCCTCAATAATTTTTTTTAAAAAATTGAATTTATTCAAAGCACATTCTCTGATCACAATGGAATACAAATAGAAGTCACTTACCATCAGAGACTTAGAAAATTCACAAACAACAGGAGGGTAAAAATGAGGGGGAGATGAAAACATTCCCAGATAATCAAAAGCTGAGGGACTTCATCACCAGTATCAGTCATATAAGAAATGCTAAAGGGAAGTGAGCAGGCTGAAAGGAAGGGACACTAAACAACTGACTGAAACAACATGAAGAAATAAAGATTTCTAGTAAAGATCACATGGTAAATATAAATACCAATACTACTGTATTTTTAATTTGTAATTCCACTGTTTACTTCCTACAGGAGCTAAAATACATACACTGTAATGATAAATCAGTGGTTTTGGACTCAATGTAAAATACATAACTTTTTTTTTTTTTTTTTTTTTTTTTTTTTTTTTTTTTTTTTACCCCAAGTCCAAGGACTTTGGTCCACTCTCCACTCATTCTTCATTTCACACCTTTTGACAGAGGAACAGGGGCACCCAGGAATGGCAAGGAGGTTTTATTTTTTTATTTTTATTATTTTTTTTTTAATCATTTTATTGAGATATATTCACATACCACGCAGTCATACAAAACAAATTGTACTTTCGATTGTTTACAGTACCATTACATAGTTGTACATTCATCACCTAAATCAATCCCTGACACCTTCATTAGCACACACACAAAAATAACAAGAATAATAATTAGAGTGAAAAAGAGCAATTGAAGTAAAAAAGAACACTGGGTACCTTTGTCTGTTTGTTTCCTTCCCCTACTTTTCTACACATCCATCCATAAACTAGACAAAGTGGTGTTTGGTCCTTATGGCTTTCCCAATCCCATTGTCACCCCTCATAAGCTACATTTTTATACAACTGTCTTCGAGATTCATGGGTTCTGGGTTGTAGTTTGATAGTTTCAGGTATCCACCACCAGCTACCCCAATTCTTTAGAACCTAAAAAGGGTTGTCTAAAGTGTGCATAAGAGTGCCCACCAGAGTGACCTCTCGGCTCCTTTTGGAATCTCTCTGCCACTGAAGCTTATTTCATTTCCTTTCACATCCCCCTTTTGGTCAAGAAGATGTTCTCCGTCCCACGGTGCCAGGTCTACATTCCTCCCTGGGAGTCATATTCCACGTTGCCAGGGAGATTCACTTCCCTGGGTGTCTGATCCCACGTAGGGGGGAGGGCAGTGATTTAAAATACATAACTTTTGACAAGAACTACATAAAGGTGGGAGAATGGAGGAGTATAGGAACATACTTTACGTGTCCTATTGAAGTTAAGTTGGTATCAAAGAAAAACAAGACTGCTATAGATTTAAGAGATTAAATTTAAGCCCCATGGTAAACACAAAGAAAGTATCAGAGAATATGACCATAGAGATGAAAAGTAGAGTATGGGTTATGAGAAGTGGGGGAAGGGGCAATGGGGAGTTAAGAAATGAGTGTAGGGTTGCTGTTTGAGGTGAAGGGAAGTTTCTAGTAATGGATGGTGGGAAGGTGATGGCATTGTAACATTCTAAATGTGACTAATCTCACTAATGGAATGCTAGGGAGGAAGTGGAATGGGAAGATTTAGGCTGTATATGTTTCCACAATTGAAAAAAAAAAAAAAAAAGACTAAATAGATGATGACAATGAAATGCCAAGGATGATCCTGGATGGGATCTGAGGATGGAGGAGAGGAGGCTCAAAGGGACACAGATGGGACACACACACAAAAAGGAAATACAGAATGTAAGCTTTGTATCAATGTTGAATTTCTTGAACTTCTTAGCTGCACTTAATGGGATTGCATAAAAGAATGTTCTTGTCCATGGGAAATGTATATGTGAATTATATTGTTTTTTCACGCATGTGTGCAGCTAGCTCTCATGTTCAGAAGACAGAGCAATAGATGATGGATGATAGGGAGGGAGGGAGGGAAAGAAATGGTGGTGTGACAGCATGTTAAACTTTGTGGATCGGGGTATCAGGGGAGGGGGGTCAGGGTATGCTGGAGTTCTGTGTATGGGGTTTGTATTGTTTTTGCAACTGTTCCTGTAAGTTTGAATGTATTTCAAAATAAAGTTTTTTAACAAAAGTATATTTTTTAAATATCCAAGTACATGGAGAGGTATTTCCATTTCCAACAATGGCAGAAGAGCCTGCTTTGGCCAACCCTATTGCTGAGGACAATAGAAACACCTGAAAAAAACAGTTTTCAAGTTTATCCTATTTGGGCCTTGTTGAGGTTGTTAGACCTGAAAGTTAATGTTTTTCACCAAATTTATGTCCTGCACTTTCTCCCCTCTCTTCGTCTGGGACTCCAAAACATAACGGTTAGACCTTTCCTGTTGTTCCACAAGTCCCTCAATCACTCTTTTTTTTTTCTTTATCCTTTTTCTCTCTCTGTTGTTCATATTGAACAATTTCTGTTGTTCTTAGATCAAGTTTAAGGAATCTTTCTCCTGTCATCTCTGTTCTGTTATGGAGCCCATCAAGTGAGCTTGTTGTTAAATTTTGGTTTTGGTATTTTTCCATTTGTTTTTTTTAACTTCTGTTTCTTTGCTGAGATTTTCTATTGTGCCCTTCCTGGTTGGAGCTTTTTTATAAGAGATGCTTTCAAATTTTTAAATAACCTGAATTTAATGACAAGGAAACATCAGACAAAAATTAAGGCATATTCTACAAAATAACTGACCAGTAGTTTTCAGAAGTATCAGGCTCATGATAGAAAAAGTGTGAGGCCCCCAGATTAAAGGAGACTAAGCGGACCTGACAGCCAAATGCAATATGTGATCTTGGAATGAATCCTGAAACAGACAAGGGCGGGGAGGGAAGGAGGGAGATACAATTTGTTAGTGGGACAACTGGAAAAAATTGAATAAGGTCTGTATTAAATAATATATTGTATCAATGTCACTTTCCTAATTTTGTAGTTATGTAAGAGTTGGGAAAGCTAGGTAAATGGTACACAGTATTTCTTTGTACTATTTTTGCTACTTTTTGTTAAGTCTGAATTTATTTCAAAAGGAAAAGTTAAAATTTTTAAAATTACCAGACATACAGAAGGAGGATTGAATAAAAATGAAAGGCAAAGGAGTATATTAAAATACCAATAAGAAAAACAAATTCCACATTATTTGAGACAGATCTAAAATGTCTGTGAATAATATGTCCAAGAAATTAAATAACATTGAGAAACTATAAAAGAGAATTGGATGTATATTCTTAAACTGAAAAATACATGAATTATAATTATGTCATTAAATGGGATTCACAGAATGAGAACTGAAGAGGGACTGAGTGAATGCATGATAGGTCAGAAGAAATATTCAGATAGAAGTACAGAAAAGCAAAGAATAGAAAATACAGAAAGTAATGTAAGAGATCTATGGGACATGGTAAAAGACCTCATGGAGTTCAAGGTAACGTTGATATCAGGGTATCTGAAATGCTGTCATCTAGAAATGTGGACTTGCTGAGTTTCGGTGATAAATTAAGTGTTGGCCTATGTCCTTCTCCCAGTGTGTCTACTGTGTCTGGGGGCCCACTTAGTGTGTACTTTTCTATTCCTAGAATGTTGAACTGGGATATATATACTGAACAGCTAGGAGAGCCCTCACTTTGGTTGCCTGACTCATTGAGTAAGAGCCATCATGACAGGAAAGGAAAACTGGGAGCCTTCAGCTGCCTCCCCAGTCAAGGTTGGTAAATTAGGAGAAATACTGAATTCTGGGAAGAATGACAGAGCTTAGTACCACTATCATATACCTGAAGAATTAAGAGGTCATGGTCCTTGTCACATCCCCATGTAATTTACCCATCAGGCCCCTGCAAAGAAACAGATGGATTGTGGTGGATAATTGTGAACTACTGTAAACATATCCAACTGACAGCCCCAGATGCTGCTGCAATGTTTGTTTTTTTTTAATTTAATAAATTTTATTTTGAAATAAATACAATCTTACAGGAAGAGTTGCAAAAACAGTACAAACCCTGTACATAGAATTCCATCATACCCTGACTCCCCTCACCCGATACCCTGATCCACCAACTTTAGCAACCTGTCACACCAGCATTTCTTTCTTTCCCTCCCTCCCTTCCTCCCTCTCTCCCTTCCTAACATCCATCATCTATTGCTTTGTCCTCTGAACATATGAGAGCTAGCTGCACATATCTTTGAACAAATACTATAATTCACATATACTTTTCCCATGGACAAGAACATTCTTTTATGCAGTCTCATTAAGCGCATCTAAGAAGTTCAAGAAATTCAACATTGATACAAAGCTTACATTCTATATTTCCTTTTTGTGTGCATGTCCCATCTGTGTCCCTTTGAGCCTCCAATCCTCCATCCTCAGATCCAATCCAGGATCATCCTTGGCATTTAATTGTCATCTATTTAGACTGTTTTTTTTTTCAATTGTGGAATATATAGCCTAAATCTTCCCATTCCACCCCCTTCCTAGCATTCCATTAGTGGAATGCTAATTCCACTAATTTAGAATGTTTTAAATTTAGAATGTTTAAATTTAGAATTTAGAATTTAGCATGTTGCAATGCCATCACCTTCCCACCATCCATTTCTAGAAGTTTCCCTTCACCCCAAACAGAAACCCTACTCTCATTTCTTAACTCCCCATTGCCCCTTCCCCCACTCGGAATCCCTACTCTACTTTTCATCTCTGTGGTCATATTCTCTGATATTTTCTTTGTGTTTACCATGGGGCTTAAATTTAACATCTTAAATCTATAACAATCTTGTTTTTCTTTGATACCAAATTAACTTCAGTATGACACACAAACTATGTTCCTATACTCCATCATTCCCCCACCTTTATGTAGTTCTTGTCAAAAATTACGTATTTTACATTGAGTCCAAAACCACTGATATATCATTACAGTTTATGTATTTTAGATCCTGTAGGAAGTAAATAGTGGAGTTATAAATCAAAAATACAGTAGTATTAGTATTTATATTTACCATGTGATCTTTACTGGAAATCTTTATTTCTTCATGTTGTTTGAGTCAATTGTTTAGTGTCCCTTCGTTTCAGCCTGCTCAATTCCCGTTAGCATTTCTTCTAGGACTGATTACTGGTGATGAAGTCTCTCAGCTTTTGATTATCTGGGAATGTTTTTATCACCCCCTCATTTTTGTCTTCCAGGTGTTTGTGAATTCTCCAAGTCTCTGATGGTTATTGACTTCTATTTGTATTCCATTGTGGTCAGAGAATGTGCTTTGAACAAATCCATTTTTTTTTTAATTTATTGAGGCTTGTTTTTATGTCCCAGCATTTGATCCATTCTGGAGAAAGATCCATGATCACTAGAGAAGAATGTGTGTCCCCATGACCTGGGATGTAATATTCTATATATGTCTGTTAAATTTTCTATATCTCTCTCTCCTTTCTTTGCTTCTCTGTCGGTAGGGCTCTCTTTAGTATCTGAAGTAGGGCAGGTCTTTTATTAGCAAGATCTCTCAGCATTTGTTTGTCTGTGAAAAATTTAAGCTCTCCCTCAGATTTGAAAGAGAGTTTTGCTGGATAAAGTATTCTTGGTTGGAAATTTTTCTCTCTCAGAATTTTAATTGTTATGCCACGGTTCTCGCCTCCATGGTGGCCGCTGAGTAGTCCCTACTTATTCTCATGTTGTTTCCTTTGTATGTGGTGAATTGCTTTTCTCTTGCTGCTTTCAGAACTTGCTCCTTCTCTTCAGTATTTGACAGTCTGATCAGAATATGTCCTGGAGTGGGTTTATTTGAATTTATTCTATTTGGAGTTTGCTGGGCATTTATGCTTTGTGTATTTATATTGTGTAGAAGATTTGGGAAGTTTTATTTTATCTATCATATCCCTGAGATCCATTTTGATTTTTTCGATTTTTTCCCCATTCTTTCTTTTGTTCTTTCATTTTCTGTTCTCAGCCCTCGAGGAGGCTGAGTTGTTGTTCAGCTTCCTCTAATCTTGTATTATGAGTATCCAGAGTCTTTTTAATTTGGCCTACAGTTTCTTTAATCACCATAAGATCTTCTATTTTTTTTTATTTACTCTTGCATTGTCTTCTTTATGCTCTTCTAGGGTCTTCTTCATGTCCTTTATATCCTGTGCCATGCTTTCATTCTTGATTGTAGTCCTTTGATTAATTGTGCTAAGTACTGTGTCTCTTCTGATATTTTGATTTGGGTGTTTGAGATTGGGTTCTCCATATCATCTGGTTTTATCATATGCTTTAAGATTTTCTTTTGTTTTTGGCTTCTTGGCATTTGCTTTACTTGATCTCTAATATGTCAGAACTGCAGCTTGGTGGCATACACTTTCTCTAACCAGCAGATGGCGTCCATGAGTCACCTATTCCCCTGAAGTCGGTTCTCCCCAACTTTGTCTTTGTGGTATGTGGGGATCTGACTCTTGTGGGGTCCAACTGGTGCATTTAATTTGGGTGTGTTTTCAGTGCTGTCCGCCCTAAATGAGGGGCGTGTGTCTGAATGGTTAGGGAGGCAGGGCAGCTTTAATAATCAAACCTCCCAGATGTTCCCAGAGAGTTAAGGCTGTTCTCTGCCACTGACCCACAAGTCCTTGGTATTGGCATAGGTTCCCTGGGATTTCTGAGTGGTTCCCCTTTCCCTGCTGTGCTCTTCCAGGACCTCTGCTGAGGGAGGGCTGTGCCATGTCACAGGTGCACGCTGGCCTCCAGGGAAGCCCTGGGATCCTGGGCCATGCAGGGGTGCTCCCAGCCTGCTTCAAAGATGGTTGAATGGGACGTGTTAACTTCCCCCTTTTTGCACAGCTCCGCCCTCCCAGCTCCGGGATGGTCAGCCGTGGGTGTATTAAAGGCCACTGTCCATGGCTGACACTGGCATGTGCACAGTACTGTGGGCAAGATTCCCCATCACACTGGGCTTCCCACTGCAGCTCTGGGCTGTGGGTTCAGCCCCAGGCAGCAGCGTCACCTGCCTGCCGGGGAGATAGCTGCAATTCATGCAGTCCTTTCTCCCTTTGGCTCCCCTTTGCGCGCCTGGCCCCAAGACAACCAGCAGCAGGTGCAGGAAGGAGTATCCTCCATGCCAGGCACAGAGGCGTTAGCCCAGCCCACTCCCGCCGTGCTTCACTGTGGGGCTCTCCCCATCGTATCTGCAGCTGCTCCTGGGTTTTTGTTTTTTTTTTTTTTTTTTTTTTTTAAGAACTAGTCTGTCTCCAAACACCAACCCACCATTTCCCCACACTGCAGTGTGGCCGAGGGACTTTCAGCCGACTCACTCACTCGTTTCAGAATGCAGACTCCTGGTTTCACCAAATGCATGGTCCCTGTAGATTTAGCAGACCTTGTCTGGCTGGTGCTATACTATGGAACTGATGTTCTGTGTCACTTTCTGGTTTTTATCTAATATTTTTCACAGAGGTGTTTTTTTTGCCCTATCTCACCTAGCTGCCATCTTAGGTTCTCCCTCTGCTGCAAAGTTTTATGTGGTGTCTTTACTGAGCCTGTCCACACAGCTCTGGCCCTTGGTATGCCATTGTTTCCTCTCAATCCCCATCAGCAAAGAGGATCAAAGGCAGATGCCTTCACATCGCAAGGACATCAGTACATATTCACTATGTTGGATGAGGGTCAATTCACTCTCACTCGCTGTCATAATATAATACACAGGGATCTTGGTCAAAGGTCACATCGGCCCCCTATACTGATGAAGTCAACTACTCGGGAATTGTGAGAGGAAGTAGCTAGTACCCATTCCCTTATAATATACGTATATGCCAGAAAGTGGGAGGGAAACCCCAGAAGGAGTCAGGACCTGCCACATCAATGAGGTTTTTAGAGGTTCAGTGATTGGAAGACTGCTAGGACATCCCATCTCAGGTGAAGCAAAAGATATCGCGTTGGCACCCCATAACACAAAGAGGTTCAATGCTTGGTCGACCACTTTGGATTTTGAAGGCTGCATGTAGCTCACTGAGATATTCTGTTCCGACAGGTTTGTTGGTTAACTTGGAAGGCTTCTAACTCTGAGTGGGGCTTGGAGCGAGAGAGGGACCTGCAGCAGGCCCTGGACTGGTGTAAGCTCTTGATGAGCTAGGTCACATGATGCAGCAAATCTGACCATTCTGGAGATATCCAAGGCAAACAGGGATGCTGTTATGGAGTCTATTTCACTCTCCAAAGGAGAGTCACAAGAGGGAACTAATAGGATTGTGGAGCAAGGCCATGCCTTCTGTGTCAGAGAACTATTTTCCATTTGAGAAACAGATTCTAGGATACTGCTGGAGCCTAATCGAGACTGAGCACTCTGCTCCTATGTGACCATGTGCTCACCATCATGAGGTGTATTATTCCCACTGCAGATGGGAATGCTTTGTTTTGGCATCAGGACCTGGAAGGTTTATAAAGCCTAAGTAAAATACATAAACAGGGTTGTCCAGACTCCTGTGCCACCTACCTCAACTGATACTTAGGCCTCGTGGGGGACTTCTCTGACAGAGGAGGAAATTCCAATTCTGGTTCACAGATGCATCAGCATGATCTGCAAAGGACCACTGACGCATTTCAGCCTCACGTGTGGGAGGACCCTAAGAGGCAGTGGCCGAAAGTGTGAACAATGAGCTTGATATTTTGCCTCAGAGACAGGGAAATATGGGTGTAAATGTGGATATGCATTAACTCCTTGGCAGTGGTGACTGACTTGATTGGTTTCCGGGTGCTGAGAGGAGCAAGACTAGAACATAAGGGATAAGGAAATCTGAGGAAAAGGTATGTGGATGAACTTTTCATAGTGGGCATGAAACGTGGATTTTTTTGTCTCATGTTAATGCCTAGAGAGTCAGAGAAGGCAAACAGATCAACAGTGTGACTCATCTTTGTCTATCAGCTGGCTTCAGACCAAATGACCCACTTTAAGGAAAGGAAGGTGTAATGATGGCATCCTAACCATGCATAAGTCCACTAGTCTTAACATTGTTTTGATCACCAAGAAAGTCAGCTTGATAGATTGGTAAAATGGCCTGTTGATTGTTCCTAAGTTTTATAGTTTGTACTTGTGATACAATTACAAGGTCCATCTCAAGGATATCCAGCTTCTCCTATATTTTCCATTATAAGATAAGGGAAGACCTATGTAACCTGAACATCTATTTTGGTCCTTAAGATCCCTTGACCAATTAGCCTTTTCCAAAGCTTTCCGCAGGACCAGTAATTCTGATTACCATTGCGGCCTTGAGCCTGTTGCAGTAACCATCCTCACCCTGCCTCTGGCAATTAGGTTCTGCTACTAGGTCTGTTCCATCCCAGAATCCTATCATCTTCTTTGACATGATCGTTAGGTTCATGTGTCAACTTGGCCGGGTGATGGTGTCCAGGTGTCTGGTCAAGCAAACACTCACCTAACTGTTACTGCAAGGACATTTGTGGCTGGTTAATAAACCAGAGAGCTGGCTTATTAAATCATCAGTCAGTTGACTGCAGCTATGACTGATTACATCAACGAAGGGCCTGTCTTCCACAATGAGAGAAGTCAACCAGCTGGATTTAATCCAATCAGTTGAAGACTTTTAAGCAAGACAGATAGAGGATCTTCACTACTTCTTTGGCTGACCAGCATAGCATTTCTTGAGGAGTTTGTCAAACACCTTCATCAGAGCTGCCAGTTCGCTGCCTGCCCTACGGAATTTGGACTAGTGCATCCCCACAGTTGCCTGAGATGCTTTTATGAAATCTTATATTTAGATATTGATTGTTGATTCTGTTTCCCTAGAGAACCCTAACTAATACAAGGGGTCTTATGTCAGTGGCAGTGTCTTCTGTATTCAGTCTTGGCCTACAACTCCCTGCCATAATGCTGGCATTCCTCTCACTAATCAACTTCTAAATGTCCTTGTTAAAAAAAAAATTGTCCTTTGGGTCCCCTTGGGGGTCAAAATCGAGGAATGGTGAGTGGATTATTCATGACAAATCTATAGCAACAATCATATTTCCTTAAATCATTATTTTGTGCCAAGGAATTTCCTGATATCTCAACTTAACCTAGCATTGGCTTCTGCTGTCTTTCAGGTAACCAACTAAGGAAGAAGTTATAACCACTCCAAACTGCCTGTATTTACTCATTGAATCTAGAAATTCTTAAAAATAATCCCATACTTAAAAAAAAAAAAATCTTGCTGATATAGATTTTCAGTCTCCCCCAGTATCCTCAGATTTCCCCCATGTATATTTTTCAAATTTTCATTGTAAATTAGCAAATAATGTAAATAGTCTTATGAGTGTGACTCTTCTCTCCCCAAGGCATGCTGGGATACAATTGTAGTTATTGGTGTTGAGGTGGAGACATGAGAAAAATTGTAATCCC
The DNA here is from genome assembly GCF_015220235.1 of Choloepus didactylus. NCBI lineage: Eukaryota > Metazoa > Chordata > Mammalia > Pilosa > Megalonychidae > Choloepus > Choloepus didactylus. Next base: position 330,972 of record NC_051329.1, read on the forward strand.
TTTCAAGGTAGCCTACTTGGATTATGACATAGGGTCTTCAGCTAGGCAGAATTAACTTAATCAGATAAGAAGAACAAGGGAGACACTGCTTCTGCTCCCACTGGAGGCTCAGTGGGATTCTTGGGATATTTTGAGTTACTAAAACTCTCCTAATTCTTCCAGTTGGTATCTTAACATTTACGTAAGAGAACTAGCACAGCTGTGAATTCAACGAATGTTGTAATTCAGCCACTTCTAGGATAAGATTTTTTTACTTCTATTAGTCCTGTGACTACATGAGATGAAATACTTTTGGGTGGTTTTAGAAACTGTTTCTCTAATTTTTCCTAGAGCTGGTAATTTCATACCTCAACCTGGAATTTTCTTTCTTTGGGCTCTCCAGTGCACTTATAAACAGCCAGCCCACATCACAAACTTTTTATTCCTCATTTCCTCAGTGACGGTCTTCACAGGTGGCTTTCGATCTACCAAAAGCTGTATATTGTATGCCATGAATTATTTTCTAACAATAACTAGATCTTCATGCCTTTCAAAAGCTAACTCATCCAAGAACTAATCCATGATTCCCATTTCCTTGAGGGCCTGCTGCCTGGAACTACTTCTGGTACCAATTATTGTAATAGGGCTGTTGCATGCAGACAACAAAATTCTTCCCTGCTAGCTAGAATGTAATATATGAAGGAAGAAATAGACTCTAGGCTGAATTTTCAGGAACAACCCCCCAGACCACACCACAGAATCGGAAAACCGAGGGAGCTGCTGCCTCTGCCATGGTCAGAAAACTGCCTCATCACTAATCTACTTGTCAAATCAGGACATTTCCAACATAGGCTCTGAGCAGTCCTAGTGATAGAACTTAAGCTTTACATTATTTGATATATTTGTTATAGGAACTGTGTACTAGGTTTTCCTGCTTTAAGTTGGCAGCAGGGCCTGAGGGACCCTGAACTCCCATGCAACAGTGCTTCTTCACCTCCATAGCAGGTTTTCAGAGAGATATTTGTGACTATGGCCTGGGGGAAGGTAGAGACTAGGAGGGAGTGGTTGGAGCAAATAAAAGAAAAGGAGCCATTAAGATCCAGAAAAAGATTCCCAACTTTCAAAATGACTATTTTTCTTTCCTCAGGAGGCCAAACTTGGAGTGTTCTATTTCTGCAGAAAAGGCTATCACTTAGGTCTCTTCCATTGAATGGTGCCCACCAAAAAGATGTATCTACATCCCAACTTGAGAACCTGTGAATGTAACCTTATTTGGAAAAAGTGTCTTTGCAGATAAATTAAGATAGAGATCTTAAGATCTTTAAAATGGATTATCTGGGTGGCCCCTAAATCCAATGGTGTATCCTTGTAAGAGACACACAGAGAAGAGCCACAGAGTGAGGAGAAGGATGTGACTGGAGGATGTAGCAACAAACCAAGGAATTCCTGGAGACACCGGAAGCCAGAAGAGGCAAGTATTCTCCTTCGAGTCTTTGGAGGGAGCACAGTCCTGCTAACACCTGATTTCAGATATCTGGCCTCCAGAACTGTGAGAATAAATTTCAGTTTTATAAGCCACCCAGTTTGTGGTAATATATGACAGCTCTAGGAAACAAACAATTCTTCATTCATCAATTCACTAAATATTCATTGAGTACTTACTCTAGGCCAAGCAATGTGTTAATTATGATAGGCGTGCAGGGCAAACTAGAGTATAAAGGGCAAACTAGAAAGTCTTTAGAATCACACAAATACACATAATTAGAAATACAATTGCAAATTTTATAAATGCTAAAAAGAACAAGTATAGGATTCAGTGAGACCTTATGTATATGGCGCATGAGAACACTTCCTTGAAAAAGTTGCTTGAGCTGAAATAGGATGGATTGAAATGATCTAATGAAATCATGGGTGAAGGGATAGGCAGCTTTTCAGACCATGCAAATTGAAATGCTCAAAGATCCTGAAGTACGTGGCATTTGTGGAAACCATGTTAGCACAGTCAGAGAGGAAGAAAGTAATTTAAGAATAAAGTCTGAAGAGGTAGATAGGGATGAGATCATGCAGAATCCTGTAGACCATGTTAAGGATTTTAGCTTTTACCTAAGAGCAAGCAAATAATGTTACGCAGGGGAATGACATGACGATTAGAATTGCTTTTATAAACATCAGGCTGACTTCTGTGTAAAGATTTGGAGAAATGAATGTGGTGAAGTAACGGTAATATTCAAGATGACAGTTTGGGCAAGATTAGCAGTTAAGAAAGCACACAAACGTCTGATGTTCCAAAATAAACTCGATTTCTTCTTTCCTAAACTTGTTTCTTTTCCTCGGTTCATCACGTTGTTTAAATAAAGCGATTAGCCAGGAGACCTGGGCAAGCATTTTGGTGTGAGCGATGAGACTTTTTCATAAACGGTTTCCAACTGAGTACTGCTCCCAGATTCAGTTAGCTGCTCTTCCCTAATCCTCATATTTTTATATTTAGTTGCCCCCATCCCTCCCACCCTCCCGGATCCTAGGCCCTTTCAGAGCAGACGCGGAGACCCGCCCCTCGGGTAACTCTGGCCGCTCCACGCGCAGGATCTTCCCACCCTGTGCTTCTTACCCGGCCTCGCCCGGACGCTCAGGCGTCCTCGGGCACTACGGGAGCCCGGCAGTCCCCGCTCCGCCGCGAGGGGTTCTGGGAACCGTAGTTCTCCAAGCCCAGAGATTCTTAACAAGGGCTGAGGCCGCAGTGACTTCTGGGAATTGTCTGAAACCAGCGGCTTTCGTCCCGGAGGCGCCAGGGGGCGGCCGCGGGGAGCTCTGAGACGTGTAGTTGCCTGAGGCCGGCGTTTCTGTCTCAGAGACACTGACGGCGCCGTCAGGGGCGGTCTAGGAGCTTTAGATACCTTCAAACGGAGGATTCCTCCTGGTGCCTGACAGTGCGACCGCCCAGCTCTCTGGAAGCCGTAGTTGTCTCAGACAGGCGATCTTCGTTCCGCATGCGCCACGGCGCGGCCGCCGGGAACTGTGGGAGTCGTAGTTGCCTGAGTCCAGGGGCCCTCGTCCCGACGCACTCTGGGACTTGTAGTTGCTGCTTTCCTTCTCGTGGTACTGACGGCGCAGCCGCGGGGCGCTCCGGGAAATGTCGTTGCTGAGACAGGCTGCTTTCGTTCGGGTGGCGCTAATGGCGTGGTCACTATGGGAGTCGTAATCCCCCATGGCGCAACCGTGGGGTGCTCAGGGAGTTGTAGCTGTCTTATCCCGGGGTTTTTGTGGCTGAGGCACAGACGGGGAGGTCACGGGGCGCTCTAGGAGTCTTCCTCCGGTTGTGCTGATAGTGCCGCCGCAGAGCGCTCTGGGAGTCGTAGTTGCCTGACTCAGGGGCCTTCCTCCCGGAACTATCTGGGAGTCGCAGTTGCCTGCGTCCAGGGGCATTCACCACGACGCACTCTGGGACTTGTAGTTGCCTGAGACCGGCTGTCTTCGTTCCGGTGGCGCGGTCGGTGCAGCTGCGGGGCGTTCTGGGACTCGTAGTTGCCTAAGTCCAGGGGCCTTGGTCCCGGCGCTCTCTGGGAGATGTAGTGCGTCCGGCTGACTTCCTTCCGGTGATGGTGACGGCGCAGCCGCGGGGCTCACTGGGAGTTGTAGTTGCCTGAGGCTGGGGTTTCTTTCTCAGAGGCACTGACGGCGCGGTCACGGGGCGATCTAGTTTTAGTTGCCTTCCACCGGAGGTTTCTTCTTGGTGCGCTGATAGCGCGGTGGCAGAGCGCTATGAGAGTCGTAGTTGCCTGAGTCTAGGGGAGTTGTAGTTATGTGAGACCAGCTGCCTTCCTTCCGGTGGCGCTAACGGCGCGGCTGCTGGGCCCTACGGGAGTCGTAGTTCTCTGAGATCTGGGTTTTTGTCTCAGAGGACTCATGGCGCATCTGCGGGGAACTCTGGGAGTTGTAGTTGTCAGAACCCTGGGTTTTTGTCGCGGAGACACTGACGGTGAGGTCTGGGGCGCTCCAGGAGTTTTAGTTGCGTGTGACCTGCGGTTTCGTCCTTGTTCGCTGATAGCTGGGCGACGCACGCTTTATTTTTTATTTTTAATTTTGAAATAATCTCAAATTTATTGGAGAGTGGGGAAAAAAAATACAAAACCCATACAGAGAACTCCTAAATAGCCTACAAGAGATACACAGATCTATCAACTTTTAACAGTTTGCCACATCTGCCATATCATCCTATTTATTGTCTAAACATTTGAGAGTAGATGTATACATCAAGCACTGAAACATTAATCCTTTCTTGTACATTTCCTAAGAAAAAGGATATTCACTTATTTAACTATCTTAAGTACAGTTATCAAGTTCAAGAAATAAAACATTGCTATAAAGGTTAGTCTATATTCCAATTTTTCATATGTCCCAATAATGTCCACTTGGGCATTTTCTCTCCCATAATTAGATCTAGTCCAAGTTAATGTATTACATTTAATTGTCATTCTCTGCTTAGTTGCTTTTTTATTTTTAATTGTGGAAACCCATATAAAACATAAACATTCCCATCTGAGCCAGTCCCAAGCATACCATTCAGTGGAATTAATCATATTCACAATGTTGTGCTAATCTCACCACGATCCATACCAGAGATATTCCATCAGCTCAAACAGAAACCCTGTACCTATCATGCATTCACTTCCCATTCATCCTCCTCAGGTAACGTGTACTCTAGGTTCTGTGTATATTACTTTGCATATTCTAGCTATTTCATACAAATAGAATCAAACAATATCTGTCTCTTTTTTGTATCAAAGTAAATGGCTTATTTTGTGATTCTAAAACCTCATCCAGAGAAATATAGCGTAAAACCTAAAGACAGTGTTATAGTGTACATATATTTCAAGTAATGGCATTTGCTAGAAAAGTTACAGTTACTAAAATTGTTTAATTTACAAAATGAAATATTTCATATTTGAACCTTGTTGCCCAGTAAATTTTTTAAGGCTTTTAAACTTTTGCATGTCTTTATTATATTACTCATCTAATAATACACTGGACAAAAGGGGTGTCAGTTACAAGGTTTTTACAATCACAGTCTCACAGGATAAAAGCTACATAGTAACACAATCATAATCAATGATCAATGCTACCCGGTTACAGTTCAACAATTTCAGATATTTCCTTCTGACTATTCGAATACACTAGAAACTAAAAAAGAAATATCTATATAATGCATCAGTAGTCATAATCATTTGTTAAATTCTACCTTTTCAGTTACAACTCCTCCCTCTCATTTGAGCATTCTCTCAATCTTCAGAGATATCTGGGCAGTGACCATTCTAAATTCTTCATGCTGAAAAAGTGTGTTGACTTTATGGAGTAGAGGAATGAAACGGGTTGATGTTCTTGCATAGACTGGTACCTCTGGGTTTCAGGGCTTATCTGGCTTAGGAACAATCTGAAGGTTTTAAGTTTCTGGAAAAATAAACTTAATAAGTAAAATCTTATTGAATCTTACATAGAGCCCAGGGTATTCTTTAGGGTTTTCAGGAATACTGTTGGTTGGGGCTTGGCATACAGTGGCAATTTGCAATATCTGGCTGAAGCATGCATAAGAGCAACTTCCAGAATGACCTCTCAACTCTATTTGAAATCTCTTAGCCACTGAATCTTTATCTGGCTTCATTTCTTTTCCCCTTGTCAATCCCACAATGCCAGAACCAGATTCATCCCTGGGAGTTATGTTCCATGTTGCCAGGGAGAGTTACACCACTGGGAGTCATGTCCCACATAGAAGTGGGGGGGTGGAGGGGGTGGGTAGTGAATTTATTTGCACAGTTTGGCTAGAGAGAGAAGCCACATCTGAGAAACAAGAGGTTCTCTGGGGGTGACTCTCAGGCATAATTATAAGCAGACTTAGCTTCGCCATTATAGAAATAAGTTACCTAAAGGCAAGCATCAAGGATGAGTGTTTGGCTTATTACACTGGAAATTCCTAAAGCTCGAGAGAATATCAGGTATTCCCCAGGTAGGGAGGTTTAATAGTTTCACATTTTTTATCCAGTCCCTCAAGGGACTTTGCGAATACTTTTTTTATTTTCTGCCCAAATTACTCTGGAATTTATCAGAGTATTACATCA